>NW_015170893.1:133977-159423 GCF_001447785.1 Gekko japonicus | reverse complement strand
GAATGACGTCAAAGGTTAAATAAATAACGTAGCCAATGTTCTACTGACTGCCAGGAAACCTGCTACGCGAAGGTCCTACCATTATAAATGGCAACGATTCCGTTCTTCCCTAGGTGATGATGCCTCTCGAGCCTCCTCCGCAGGCCTTGAGAAAGTTTTCCAATTCCTCCTGTCCCTAGCTGACTCGGGACTTTCCTATTCATCGTTAAGAGTTTATTTGGCCGCAATTTCGGCCTACCATGTTCACGTCAACGGATGCACCATGTTTTCACATCCACTTTCGAAACATTTTTTTAAAGGTTTGTTACACCTCTACCCTCCTGTCAAGACTCCTGTCACTCCCTGGGGTCTTCCTCTAGTCCTTTGTCAACTTACGAGGAAACCCTTTGAGCCACTCGCAACTTGCGATATGAAATTCCTGTCTTGGAAGACGGCCTTTCTAGTGGCCATCACCTCTGCAAGGCGAGTTGGAGAAATACTGGCTTTCCGGCATAACACGCCTTATTTGTCATTCTTGCCAGACAGCGTCCGCCTTGTCATCTGTGCATTCACACCACCCGCCCTCCTTCCCTGCTGCTGTCAGCTTCTACATTTTCAATAGGAGTTGATTTGTGGCGGTTCAAAGGAACTGCGCCCTCCCCTCTGGGCATGCGCGGTGGGGTTCCTGCGCATGCCCGAGGTCTGGGTGCGAAAATCCGTTAAAAGAGTTTGCTACAATGCCAATCGATCCAGCGCGTGCGCACTAGATCCCCATGAGTGTGAATGCACAGATGACCACTCGAAGATCATCAGTTACAGGTAAGCAACCTGTTTTTCTGTCTCCCACTACTCTCGGAAGCACTCTAGAATGGAAACCTGTGATTACAAAATGCCCAGACTCTCACAAGATTGCAAGGAATAATTGAAAGTTTGATTTTTGCTCTGTTCTACAGTTAATATATAGTACTATTTGAGTAAGTAGTCCCATGGCATGTAATTAGTAGAATCAAGCTCAAAGATGTGTTGGATGCTTACTTTTTTAATGCTTTCTCAAACCAAAAATAAAGTATGAAATATGTTAACCATGAGCACTGAGTGCCAAATTCAAGTGTGCACACAGAAGATTCTTTTAAAAGCCAAATGCCCTGAAAAATGTAGTTCTGAACTTTTAAAATGGCCTCTGGCATTGCTCACATTTGTGAGTTGTAGACAACTGCACTGTTCCTTTATCTTTCCTAAATCATTGTATATACCCCAGATCTGTTAATTTCCTCTCATGCTCATTTTCCTTCATCTCGCTTTCTTTACTGATGTTCTCAGCAGAGCAGTTGGTAAGTGATACAGAACTCCTCCAAAGTTAAACCACATTGTATCCACCAGCTCCCTTAGCGTGTGGTGTCTTCACTTTCTCACGAGCTGGCTTTTTCACCTCTAACAGGCACAGTAGCTGTCTTTTAATTACAGATATAGTTTTGTAATTGATCTAACTTCATATTACACCAGGATATGTAAATATTTCACACTGGTCAGTTTAGTAGGTGTATTTAAAAATAGTGTGCATTGAATGCAAAGTACCTATAGCCTTTTTGGGTCAGTTCATCTTAAGTGTACCATCTGTACCCTTGGAAGAAAGGTAGTTTCCTGTTTATCAGTTCCTGCTTTCCTGTGCCAATTTAAAAGTACTTTTTCCTCACTCTCCTTTTCAAAGGCTGACTTTAATTAAAGGTATTCATGTCAGTTGGGCAGCATTTTTCACTTCTTGGTTAAGCTTTTGCATGAATTTGGAATTCAGTTTTTGTGTGCAATAACTTTAGCTCTCACTTTCAGTGCAAATTTATTCTAAATTTGTAACAGGTCTGGAAGAAGCCACTTTAAAGTACAGTGTTGCTAATCTGTTAAACTGCTATTTAAAGACAAAAAAAAATTATTTTATTTTTCTTCTTCAGAATAACCATGTGCATGGACAACCATATACAGGCCCAGCAGCACATCATATGAACAACCCTCAGCGAACTGGCCAACGAGCACAAGAAAATTTTGAAGGCAGTGAAGAAGTTTCACCGCCTCAGACAAAAGAATAATGGAAATGCACATAAATTAACTTGTTCCATCAAGACTGTGCACCCAGGCCTTACAGTCCAACTTTTCTGTTTCTGGCTAATATTTAGAGAGAAAAAACTATTCCTAATCAACATGGAGTGAAGAGTCTATTCACTGTCTTATCTGCAGAAAATTGCTGTCAATATATAACCTGCCTGCAGTGGAAAGTGTATAGTGTTTTGTAATAAATGGCCTGATGCTAATGTGTAAATGGCAAAGGTGTATATAGTATATTAATGTTTGACTGTTAATTCTTAAGCAAGAAACATTTTTTGTCTTGATGAGACTCACAGATCTACAACAATTAATTTCTTGATATATCCGCTGCGCTCTACAACCAGTGTTGCCTGCCTTAGGGCAGTTGGATCAACTCCTTTCCAAAAGAAAAAAAGAAAAAAATAGCAAGCCTCTCCATGTCAACCACAAAAATAGTTTCATGTAATTCTTTGCCACTGGAGTCGATTTTACTATGAGCAACGTAATGACTGGTAACCTTTTAATTATTTGGTTGATGTGGAAAATTGGTGATGTAACATTGTTTCTAGGTCTTTTTTCATTGCCTTTTTCATTCTGGTATTAGGTTAATCACTTTGAAGCTATAGTTAAGCTGTAACATTTAGCATGGCTTCACACCAGGTTAGTGTAGCCAGTGAGGGAAGAAAAATTACAGTTGTCTGAAGGTGACAACTGTGTTCTTCAGAGCCTTTTCTTCTGACATCTAGATTATTAAATGGGAGGGGAGGGTTGGGCAATGTGACAAACAGGTGGTTTTCAGTTGCACATATGTTCCTCACATCTAATGTTTTCGACAGTTCTGTCTCTGGGTGGGATAAAAGAACACTTAGTTTTCAGTAATAGGAAATTAAAAGATTTAAAACAAATATGCAAATTTTTGCTATGCCAGGATGCCTGGAGCATAATAGACTGTATTTGGTGTGCTTGTTTGTTTCTTTGGTAGAGCTTATTTGATAAACTTCTAACACTTTCCTTTCTACTGCATTGCAGTGAAGCGGAAGTCAACAAAATCACACAATACTTGTGAGTGCCACTGCACCAAGTTAACTTGCTGGTTTTCTGCTCGTTCACAATTCTACTTGAAAACAAGAATTGTCTTAGCTCTTTATCCATTATAAAATAAATCTTAAACTTAGATGCAGGGTTTGATTATTAAAAGGAAAACTACTGGTTAGTCGAATACAAATCTGAGGTATCTCTCTATTCCAGAGTAAGCATTTGTTTAAAGACTTCAAGGAACGCATCAGTAAATACTGTATTTAAATTAAAATTGGTAACTTGAATGTGTGTAATTATTTTGGAACCTGTCGAAACCAAATACCCCTGCAAAACAGATACAGCCCACCCTATACTATTTAAATATTTGCTGTTTTATTTTATAGAAATTATTTTGCTGAATTCACAAATAGAATTTGATTTAAGAAGACCATTTTTGTCCTGTGGTGTGTGTGTGTGCTTTTTTTTAAACAGACTGCACAGGTAGTTGAATTCTGTGCACTATACTGAATTCTGGAGCTTCAGTCGCATTGAGATTTGGTGGACAGAAATTTGATCCTTGACGAGAATAAAAAAGGAAAACTGTAATAGTTTCTTAATGTGACTATCTTGTACTTTTGTATGTTTTATATATACATATATATTTAATGAGCACAAGCTTGGTGGTATTTTTTACAACTGAGAATACAAAAAACACTGCTAATCAAACTGACAATTTGTAGTTGAAATGAAAAAGTGAGAGAATCACAAGTGCATTCTTTTGCATTTAGTGTAAAAAGATAGTCTGAAAACATTTCTAAATATTCTGTGTAGCAGTGATCACTTTACCCTTCCAGGTTTTCTCTAGCATTCATATTAATTGTTATGTTTTAAATAGCATTTAATAGGATTGGTTGCCAACCTTTGAGTGAAACATTCCCCATGTATTGGGTATGTTTAGTTTAACTCAAAATATTAGCCTGCTTTTGTATTAGAGCTGCAAAAGAATTTATATTCACTTAGACCAGTAATTACTGTTAAATGTGTTACAAAGACTATCTTCTGATACAGAAACGTGGAACTTGTTAATTCAGCCTGGTTGAGGGAGTAATTAAGCATTAAATGATTGTGGGAAAACGTGTTTTAAGAAAACCAAGGCTGTAACTTTCCTCATCATAGAGAATTACTCTTTAGATGACCAGTTTGGGGGTATTATGGTTAATTTTTTCCCCTGGAAGAGAATCTTTGAAGATTAAATTTAATGTGTATTAGGAACCTTAGAATACCCCCTAACTGTTGGCAGAGTTTCTGTTTATTAATTTAAGTAAGAATGTTCTTAACCATAATTAATGCATGCTTCTGTCAGAACTTTGGCAGTAGTCACTCTCTAAAGCTGTAATATTATACCTCAATCATGGCACATATTTTTAAAATTCCTTAAAGTGCCTAAAGGTTTTATTTTACTTTTGCCAGTAATTATTGAATCCTAATTTGTTGGTAACCGTTAATGGAAAATCCTTGGGATAGGATCCAGTCCACTTTTTCACTCAGTCTCGCCCAATTCTCTTCCTTATAAGCTGCAGCCCTCCTCATACATCACACATTGCTTATAACCATGCAGGTCATGTGATCCCCCAGCATAGCCAAAGGAAACACCTCCATCATTTTTCATCTGCAGAAAAACTGGTTGCATCCAACCCCATCTTCCATAAGCAATCTAACCCCTCGGGAACCTAATCTTGCATTTTTTCCTTAACAGTTTGACATTAAATACTTATAGTGAACATATGTGGGAAATTTTTTTAGTGTGTATGTAATGAGCGTGTGTATGTAAGCAGTTGAACCTTACCAGAGGTAGGTCTGTGTACAAATTATTTACCATTGTCTTCAGTGAGTAAAATTTAAAATTTTATTTTTGCCAGGCACAGCTAAGCCAACCTAGTGATGTTGGTATGTATGGCTGCCAACTTGCTGGACTTTGTTATGTATAATCACTTTGGGAGAGCTTTTGATTGCCAAATGTCAGAGACCCTGCTTTCAGTTTTCTGTCTCAAAACAAAAACCCAACAACAAACCCCTAGATTTTCTTTGTAGTTGTGGGGGAAAATTGAAAGGATGCCTACAGTGTCCTCTGAATATTTTTTTAAAAAAATACAATATGGAATTTTAAATTTCATAATTCTTAAGCTAGTGTCTCTTCAAATGGACTAGAATTTTTGAAGAACTGACTTAAGCCTCAGTAGATTTATTGGTTGGTTTTCCCCAACAAAAGTTTGTTTAGTTGGACTTCTTGCAGCTGGCTATGTATCAGGACTGAAATATGAAAATCACTGATATGTTAGTGAATTAAAAAGGGAAATAAATTGGTGTTTGAAACTGAGAGGTAAGAACAGAATGAGTAGGTTGTCCGTACGTACTATGCCTTTATGTAGAGGTGAAGGTGGTCCGGCACCACCCACCACTGGGTTTTCCAGGATGGAATCACACTTTATGGACTAGCAGCAAAAAAAAATAATTTGTGTTCGTTTCCATGTTTTCTAGATAACATTTTCCTAGTTCCCTAGATAATTACTATCCCCTGGAACATCTCTTGCACACATTACATGTTTCACTTCATGTCCCATCAAATAGTGAGTAGTGTCTGATAATATACTAATGCTATCATGGGTCAAATGCCTTAGGAAGAACTTTTTGTATTGACTCGCAATCCTCAGCTGAGACAGACCAGTCAGCAGCATATTGTCATGTGTCAGTCAAGTGCTGTGAGTGCATGTGTGCACTGCCCCTCAGCCTGTTATCTCTCCTTGGCCAGCAGGAAAGTGCCCTTGTCACTTCAAGTCTCTCCGTACATTAGAACATCCCTAAAAGAACAGGGAAGTATTTTGTTGTGTTGAACTTCTATAGTTAAAGCACCATCTGTTTCAGACTTGCATGCAAGTAGGGGTTAGTGGAGCTTGACTAGAATGTCTGAAGAAATTGCTGTCCTTGGAAAACTGCATGCAGCATGAACATTGTTGCAGAAAGGAAAATCTGCCATTATGAATAAACACTTGTGCAAATACTGTTACATCTCCAGTTTTTGTTTTACTAAACAGTCGGCTTGATTACTGGTGTCAGTGAAATATTAAACTCAACAGGGTTTATTTGCTGCATTATAACAGCAAGTGGACTTTCTTTTATTTGTTGTATCTGTAACAGCCTCATTACAAGAGAGGTGTACTAGATTACCTGAAGCTGTTTGGGGCACTTTCCTTCTCCTGGCCTATGAAGACCCTTGAAGTTCATAAAATTAGTTTAGATGGTGTAAACATCTGTACAGCTGTAGAGTTGAATTACAGGAATCTTGGATGCTTAACAATAATATAAAATAGTAAATTGAAAGGTAAATTATGACTTGCTCTGTAATGATAATTGTGCTTAAATAACCTCAGAGCAACAATCTTTTGTAACTGTTTTTGTGCATGAATTCCACAACTATATTAATCTCATTGGGCTGTATATTTACTACCTGCATATACCTTGTTACCTGGTTTCAAAACTTAGCTACTAATTAGTAGCTGCTTCACCCATGCATTTTGCTGTACATGCTAAGCAGTCCCAGGCCATCCATAGAAATGCATTACTGACAAACTTAACGAGATCAGCCACCAGCAAATCCTGTGGTCTCCATGGCTGAAAATGATGGTTCTATCGTCATGGGTATTGCTGCTGGCTGTACATCTGACTGCCCAATATAGAAATTCTATCACTTTATACACCTGAAGACAGACAATACTGCTTGTGTACAGCAAAACATCAGTGTGTAAAAGGGTTTTGTTGATTATATGACTTCAGAACAAGGTGTGAAAAAGCCTTGAACATCTCATAACTGCTACGGTCACTCTTTTGCCCTATTTTCTTTCCCTCAGTACTTTATTTTCCAACTTTTTGTTAGCATTTAAGAATTGTCTAGGATTTAATGCTAATTATTGGATCAAATTAGCTAGCTTCTAAACCTACATTTCACTATCTACTACTAAAACAGCTCTCTACAAAACTGCTGCTGTCCTGGTCTTATGCGGGCGGCTGGCTGGCTGGCTGGCTGAATACATCATTTGGTCTCTGTATACCTCAAGGCCTTTCTGCGTTATTTGGATCTCTGTTTCCTTTTGGTTCTTAGTGAATTGTGTTGCATATTCCAGTTGACTCCTGTTCCGGTCTCAAATGCATCACTAGTCTTGATACTTTGTTTCTGTTTTTGAAACTTCAACTTGCTTCTAGTTTATAACCTCAGGCTGGAAAAAATGCTTTGAAAACAATTTAGAACCCTTCTCAGCTACTTTCCTTGGAAGGCTGCACTGCGATCGGAGATGCAGGTTTCTGTTCCAACAATGGCAAGCTCTGGAGCCAAGGGCAGCATTTTCTCTGAAGTGTTCAGTTGTAAGATTGACAACTGGGGCCAAACATCAGCATCAGAGCCATCTTGGGTCTTGGTGCTCCAGTTGCTGACTCATGTTTTTATTAATTTCCATTATTGTAGGAGGCATCAGTGTCTGAGTGAACGAATGTTGAAATACACTGGCTACACTTGATTTTTCTGTGGGTTATGATGTATAGGACTTTTTCCCCACAAAGTTCTTTTTGACGTACATGAAACATTCTGCATTTCGCATCTCTAGAACAGCACTGTTGCCACTTTCCTTATATATACTTGTGGAATGGAGCAGGACCAGATTTTGACAACAGTATTTCATAAGCACTGACTACAGCTGGAATTAATACTGCATACTGAAGAAGAAAAACTGAGATTAGAAATAAACAAGAATAAAAATCTTTTGCCAAAGATTTTAATTGGAAACCGTGTTTCTATTCACGTGTTGACGAGACTGATGTAAATACAAATTGCATGTTCCCTTATATTTTTGAACAAAATGTAATTATAAAGTTGTTTCTTGGGAAAGCAGCTGATGGAAAGCTTCAGCCAGTATCTTAGACGTGTTTTGTCTACTACTACTATTTATAAAGCAGACTTTTCATGAATCTCTTAACATTCCACATCTGAACCTTTTACATATGTAGATGAGCTACAGACTGATAAGTTTTCAGTGTAGGTTTTTGCCACCTAGATTTATTGGCTATAACCAACAAGATTGTTGTATATGGGAGAAAAGTAGTAGTAATGAATTTCTCTTGAAATATTTTGTTCTTGCATGATGCTAACTTAACAGACTTGTATAGCTTTTTGGGAAGAAAACATTTGTAAATACTTTTTTTAAGTATTTTGAACAATAGTTCTGTTTCTCCAAAATGTTATTCAAATGATGCTGTCCTTTTTATTGCCACCATTTTGAATGAATACCTAAAGTGAAACTGGTATAAACAGTTTGCATAACATTTTGCGGTTGCCAATTTCATTTTAGGACTGATGTTTCTTTGTGTTGTGTCCGGAGTGTATTAAAAGCTTGTATGTCACCAATAAATTTCCAAAATACACATTTTCAATTTTGGCTTGAATTCAGACATTTGAACCAAATTACATTTGTGAAATTCAGTCACATTTAACACAGCAAAAGAATAATCAGAAATAATTTCTGTTGTATTTACTCCAATCCTTTAGTTTTGCGTGACCTCGCAGCACTTTCCTCTGGTATAAGAAGCCACATGTCACCAGAAGGCTGCTTATGCGAAAGTGGCATCTGTGGAAAGGATCCCAACCCAAGTTACATTTTAGCACATGCAGTGATCTTAGCTTTGTAAAGGAAATCTTTTCTAGGGGTTAATTCAGTGATAATGGCTTAGAAACAGATAAACAGTTTAATGGATGCAAGGACTTCTGCCTGCAGAGCACTATTTTCCTGTCTCCCTCCTATCCTGAAGTGCTATTCCTGGGCATCTCTCTCCCAGGAACAGGATTTGGGGGTAGGGGTTCTTAGGGTTGCTGCAGGAGGGAGAAAGTAAACATTCGTGTTAGTCTGGCTCCAACCCAATGTTAATCAGTGGGGCTTCTTCACTGAGATGATTTTCCTGCCTTTGAGTATTTATAACTTATTTTTACTCATAAGCGCAGTTAGGAATTTCAGCCTTGAAGCTCCACTGTATGTATCCTGCTTCAGCATAACACTGTAAACTAGTCTTAATTTTTTTCCAATCAAAAGTGCTATGGTATTTTAGTATATTTGCTAATACTACCTGTTAAGAATTATCTACACACCCCAGCTTATTGCGTAACCCTATGAAATAATTCTGATCCTTGAAAATTTGTGGGGATAAAACAGTTGCTGTAGTTAACAGATGTTACCTTATGCATTTTGCTTCACGGATTCAGTCTTTTACCTGCAATTCTAAAATTGAGTATGTAGTCTATTTACCCCATCTTCTGGTAGACTCAAGAGATAACTTGCCACAGTAGAAGAAATTTAAAGGACACAATTTATCCAATGTCTTCTTTTTCTCTCTGCCCACCACCACAGAACTTCCATTCTCCACCTTTTCATATGATTGTTGTGCACACCTTTACCACTGCTTGTCTTTTTAAAGGGCTAGAGATGCTTTGGTAGTTTTCATGCACAAACTGAACGATATGAAAAGGTGGAAAATGGAAGTTCATTTGACATAGATATAAGGGAAGTCTGAATAGCTGCTTTATACTGCACTTATATTTATTGGTCATTTTGAAAATTACTATAAGTAGCCATTGAGTAAGGTCATCATTTTACTCCAGCAGCAGCATTTTTCCCCCTGCAGGCTTCCATGGCAAGGTGTATATTATCTAATAAAAGGGATGAGCATAAACTGATTTACGAACCAGTTTTTCTCAGAGGTTTGTGGAAGCAGTTCGTGGGCCACCTAGCAGCCATTAAACCAGTTTCGCTCCCTCCCGCCCCACTTCCAAGCAGGGGGAAGCGAAACTGGCCTCTGAAATGGCTGCCAGCCATTAAACCAGTCAGGTTTGTTCCCCCTGCTTGGAAGCAGAGCAAAATGGACCAGCTTAGCCCGGGAACATTCCCTTTAAATGGGCTTTGATAGTTGGCACCGCATGGGAGTGGTCCAAGTGCAGAATTCACCTGAACTTGCCGCTTGGACTTCTTTCCCACGCGGCACCTGCTTGCAAAACCCATTTATTAAAGTACCTTTTAAATGTGTTTCGGAAGATCTCCCCCCGCCCCTTCCATTCTGCTGCCATCAGGGAGCTGCCCCCAGCAGAGGGGGGAAGATCCACAAACCTCACAACCCCGAACTGGTTTTCAAACCGGGATGGGGGCAGGGGGTTTGTCCCGGTTCATGCCCATCCCTACTGTTCAATAGTTTCATAGACCTTGCATAACTGTCCTGCACATTTTATGCCAACCTTTCTCTAGAGAACTGCAGAGCAATCAATGGGACAGATCAGCTAAGGTCTTGGCTGTTAACTTTACTACCGTACAAACTAGAAAGCATTAGTGTGTCCCCACAAGTCCTGCCTCATGATTGGAGGGGGAAATTGTAAAAAGCCTATTGCACCAGCAGAACCACTCATGTAAGTCTGGATCCAATTCCATTTACATCTGTTCTTACTTTAGTGGGAGTTCTAGACATCTTGGCATACCTGATTAACCAGGTTACCATCTTGACCAATTACACCTTTAAGGTCATTGACTGGGTAAGTAGCACCCAGAATTGCCTGACTTGACAGTTTTTATATCAAATCATGAACACTGCCCCCAACCATCAAACTACCTTTGAAACTTCCTACTGTTTTACAGAGAATTTGTCAGGGAGAAAGAAGTTCACACTCCTCTACCAGAAAAAAACTCTTAAAAAGATCCTTTGGGTTTAGGGAGTTAGACAAGATCCAACAATGAAACTTCCAATTTAAGTCTGTCTGTGTATGATAGGATATCATGTTTTGTATCTGACTTCAAGTTAGAAGTAAACAGAGAATACTGATGCACAATACTCTAGCCCCTTGGCTATAGTGATTTGTGAGAAAGTAGAACCATTACATCACTAAAGGAAGTATAAATGTTACTGGGAACATCAAGAATAAAGCACTAATTTACTTGCATGCTGTACTCAAATTCTTTTAATGTAAAATTAAGACAGTTCATCTAAGTCTTGGTAAATTATAATACAAAAGAAGAGTCTGACACAATTTTACCAGTCTCACAAAATTTATTTCTCTATGAATGCTGAACTAAAGGCCTTAGTTCTCTTTCTCCTGCACAGTCTTTGTTCCCCGCAGTCTGCCTGTACGACGGGCTGCAATGAGACCAACTTTACGACCAGCTGGAGCATCTCTCCTGATGGTTGAGGGCTTACCAATGTGTTGGTGGTTACCACCACCAAAGGGATGTTCAACAGGCTGTGGAAGAGAACAGCGACCGAGTCAAAGGCAAAGCAGAATGAGTTTCTCTATAAAAGATGGCACTTCAAAAACATAAACCCTGGCACTGGAACTCTGTGTGGCAACCATTAAATTACATTTTGTGAGAGGAGGAAACAGCTACTTGGACTGGCTAAAGGCCTGATAACCTTCAAGAAATTTTCCAAGATGCTAGGTTAAGAGAACATTAGTTGTAAGAGTAACATCTAGAAATGTTGGTATGAATCGACCACAAGTACTTCTTAGCATGTGTAACTTAAATATCTGAATTGCTGAGTGTACATTAACATCGCTTGAAATAGGAAAGCAGATAATAGAATAGGGAAAAGGTTAAGAAGGTATTAAATATTCAAATTACTTACATTCATAGCCACACCACGGACACGGGGCCAGCAGTTTCTCTTTGCCTTGTATTTATGATAAGCTCGCCCAGCTTTCAAGATAGGTTTGTCAATACGGCCACCACCAGCAACAATACCTGGAAGATTCAAAAAGACAATTCAGTAAAAGATGAGTTAGCCTAAGCCATAAAAAAGGGGCAACTACACCTGATGAGTTTTTCAAACAAACAGCATCACATTGGCCAGTCAAGTAGCATGCATATATTGCTCAGTTACTCAAGTAATTCAAAACTTTCAATGTACTTCATCACGGAAAATTTTATGGTTACATTTTTGGCCATAGTCACCGCCAAAAGCAGTTTCTGCGAAGGGTTACAAATTCTGTGTAATGAATTCCTAGCATACCATTTGTGTTTATGAAATACACTCTAGCAAGAAGACAGCATTCCATGCGCCTTGGTGTCTAGTCATGCCGGCCACAGAAATGTCTCTGGACAGCGCTGGTTCTTCAGCTTGGAAACGGAGATGAGCACTGCATCCCTAGAGTCGGATTCAACTGGCTTTCGAGCAAGGGAAACCTTTACCTTTACTAAGATATTTTTAACATCTTAAACATTTAGCTATTTAATATTTCATAAATATTCTAGATGTAAGCATATGTAGGTAGGAAGTTCTGGAAACATACTTTCCATTAAAGGAACTTCTAAGGTAGACAATGTGTGATTCTATCCTCATCTGAACAACTGTTTCCTGACAACACATGAAAGAACTGCTGCACACTCCACATCACTCCATCATGTAAGTTAAGAAACTCACTTCACTGTTTTAGCAGCCTCTTAACTTCTTGTACAGCAGTGGACAGTGACAGCCTGCAGAAAGAACTTGTGCAAACCAGCCTCTTCATAGTCTGATTTTTATGCTCACTGAACAAGTAAGGCAGTGTATTTTCAACTTCTCACAGAAGACGTGCAGTTAAAAAGGTTAGAAAAGTGTAACATAAGTTTGGGGTAAAACTTACCAACAACTGCTCTATTTGCAGAGGAGATCACTTTCTTGGAGCCGGAAGGCAATTTCACTCTAGTTTTCTTAGTTTCAGGATTGTGGGAGATAACAGTGGCATAGTTTCCAGAAGCACGAGCTAGTTTACCACGATCACCAGGTTTCTCTTCAAGACAACAGACAATGGTGCCTTCTGGCATAGTGCCAACAGGCAGCACATTGCCAATGTTGAGCTGAGCTAGAAGAGAGGTATTTGGGGTTATACAGAGGCAGTAGGTGTCACTGTGATCCAGTCTGTCTCTCACTATGTTGTATTTCATAGAAATGTTTGTTTTAACTCACCCTTCTTGCCACAGTAAACAAACTGTCCTGTATGAATGCCCTCTGCTGCAATGAACAATTCTGTTCGTTTCTTAAACCTATACGGATCACGGAAAACAATCTTGGCAAGAGGGGCTCCTCGACCAGGATCATGAATGATATCCTAATGAAATAAAATAGCCATTTAAAAATACCTGGAAGAATGAGATCTGATTTCAGGTTTATAACTAGCAATGCTGCCAGTCTGCAGAAGTATTTATTTGTACTTTTCTGTTACTAAAAGGTTATTATTTTTTGAGCCAACAGAATTCTTTATCTAGACTACTGTAAAACCATAAAATGTACAAGCTGCTCCATTAAAGCATCCACATAACAAGAACTGCAAACTAAACGGGGAGGCGCGTATCTGAACAATTTAAATAAGAACCATTTATTTTCATATTCCTTACTACAAGCTTGGCTTTTAATTTGCATGTTAAGTCTTCATCACTTCACTTTTCTCCCCCATCTATCCAATTTGTTGAATTTTTAAAACATCACTTGAGAGCCAGTGTTAAAAAGTACTGAATTAGGACTGGGGAGATTAACATGAAACCTAGAGTGATCTTGCACCAGGGATTACATGATGGGTTTGAAGTATAAAGAAAATTGGAGGGGGGGGGGCTTTTATGCTGCCCTGAGCTCTGTGGAGGAAGATCAGGATAAAACTCTAGTAAGATAAAAATAAAAGCAGAAGCCTGGATTTGTTCTGCGCCCATATTTCAAGAGGCCAGCGGAAACAGATTTTACTCACCATCTTTCCCAACCCATTCTTAATGCTCAAAACATGTTTTCAGAATTCCCAAAATTAACTATTGTTGCTCACGATGGTCCACATCAGCCTGTAAAAAGCTACTCCCATTCAACAGTTTTAAACTCCCCACATCTTCCCAACCAGATACTTACCTTCACAATCCCCTTAATATAGCCATGTCTCTCAGCAAAGTCAACAGCTCTCAGCTTTGCTGGACCTTTCCTGTGCTTCACATGCGCCCTGAACACAGACCCAGCACCTTTTCTTTGGCCTCGGATTACACGGCCCATTGTGTACTGGAGAGAAAAGGTAAAAGAAATTTAAATCACTGTACTTTAGAATATCCTATAATAAAGTGGAGAATGGATTTATACCCCGCCCTTCACTACCCGAAGGAGTCTGAGTGGTTTACACTCCCTTCCCCTCCCCACAACAGACACCCTGTGAGGTAGGTGGGGCTGAGAGAGCTCTTTCGAGGGCTACCCTTGAAGGAACAGCTCTGAAAGAACTTGTAACTGAACCAAGGTCACACCAGCAGCTGTATGTGGATGAGTGGGGAATCAAACCCAGTTCTCCCAGATTAGAGTCTCCCTATATTGACAAAGATTGTGACCAAGTACTAAAAATACACAAGTGGTTCCTGTCAAGATGATGCCAAGGGAGTCTCAAAATCTTTGTTTTTTAAAAGTAGCAGAGACAAGAGTGCCAAGCAATGAATGTTGCACAACAATTTTTTTCTTCTGTGGTTTCAAAGAGGAGATCCTACATAAATCACTTATTTTATATGAATGTGTTTTATGACTACTGCTTTCTAAACCACTAAGTTATTGGTTAAACTAAAACATTTTAGAACGTGAAATGTGACCCCTGGCTAAATGAAACCAAGCAAATTCTATAGTAGTAAGTAGCTCAGTTAATTTGCATCAGACAAAATAGCATTATGGGAGTATCGTATTTATTGTAGAATAGCATAGATAAGGACAACTGACATCTTTGATTTTAAGCCCCAAACTGGAATCCTCGCAGACTGTACCTTAAATGTTCCAAAACTAGGGACAATGCTCAAGGAAAAGAGAGACGAACGCCGCAAATAACGTTAAAAAGCACCACTTTGTCATAGGGTTGTCTTTACCAAATTGTTAAAAAATTATAATCGAAAAGCGCGGAAGTCAAGCGCCCATAAACTGCCCCCCCCCCCCGGGGTTCGGTTTTCCCCCTCCCCCGCACCCCTCCCCGTCCAAGCCCTCTCCAAGGGTCGCGAAGGAGCTTGGCTCATGCTGCCGCGGGAAGCCAATCATGCGATGACGAAAGCACGAAACCTCTGGAGGAAAGCGAGACAAGGAAAGGAGAAGACAAATATGTCCAGCGGAGACCACAGGGGTATCGATGGAGAGGGATGATTTCCCCGGGCCTTTGGCGAGCCTTACCTCAGCCGGAGCCTGATTCAGAAAGAAGGAAGTTCGAGCAGACACGGCACCACGAATAGCTTCCGGGTCTCAATGGAGCGCGGCGAACGTAACAGGCGGACCTGATGCTTCATGGGTAATGTAGTTTTGCTGCAGGGGTACGGAATAAACCCTGAAAAAATGTGTGGTGGTTACAGATGTGTATTCTTCGCAGTTTACCACCAAACTGGATTATGACAGGGCAGGCGATAGAGATTGCCGCTGTCTGTGGCTGTAAATAACCGGCTCACTGTCGTGCAGCCAACCCTCCGCACCACCCACCTACCCATCCTGTGCGCTGAGGGGGGGTTGTGCAGGGGAGAGCCATCCCGCATTTCAGAAAATTGTCTAACGCTGCAGTACAGCCGTATACACACGGACGCACATACGTACTGGCCCCCGGTTATGCGACGGACATAGGGACTTCTTTCTTGCTAAGGTCACCACCAGCATTTCTTTCCGGCATGTAACTTGGCCTTTAAATAGCTGTGTCACAAGCAAATATTCGGCGCATGAAGTTTTGCCTTGGCATGTCGATACAACGGTGAGGAAAAACTCCAACCGTTGAATTTATGTTTGTCGTGAGTCTTGGGGCGGGAGGGGAACAGAAAACCAAAACAGTTTGCAACCAAAACTCCTACAGGTATGGATTAGGAGGTAGACTACACAATTTCTGTATGCTAACATTCTCTTCCTTACTGGGATTAGCTGGTGCAGTAGTACATCATTTGTACAATACTTTCAGTGTTCAAACTATTTCGTATAGGCTACTTTGAAATTTTACAATATGTTTGCAAGGTAGACCACTATCATCACACCCACTCTGCAGATTGGGGGGGGGGCTTATTTATTTCTTTAGATAGGTTAGAGAGAGAGAGAGACTTGCCCAAAGTCTCCTGACATGACAGATTAAGTGTTTGAACATGGGTCTTTACTGCCGCCTCATTTCAACTGGCAGGATAGCAAACACGCAGAGGCAGAGCAAGGGTGGGGTGGTAGGGGCGGTCCGCCCCAGGTGCAGGAAGGCAATAAACTTTGCCTCTGTCCCTTCTTCGCTTGCAAACTTCTTGCTGGCTTCAGAGGAGCTGCTTGGCCACCCTTGATGCAGAATGAATGTAGCGAGCACTAGCTTTGTCTCCATGGTGCACAGTGGCCATAAAATGCAGCAAAGAAATTAATAGCAGCAGCAGCAGACACCAACAAGCCCCAACAGAAGCGATATGGGTGGAAATACTGGGCCCTAAGTGTTACTTATAAGTGGGGGTGTACCATCACCCATTTGATCAAACCCTTCTGGCTGATCTTCAGATGGAGAGGGAAATAAGGGAGGTAACTAAAGCAGATAATATTATTATTCTAGGGAAGTTCAGATACCCCCACATTGACTGGGTTAATGTGTGCTCAAGTCATGCTGTAGAAATGAGATTCCTAGACATCATAAATGACTGTGTACTGGGACAGTTGGTCACAGAGCCAACCAGAGGGGTAATGATCTTGGACTTGGTTCTAAGTGGGTCTCAAGATCTGGTGAGGGATGTAGAGATTGCTGCACCAGTTGGGAACAGTGACCACAATGCTATTAAGTTCAGCATTCAGGTCAATGGAAAGTTACCCCTAAAGTCCAAAAGTGTAATATTTGATTTCAAAAAAGGGAACTTTACAAAACGGAGAAAATTGTAAAGAGGAAGCTGAAGGGGAAACACAAGAGAGTAAAATCTTTAGAGGATGTTTGGAAACTATTTAAAACCACACTAACTGAAGCCCAAATAGAATGCATTCCACAAGTTACGAAAGGCACTGCCAACTCTAAAAGAAGGCTCGTGTGGTTAACAACGCAAGTCAAGGAAGCTATAAAAAGTAAAGAAGCTTCTTTTAAAAGGTAGAAGGTCTGCCCCAATGAATTGAATAGGAGGGACCACAGGCCCTGGCAAAAGAAATGTAAGTCAATAATCAGGCATGCAAAAAGATTTTGAGGAGTGAGTTGCTAAAAGCATCAAGACAAACAATAAACATTTTTTTCAATATATCTGAAGCAGGAAACCAGCCAGAGAAGCAGTGGGCTCTTTTGATGACAAAAGAATAAAGGCATTGCTAAAGGAAGATGGGGAGATGGCAGAGACACTCAATGACTTTTTTGCTTCTGTGTTCACTGTGGAAAGTGTGGGGCATGTACCCATGCCACAGCCCCTATTTTCAGGAAGGGAGTCTGAAGAACGGAGCCAAATTGAGGTGACCAGATATGAAGTTCTTGATCTCCTGGGGAAATTAAAAACTGATAAGTCTCCAGGTCTTGATGGCATACACCCAAGAGTTCTTAAGGAACTCAGATGTGAGACAATTGATCTACTAACCTGTATATGTAACCTATCACTTAATTCAGCTGCTGTACCAGAAGACTGGAGAGTAGCAAATGTGACAGCAGTTTTTAAAAAGGGATCCAAAGTGGCACCAGCAAATTTCAGGCTAGTCAGCCTGAGGTCTGTCCCAGGCAAATTAGTAGAAACTGTCATCAAAAATAGAATTGTTACGCATACAGAGGGACAAAGCCTGCTGAAGGAAAATCAACATGGCTTCTGCAAAAGGAGTCCTGCTTCACCAGCCTTTTGACATTCTTTGAGAAAGTGAACAAGCATGTAGACAACAGTGACCCAGTAGACATTATACACCTGGACTTTCAAAAGGCTTTTGACAAGGTGCCTCACCAAAGACTCTTGAGTAAACTTAGCAGTTATGCAATAAGAGGATGGGTACACTTATGGATTTAAAAACTGGTTAACTAACAGGAAGCAAAGAGTAGGAATCAATGGACAGTTCTCACAATGCAGAGAAGTAAGCGGTGGGGTCCCACAAGGATTGGTATTGGGCCGGTACTATTTAATTTATTAATAAGCTAGGGAAAAGGCGGTTGTGGAAATAAAAGCAACAAGCTCTAGAAAGAAGCTCTGGGTGGGTGCCCTGGCCTTGGGTACTCAACATCAATTTGCTGTGGCAACCTCAGCAGGGTATAATGACACAGAGTCCACCATTTTTTCCAGGGGGAACTGGTTTCTGCCATCTGGAGAGCAGTTGTAATTCTGAGTGATATCCAGCCCTCCCCGGAGATTGGCAACAATGGTTCCCCAGGAGGAAATGGCTGGTTTGGAGGGTGGAGTCTATGACATTGTACCTATCTGAGGCCCCACCCCTCCTCAAACCCCACCCTCTCCAGGCTCCACCCCTTAAATCTCCAGGAATTTCCCAAGCTGGAGGTAGCAACCCTATCTCCTTGCCAGCCAACCATCGATGTACCACTATCTGGTTTCCATCTCTTCCCCCCTCCCTGCAGCCTCTACCTAGGAAAAATATAGTCTTTCTCCACAGTGGGGACCAAAGCAGCTCACATCATTCTCTCCCCCTTTTGATCTACACAATAACCCTATGAGGTAGGTTAGGCTGAAAGTCTGTGAGTGGTCTGAAATCATCCAATTAGCTTCCACAGGAAGAACCTGGTTCTGGTAGACCCTGCACTGAAGTGCTAATTGCTACATCACACTGGTTGTCTTAGGGTGGCCACCTCAGCAGAGTATAATGACACAGAGTCCACCATTTTTTCCAGGGGGAACTGGTTTCTGCCATCTGGAGAGCAGTTGTAATTCTGAGTGATCTCCAGCCCTCACCTGGAGATTGGCAACAATGGTTCCCCAGGAGGGAAAGTACAGTTTTCCTCTGAAATAGGGACTAAAGCAGCTTACATCATTCTTTTCTCCCCCTTTAGACTTACACAACAACCCTGTGAGGTAGGTTAGGCTGAAAGTCTGTGACTGGTCCAAAATCACCCACTCATCTTCCACAGCAAGAACCTGTGTCTAGCAGACCATGCTCTGAAGCACTGACTACTATGCCTAGGCTAGCCAACCTCCAGGTGGAGCCTGAAGATTGCCAGGTATCATAGACTCTACCATAAAATCTCCAGGAGTTTCCCTACCTGGAGCTGGCAACCCTAGTCAGGACTGGCCCCAATGAGTTTTCTCCCAAAGGCCAAAATAGGCGTGGAAAGGGCCTTTTACTGACAGAATCAAGCTTGGCTGCCTAGCAACAGGCACTGAGGGGAAAGTAGGGTTGCCAGCTCTGAGTAGGGAAATACCTGGAGAGCTGGGGGGCAGATCCTGTGGAGGGCAGCGTTTTGGGAGGGGAAGGACTCAGCAGGGTATGATGCCATAGGGAAACTGATCTCTTCCTCGCAGACCCTGCTCTGAAGCGCTAACTGCTACGCCTAGATTAGCCAACCTCCAGGTGAAGCCTGAAGATCGCCGGGTATCACAACTGAACTCCAGACAACAGATTACCCCCCCCCCCCGAGAAAATAACTGCTTTGGATGGTGGCCTTGATAGCATTCTGTTCAGCTGAGGCCTCTCCCCTCCCCAAATTCTGGCTTCCTTAAACTGGCTTTCTTACACACAGAATATCCAGGAATTTTCCAACCTGGAGCTGGCAACCCTAGTCAGGACAGGCCTCAATGAGTTCCTCACAAAGGCCTGGGAAGGGTTTCCTTCTACCAGCAGCCACTGAGGGAAAAGTCAGTCCCACAGAGGAGCCAAGGAAGAGAAGTATCTTCGTCGGGAGAGGCAGCCGTTTGCCAGTAATTCTGATGGGGAACAGTGGCTGAGATGGGAGGGGGCAGGCAAGAGGAGCAGACCCAGCACCCGGCCAGTGGCATGCAAGTACTCTTCAGTGGCGGCTGATGGGCCAATGGCTGATGGAGCGCATTGCGCAGCCAATGGGAGAGCTGGAAAGTGCCACCCCACAACTCAATTATATATAAGGAGATATTGTAATGTGTACCTCAAACTGTTTGACCTCTGAAGAAGGCCCCCAAAAGGGCGGAAATGTGTCAGGTCATTTATATTGGCCCTTGTATTGGCCCTTTTAACAAGGATTTTATTGGGCCCTTGTTTGTTTTTAACTGCCTTTCTAATAAATACATGTATTTTTGTATAATATAAATTTAAACTAGATTTTTAATATTGGCCCTTTATTAGACTTCTTTCTTACCCTTGTGGTTCTTGATTCCAGTTTTTGGGTCAAGTTTGTTTTCCCCTCCCTGTGTTTTACTGCCCGTTCTCACATGCTTTTGGGCAATTGACTGGTGGAAGGAAACGGGGAGGGGGGATAACGCTAGTCATGGCGTTACAAAGTCACATACTTAATACTGTACAATATATGCATTAGGCTTCAAACTTCCATATAGCCTCAGAAATTTAAGTCTGAGCACATTAGTCTTTGCAGGATAGAGGCCTAGGTCTTTGCAGAATCCTCTTCACCAGAAACTTGATGTGGCAAATAAGTACCACAGAACAGATATCATATTGTGTTGGATGGGAATTATTTTATTTTGAGAACAATCCTAAGAAGGTTATTTAGAGAAAAATCCTAAGTAGAATTCTACTGAAGTCCACTCAGTGGGACTTGCCCAGATCGCCCGGAGTTGCGGGCTTGGGTGCCATCAATATGCAGATGACACCCAGCTCTATCTGATGTTGGGCGGCCAGTCGGACTCCGCCCCGGATGACCTTCATTGGGCATTACAGGCCGTGGCTGGTTGGCTCAGACTGAGTTGGCTGAAACTAAACCCAGCAAAGACAGAGGTCCTGGGTCTGAGTTGGATCGGTTCGGGGTTGGGGCTCCCTCTCCCGACCTTCGATGGGGCACCTTTGGTGCCAGCATCGAAGGTTAGGAGTTTGAGTGTGCTCCTGGACTCCTCTTTAACGATGGAGGCCCAGGTGGCAGCCACTGCCAAGTCGCCCTTTTACTATTTTCGGCTGGCGCGGCAGTTGGTCCCTTTCCTAGACCTTGATGACCTGGCCACAGTGATCCATGTGACGGTCACCTCGAGGTTAGACTACTGTAACGCTCCCTACATGGGGCTGCCTTTGTCGCAATTTCGGAAGCTGCAGCTAGTGCAGAATGCTGCAGCCAGGCTGTTGATTGGTCTCTCTAGACGGGATCACATCCAGCCTGTGCTGAAAGTGCTGCACTGGCTGCCAATGGCGTACCGGATTCGCTTCAAAGTGCTGGTTCTTACCTTTAAAGCCCTATATGGCCAGGGTTCGGCTTACCTAAGGGACCGCCTTTCCCCACATGTTCCCCCAAGGGCACTACGGTCGGGGAGTCAAAATCTCCTGGAAATTCCAGGCCCCAGGAACATCAAATTTGCTGCTACCAGGGCCAGGGTGTTTTCGGTGGCGGCTCCTACCTGGTGGAACAAGCTCCCAGAGGAGATGCGGGCCCTGTGGGATCTTGTGCAGTTCCGCAGGGCCTGTAAAATGGAGCTCTTCTGCCAGGCTTTTAAGTAGGAGCCGCCGCCACCACTATTCCATCACCGTTTCTTCCATCACCGCACTTTTACCACCACTTGGGCGGGTATCGTTGGGGTGCGAGACGTTCCTGGTTGAAGATGGGATGACAGTGCTGTTGGGACATATGCTGTTGGTCTGGCATTAAGAACTCCAGAACCCCATCTTGTAATTTACGATCTATGTGACCTTTGGAGCACCGACATTTTAGTGACTTGTATTGTACAGTATTGTTTTATTTTGTTTTTATTGTTTTAACTTTGGCATTTATGCCTTGTTGTAAGCCGCCCTGAGCCTTCGGGGAGGGTGTGATATAAATCCAAAAATAAATAAATAAATACTTTTTAAGGATTACAGCTGGTTATCTCAAACTTCAAAATCTTTCTAATGAGGATTACCATGTAACATAAAAGCATCACTAATTAGGAAATAGTCACTTTTGAGAACAGTGTGTTGGATCTAATGTTCGTTTTTCCTCCAGCAGCAGAATGGGGAGATTTCTCTCAATCCCCCCCCCCCCCATATACACACTGAAGATCCTTTCATTGCACCTCACCACTGTTCCTGTGGGTCTCTGGAGTCCCTGGGCCAGCATGTCAGAGGGTGTGATGGGCTTCAGTGGGAGAAGAGAGCAAAGTTCTGTTTAATGAGCCAGGGTTGTTCTTAAGGTACTCTGGATACACCCCCACATTTTTACATCTGAGAGACAAAGTAATTGTTTATAATGCATAACAAGATATGCAAAGGATTTCAGTTGTAATCATTTTTACAGGAAAATAGATGAATCATTACTGGTCAACCAAGAAATTTTTTAAGAACTTATTTTAAATATATACATATTTAACATTTAAACACCTTTAAAATGTTCCTTTCTTTATGTGTATATATTCTGAAAACATCAGTTTTCAGATGTTTTCAAAATGGTTTCATTCATGGGCTTTAATTCATTCATACTCCTACAGAAATGTAAGCAAATGTTTCAAGAACAGCTTTTACTTGATTCATCCTAGGAGTTTGTTTTTAACTTGCCTTGTTTTTCCCTACTTCATTTCCTTCTGGACCTCCTAACACTTTAATGTCAGCATTGATTTCATAGCATCTTCCCTAGAGGTTTAGTCAAGGCACAAGTGCACAGATGCACGCACCATTTAAAGACCAAGTTCAACATGTTCTTCTTCATAAATATTACATCCAACTGATATGTTTATTGTGCTTTTTAAAAATCACCTTTGTGATGGAAGCACAAAGCTTAGGCAGTGTGTTTTCCCAGTATAATTTTTCCCTCTTCTTTTGAGATTAGATTGATTTGGTCTCAGTTGTTTTGGTTTTGCAGTGAACTCTATAAACACTTGTAGAACTAATGGGATTATCAGTGACTTCACTAGAGACTGAAACATGAGTTGCCAAGAGGGAGAGGGAATTTACAACACCTAAACACCTTTAAAATTTTCTGTAAAGAGTCCATAAACAGTTTCATCCCTGTAAGAAAGGACGGCACATAGAAACAATTGAGAATGTGGTACTTTTATGCAAAAAGAAGAGGAGGAGGAGGAGATTGGATGTATACCCCACCCTTCACTCAGAGTCTCAGAGTGGCTTACAATTCCTTCCCTTCCTCTCCCCACAACAGATACCCCGTGAGGTAGGTGGGGTTGAGAGAACTCTCAGAGAACAGCTCTGAGAAAACTGACTGACCCAAGGTCACTCAGCTGGCTTCATGCGGAGTAATGGGAAAACGAACCCAGTTCTCCAGTGTCCGCTTCTCTTAACCACTACACCAAACTGTGGGTAGCCAAGTTGGAAGGAATGGCTACTTATGCTGCATTGACAGTGACCCGCATTCTGTATACACAGCACTTTGCACATCGACAGATCTGCTTGATCATGTGTACCAGTAGGTTCCTTATCCTTAGATGCTATGCAGGTTCCTCCATGTGAAAAACTTTTTTTCAATTAAAGCTGAAAATTTAGAGGTACTAAAATAGATTAGCATTTTCCAGACTGCATTAAAGTTCCATTTTCATTCCCTGATATTACTGTTTTTTTCCCTTGTGTCCAGACTACTTTGTAAACATCCCAATGTTCTTCCCCGTTTCCTCCCTGTTCCTTTTAAAACTGGTTTCTCCTGTACTTTTCATTTTCATTGTGAAATAAATTTACAAGAAAGCCTGTTCCTGTGAATATGAACATTTCCCCCCGCCTTGAGGATTACCACCCAAACTCACTTGAAAGGGTGGGCTTGGGTAGTTAGTTTTTTAAATTTCCATGCCTAACCTGGATAGCCCAGGCTAGCCCAATCCCATCAGATCTCAGAAGCTAAGCTGGGCCAGCCTTGGCTAGTGTTTGGAAGGGCAAGCTCCAAGGAATACCAGGGTCGTGACGCAGAGGCAGGCAGTGGCAAACCACCTTTGAAACAGCTAGAACTTCTGGCTGCCAGACAATCTTAGGATCTCCTGGCTATTCTACACACAGTGCCATACAATTATTATTATTATGCATGCCAGCAGTGAAACAAGCAGTCATCCCCATTAGGAGTGCTGACACCAGCAGCCAATCATTGCCCTCTGTTTCATTCAAGCTCCAGAGCAAAAACACGTGGAGCCATTTTCATCAGGGAAAGGGGGCACAAAATCTTCCAATGCAAACAGGGAAAGGGAGCCCGCTCTGAGGGGATGGGGGAATCCAGAGCTTCTTTATGTGTGATCTTTAGTTTCCTTGGGCAAGATTGAGTTTGGACATGTAGGGTCTGATTAAAAGGCATGCCTGAAACCCCTGAAATACACAGCTCCCTGGAGTTCATGGCTCCTTAAGCCTGCTGCACTCCTTAGCACATGTGCAAAACAAAACAAACAAACAGAAACACCATCTTCGAATGTTAATCTGAAGGGATGGAAGGTTGACAGAGAAAGACTGAAGAAAAATGGTCAATGTGAACCGATCACACCAAAAGCGTGATCATTGGAAGCCCCATGACACTGACAAAAACACAAGATGTGGCTACCATCTGGAAAATGCCATTGTTATAAAGTGAAAGTGACGTCAATTTCTAATTTTGTAAAAAAAAGCCCCCCAAAGCCCTCTGGTAGTTGTGGAAATGGTGGCTTTTGACTTTGGACTGTGTTCATGACCCAACCAAACCAGACTGCCTATGGGTTACGCACACTGGAACTGCTGTACCTCCCTCTACCTGCTTGGCATGCTTCGCCTACCGTGCCGCCATTGACATGATCGCCCTCATCTAGGATCAATGGACTTATGGTCCTGACATACTGGACTTTCAGCCCAGCAGTCAGGAAAGGGGGGAAATGTGACCATGTGTGTTTGCTATTGCATTTGTCTGTACTGTGCTAAATGCTGTGTCTGTAAATGTCTGTATGTCTGTGAATTTGGGACCCAGGGATTACTGCTGTGTTTGCTGCAATGTTTGTATGCTTTGCTGTACATCTCCTGCCTGCACCTGGATGAGCAGTGCTTCTGTTTCCTGCTACAGGACACGTGATCCCCTGCACCTTCCCAGAGTGCCTCTGGACAAAGAAGACCAGCGCCATTATGCACAATGAGAGACTTGGAGAAACAACAGGTTTCGCTACCATTGCTGATCTGTGGGAAACCACGTAACCCGGCCTCCTTTCTGGTATTGGCATCACAAAGAAAACTTCCTTTATTGCCTGGACCAAGAGCATCTCTCTCTGCAAGTCAAAGGTCGCCCATGGAAACAAGCGTTCACACCTGACCACATGGCTCTATCTTTGAAGTCAGGGCAGAGCATCTGCATATTGCCCCTGCCCCTCATTAGGAGGTCAC
>NW_015170893.1:126132-131830 GCF_001447785.1 Gekko japonicus | reverse complement strand
AGGAGAAGAAGGTCAAGATTGACTCTGTTCTTAAAGCTCAAGAGTTTCTAAAGGAGCAGCTGGGAAGGCCAGAGGACAAGAAAAAAGAAGAGGATGATAAGTCCAGTGGAGAGCTGGAAACTGGTTCGTCTGGTGAGGACTCTTTGTCTGAGCAGGGGGCATCAGCCCTGAAAAGTTCCTACAAACTGCGGAAGAGAGAGAGAAAGAAGAAGTAAAGGCTGAAGGACTCTGAATTGTGCCTTTGAGAACTTTGGTTCTAGGGGATGATGGGGGGCACTGTTATTGGGCAATTAAATGTAACTGGGGATGGTTAAAAGGGTTAAAAGATTGACACAGTTCATAAGAAGTACAAAGATGAAAAGTATGAATGAAGTATAAAAAGCTAGTTGGAGATCTCCTCTCTTGGGTTTTTAGTTAGTAGTGGGTTCTTTACTTTCTCCCTTATATGTAGCTTTCCCTTTTCCCTTTTTTCTGTTCTAGTTTTTGTAGTGTTTTAAAAAATCAATAAAAAATCCCCGCCGGGGGCTTAAAAAAAAGAAGAAGAAAAGGATTTATTATGTATAAAGATAGCAAAATAATGGTCATGCAAGACTTGATAGCACCATATTTGGTAGAGAAACGTAACTCGGTTTTGCAGACTAGAATTATGCCTCCAACATGGAATTTGGCAAAAATTATAGTTTTATTGAAAAAAGGGAGAGACCCACATGTTCCAAGTTCATACCATCCCATATCATTACTCAATACTGATTATAAAATTCTGACTGCAACTCTAGCTCATAGATTAAACAAATTAATCAATATCTATATAAACCCGGATCAAACAGGCTTTATACCAGGAAGGGGTATTTCCAATAACACTAGGAAAATTCTTAATATCATACAATGTAGTCATAATAGAAACATCGATTCATCAGTTATTTTATCAGTAGATATAGAAAAAGCGTTCGATACTGTGGAATCATTATATTTGCACAATTTATTACAATATTTGAATTTTGGCCCCTTGTTCCAAACGGCAATTAAAGCTATATATAACTCCCCCCTAGCATTTTTACAAACTAATAATATAGATTCTGAAATATTTAAATTGGAAAGGGGCACTAGACAGGGCTGCCCCCTTTCCCCCCTATTGTTTGCTTTAGCAATGGAACCTTTTGCACAAGCAGTCCGGGATAATGTTAACATCCATGGTATAAATATAGGCTCCAAACAATTAAAACTGTCTTTATTTGCAGATGATTTGGCAGTAACACTTACAAACCCAAACCAAAGTCTTCCAGAATTAGAAAAATTGTTAATAGATTTTGGCTCAATTTCAGGCTTACGAGTAAATACTTCAAAGACATTGATTTATCCAATAAACCTGACTAAGGACCATCGAACTTATATTAAAATACACTTTAATTTTGCATGGGTAGATAAAAATTGACCATATTTGGGAATTAAGATCCCGTTAAATATTGTTGAACTTTTACAGTCTAACTTCTTTTCTTTTAAGAATTTAATTGATGAACCATATTGGAAACAAGCATCCATTATGTCTTCGTGGATGGAGAGGATACAGATCGTTAAAACTTTTTTCTTTCCCAAGATTTTATATTTAATGAGGACAATCCCTATTGAAATTCCAATAGCCTATTTTAAGGGTTGGCAAAAAGCTATTTCAACATTCATCTGGGACTCTAATAAACCCAGGATTAGCTACAATACATTGAAAAAACCCACTTATAAAGGTGGATTAGCTTTACCAGATTTGGTTCTCTATCACGATGCAATTATTTTAATAGGCCTTTTGAAATTATATAACATTAATTATAATAGTGACTGGAAACACCTTGAAAATACATATATGAATGGGAACTTCCTTCCCGGAGACCTAAGGACATCGCCCACAATCCATTTTTGAATACTGTTTTTAAGACTTGGGATAAAAGGAAGACGTTGTTGGCGCCCTCCCCCTCCCCGATGGCCACATTTATAGAACAATCATGGTTTACCCCAGCACATCCTCCAGGCACTTTTAAACTTTGGAAACAAAAAGGTCTTACCCGTTTTGTAGATGTGCAGCAGGGTCCAAATATGGCGAGCAAAAAATACCTAGAACAAAAACATGCATGTAGATTTTCAAGGCTGGAATACCACCAACTTAATTCTTTGTACTGTTCAACCTTTTATAAATTGGGACTATGTCATCCTCTTACGACTTTTGAACGGCATTTGAAATCTATTCATTTACAATCTAATTGTATCATCTCATCTATATTTAAAACTTGAATGGATTCAATTCCAAACCAAATATCCCAATACCAATTGAGTTGGCACAAAGATTGCAACATTTCTATTACTGACACCGAATGGGAAAAAATATGGGCTTCACCATCCCTAACATCTAGATCCATCCTTGTAAGACTACAAGCATTTAAATTGATGATGAGATGGTATAATACTCCGAGCAAAATACATCACATCTCCCCCCACCTATTCAAATTTGTGTTGGAGGAAATGTGGCAAAAATTGATCTTTTATACATTGTTGGTGAGAATGTGTTATAATTAAAGAATTTTGGGGGGAAATACTTTGGTATATAAAGAAAATAACAGGGTATGAGATGAAAAAACCCCAAAGCAAATTTTACTTGACTTATGGATACTAGGATTCCTAAAACTCAACAAGAATTGATTTCCACCATGCTTTCAGCTGCCAAGACAGTAATAGCGTTTAGCTGGAAAGGCTCCAACCCAATATCCACTGATCGTTGGTTTACTAAGCTATGGGAATTACTAACCATGGACAAAATATCGGATACCATACAAAGAATTGAAGGAAAAGAACTTTCCACGAACTTACTGATTAAATGGTTGCCTTTCTTGGACTATGTACACGACGAAAGTTCTCCTCTTCGATGCAAAATATCTGCAAAATATAAAGAAATACTTACCTGCCTATGAAATCTATCTGTGCTGCAAAAGAAAATATTGTCTATTTCTCATTTCTCATTTTGTTTAATGCTATTCACAATGACCACCTAGTTTATAGTATATTGTATTTAGTTATAGTTCAGATTTAATGTTTATATGTTCTATAGATAAGGAATATAAAAAAATATCTAAAAAAACCACAAATGAAAGTAAAGATAACAGTAGAAGATATCCTTCAAATACATCAAAACCAGGAGTTTGGAGTTTCTTGCTTGTTTTGTTGAAATGCTCAAGAACTTCTTCCCAAACGACTGTTAAAATAGCATATTCCAACTTTACCAGCTTGTGGTTTAAATTCTTTGCATCTCGTTTACATTCAGGCTTCTCTTCTGAGTCTTCAAAAATATGTTTGAGAGTTTGTAAAATACCTGTATATCCATTTTTAATTGCCCGGACTGCTTCATATTGTGCAGACCGTCTAGTTACACTTAAGCTCTTTAGGGAAAAACCTAGATTGTCGTGTGTTTAAAATTCCCCATCTTCATGGAGATCCAGAAAAGAAAAAGAAAACATACAGCTCCTGCAAAGTGCCAAAATAGTCAACAACTTCAGGCACAGAAGACACTGCCTTTACTCCAACAAGATTGAGTGAATGGGCTGCACATGGTACATAGTTAATGTTTTTAAAAATTGAATAAAGTTGTAAATTAGAAAAGAGAGTGCTTGCAGCCCTTTCTCTGAGCACTTCATGTCAGATGCATTATTGTAGGACTGACCACAGATATTTTCAACTGATAGCTTATGTTTGCCCAGAACTTCTTGTATTTTGTTGAACAAGGTCATGGATGAATGGTTTTCTATTGGTATAAATGTTAAAAATCTCTCACGGGGCTTTCCATTATAGCAGTATCGAACCACAATTACCAGCTGGTCAAAATGTGTCAGGTCAGGTGTAGCAACAACAATAATAGAGTACTATTTGGTGTCTAGATTGTTGATTTGAGTCACACGTTCATCTTGCGCATGTTTCCCCATGATTTCTATCAGTTCTTCATACATGGTTTTGAATAGGTAAGTAATATTTACTTTCTCATTTTTACATTTCTCAAGATGTTCATGTAAAAATGGCTCAAACTCTGCAATAAGTTCAATGGCACCCATGAAGTTTCCATTATTTGGTGACCCCATTTCTCCTCATGACCTCTAAATACTAAACCTCTTTCACTTAAAAACTTTATAACAGCTACAACTCTTTTCAGTACTTCAAAACAGTACTGTATGCTTTTTTCTCATCTGTTCCTCAAGTTGCCGATCCACAGTGTTTTTATTTGACTTTCTTGTTATCCAACACAGCATTGCCCTCTTATGTTCCATGCTGTCTTCATGATTCTCCAGTGTTCTGAGTACATTAATCCAGTCAGAAAACCCACCTGTTGTAAGTAATGTTTCGCATTTAGAAAAGAGTTTGCAAGCAAAACAGTATATACAGCCTTTGCTCTTTGAGTAAACTAACCAGAATCTCATCACAGTCTGACCATTTTTCAATCTTTTTTCAAAGTATTTGAGAAACTTCTGTTTTGCTCCTTGTAAACCTTGCTGGATTTGGGGTATACATCATCTATTTTTTTATTTTGAAAAAAACTGATGTCTTGAATTAAACAGTTCTGTATAAAATCATTATTAACTGTTACAGGCCACTTTGTGAGGTCACTGTATTATTTGAAATCACTGAATTTGCTTCCTGTTTCCTGTTTCTGCTCTGTCTCTTCTTTTTCCATGGTACTTTCATGTTGATCACTGTGATTATCATCTGTATCAAAAGTGTCAACAGTAGGTTGATGATTCCTAGAAAGAGTTCCTACAGTTTGTGCACCATCACTGGCTTCACTGGTGCTTGCTTGGCTTGTTTCAGCTGTAGGTGTTGACAAAGTTTGACTTGACATTGTAAAATAGTTTGATAATTTTTGACATTTAGAAATTTCATCAGATTGTTTCTCCTTGAGTTTGCATTTTTGGTATCCACTGAAGTACTTTCTTGAACTCATTGCTATTCCTCTTAGGGTCTTAATCTCTACAATTACAGCCATAAAGTTGTTAGTGTTATTAGTTCTACTGCAACTACATGTGTTTATGAATAATAGACTTAAAAACAAACATAAAAGAGGTAATGCAACACATGCAATGTAACATTACAATAAACTATATAAACAAAAGCATGGAGGTTTTCATAGGAGTCCTTGTTCATCCCAGTCTATAAAGCAGGGCTATTTTGGGGCAGGAACGCACAGGAACGGAGTTCCAGCTGGCTTCAGAGTTGGCCACGCCCACTACAACCAAAACCTCTGCATGTGTGGCTACAGAGGGAAGGCCTGGAGATCAACCCCCCCTCCAGCAACTCCGAGGCGGGCAGGCCAGGGGCAATGTTCCCTCTAAGTTGACTTAGTGTGAGTTAGCTCACAGCTTTTTAGCCTCCAGCTCACACATTTTTGTCTTAGCTCAGGAAGGATGGCTCCAGAGTAAACTGATTTATGCAGTAGCCAAATCGCTCGCTCACAAGTTTAATGCCAGTAGCTCACAAAGTAGAATTTTTGCTCACAGGACTCCACAGCTTGGAGGGAGCATTGGCCAGGGGGCCCTGGAAGGATCAAGGCAGCATTTAAATGACTCCCTGCACCTTCCCCGGCCTGTCCAAGGGCCAGCTGGCCCAGGATCCGCACAGCCATGGGGCGCCCTGGCAAGCCAAGGGAAGACATGGGGTGTGGCCTATTGTGCTAATA
>NW_015170893.1:77666-125371 GCF_001447785.1 Gekko japonicus | reverse complement strand
TGATTGCTGCCTCCTGTACAATGTCATAAACCTCCATCCATACTTCTTCAGGCACTCTGTCTATCAAATCTAGTCAAACCTATTGTTCACCTCCACTGTATATTCATCAGTGATATGCTCTGGGTCAAACCTGAATGGCCTAGTGGTTTAAGAACATAAGAACATAAGAGACGCCAATGTTGGATCAGGCCAAAGGCCCATCCAGTCCAACACTCTGTGTCACACAGTGGCCAGAAATACCAGTGCCATCAGGAGGTCCAGCAGTGGGGCCAGGACATTAGAAGCCCTCCCACTGTTGACCCCCCCCCCAAGCACCAAGAAGACAGAGCATCACTTGCCCCAGAGCCCCTAGCTATACCTTGTGGCTAATAGCCACTGATGGACCTCTGCTCCATATGCTTATCTAATTCCCTTTTGAAGCCGTCCATGCTTGTAGCACCCACCACTTCCTGTGGCAGTGAATTCCATGTGTTAATCACTCTTTGGGTGAATAAGTACTTCCTTTTATCCGTTCTAACCCGACCGCTCAGCAATTTCATGGAGTGCCCACGGGTTCTTGTATTGTGAGAAAGGGAGAAAAGTACCTCTTTCTTTACCTGCTCTTTCCCATGCATAATCTTATAAACCTCGATCATGTCACCCCTCAGTCGTCTTTTCTCCAAGCTAAAGAGCCCTAAGCGCTTTAACCTTTCCTCATAGGGAAAGTGTTCCAACCCTTTTATCATTCGAGTTGCCCTTTTCTGCACTTTTTCCAACGCTATAATATCCTTTTTAAGGTGTGGTGACCAGAACTGCACACAGTATTCCAAATGAGGTCGCACCATTGATTTATATAGGGGCATTATGATATTGGCTGATCTGTTTTCAATACCCTTCCTAATAGTCCCCAGCATAGCATTGGCCTTCTTTATTGCAGTCACACACTGTCTCGACTTTTTCAGTGAGTTATCTACTACAACTCCAAGATCTCTCTCTTGATCAGTCTCTGCCAGTTCAGACCCCATCAATGTGTATTTATATTTAGGATTTTTGGCTTCAGTGTGCATCACCTTGCACTTGGCCACATTAAACCCCATTTGCCATGTTGACGCCCACTCGCCCATCCTTGACAGATCCCTTTGGATTATAAATCCAATCTCTTCTCTTCTTCTTAGAATTGCAAATGGCAAAATTTCTATGAATAACTAAATAATAGGATAACAGCACATAAAACCTTTGTAACTCATACAGTTTGTAACCTGTGGCCCCGGTCACACGGCCAAGTTGCCGCGGGAGAGGCACGGATGGTGGGCAGATTATCTGGGCGCAATCACACCCCAACATCTGGGAAGTGGAGCGCACCCGTGGCTTACTGCCGAAGTACTAGTAAACGTTTGCCACAGGCTGCCTCCAGACGCCCGTGGTGTGATCGGGCCGGCGTGCGGCATTCCCCTCCGGTCCCTCGTTTACCCGCTGGTGCCGAGGGAAGGACCCGTGGTGTGCCGCCGGCGCGTCTGATCACGTAATCACGGATCAAACTGCGCCGGGCAATTAGCCACACCTCCCCCCGCGATATCCGGCCCGTGTGACCGGGGCCTGTGTTTGGTCCACAGAACTCAATGATGCTAGGAACAATGTTCTAGATAAGCCAACATGGCTTATCTGTTAAAAATGTGTGAATTTTCAGGAGTTTATTAGAAAGCAGGGAATACTTTCAAATGATAAGAATGTATAGATTTATTTAATATTTTGGAAGATTATGGATAAATATGGGATAGGTGAAAAGTTCAAGAATGCGATACAAGAAGTATATAAAGGAGGGAAGGCAGTCGTAAGGGTAAATGGTGGGCATTCAAGGGATTTTAGTATACAGAGAGGAGTAAGGCAAGGATGTCCTCTCTCTCCATACTTATTTATTATGGGAATTGAGACACTAGCGGAAAGAATAAGGAACAATGGTAGAATAGATGGATATCACATTGGCAACGAGGAACTAAAGATAAACCTGTTTGCAGATGATATAATGGTAGCTTTGACAAATCCTAAAGAGGGAATTAGAGAAATAAGAACTATATTGGAGGATTTTGAAGCATATTCAGGGCTAAGAGTGAATATAGATAAGTCTGAAATCATGTACTTCAATGTAGGTATAGTAGAAAGAAGAGAAATTGCAAAGATGACAAAAATAGGATTAGGAAACCCGCAGAACGTAATGGGGTGGGGCATACCCAATTTGATAGGCTATGATGAGGCTTTTAATGTTAAGTCATTGATAGAAATAGGAGAGGATGTGGATTGGAAATGGGTTAGATTGGAAAATGAATTAAACAAGGGAGCCGGGAGATTTGGTATCTTCACAAGGGAAGTGAATAAGGAATATGGTAAAGCAGTGGGACATAGGAGAACAGCACTGAAAATATGGAAAAGGTGGCAACCCAGATGGTTGAGTAAATCTTCTGAATGGGCACCACTAGAAAGTTTACACGAGGAAAGTGGAAAGTTCTTAAAGATTAACCAGAATAAGAGATATGTATGAAGAAGGTGGTCAACTTAAGCCCTTACAAACAATAATTGAGAGGATAGGAAAACAGCATTGGTTGAAATTGATGGGACTATACAATGCAATTTAAAAAAGCAGCAAAAGAGGGTGGGAGATTCAGAAGAAATCGCAGAAGCACTGTACAAGGAAAAGAGAAAGACTACTAGAGGTCTAGTGGGTAAGATATATAAAAAAATGACTACTAATGAGGAGTCTATAATTAAAAGTATTCAGGAGAAATGGTATAAAGGAGGACTGACTTCAGAAACAACCTTAAAAAAATTAATGACAGGGGTCAAAAAGATTAAATTTGACAAATTTAGAGAAATGGAGCTGAAGTGTTTTACTAAATGGTATCGGACGCCAGCTCAACTAGCCAATATGATATCTGGGATGAGTTCGAACTGTTGGCACTGCAACCAGGCAAAAGGTTGGTACTTGCATATGTGGTGGGAATGTACCAAAGTTCAGGATTTATGGAAGAAAATATTGGATAGGGTAAAGGATAAGATAGGTGAATCAATATCAATAGGCATTAATTTAATGACATTAGGTATCTTGAAGAGTGAGACAATAGAAAGTAAATACCAAGAGGTACTTAAGGCGATGATATTAGCTGGGAAAGCCGTTATAGTATTAGGATGGAAAGACAATAAGTGGACCATGGAGAATTGGAATAACTATCTTTTTAAATAAATCCAATCAGATACCGAAGCCTTGATGATGGAGGAGAAAACCTGGGAGGAAAAGAAGAGACGGATAAGAGAAAAATGGTTGCCCTACTTCGATTGGATCAAGGAGGATGAAGCCAAGAAGGACATTCATTGGAAACTTTGGACTTGGTGCCCATGGCTGAAGCAATGATGGAAGAAGAAAGGGGGGGGGAGGACTGAGGGAAGGGAGGGGGGAAAGGAAATATTTGTATAAGGACGAAAACGTTGACTATAAGACCCTTGGTTAAAATAAAAAGCAATTTGTTAAAAAAAAAGATTTAATATATAACCCACTTTTCTCCCCAATGGGGAGCCAAAGAGGTTTACACATTATCTTCTCCATTTTATCCTCATAACACCCTGTGGGTTAGATTAGGCTGAGTGTGCAGCTGGCTGAAGATCACCCAACAAGCTTCAATGGAAGAGTGGGGACTGCAACACCAATCTCCCAAATCCTAGTCTGAGACTTAAACTATTAAACCACACTGGGTCTCATAACCATACAGTACTGAACTTAAGTACTGTGCTTTCCCCTAAGATCAGTTTCTTGTTGGATATGAGAAACACAGTTTTATAAAAGACTGAAGACCAGCACAGTGTTGTCATTTTGGAGGTTCTGCAAAATTGAATTAAGGAGGGTGTTTTCATGATGGTGGGGTGTTGTATTGTTAGTCTTGATTGATTATGGATTATTATGTTTTACTGCATTTGTTATTATTCTAAGGGTTTTCTTAAGGAGAAAGGCAGATTAGAAATGTTGTAAAATCACAACAGAAATACTGTACAATAAAGGAAAAAGTTGGTTTACAGTACACTTTTAAGGTAGGAGGCTCATTCAAGAGCCTGTGTGCTGCAGCAAAAATAAAGAGGTCTACTACAATGCTTTAAAGAGTAGCTAATTTTAATTCTACTATAAGCCATTGTAGACGAGAGCCCACATCTTCAGATAGTGAGTGAATCCTCACTTTTCTTCCCTTTTATTTAGCGTGTTTGGAAAAAAAATCACAACAGCACCCTCAAGGGTTCTTGAAATGCAGAAAGTAAACAGTGTAATATAATTACTTAAAATATAAGCACTATCAGGAAGAAATACGGATACCATTAACGGCTGCTTGTTGTTTGGTTGCAAGCAACTGATGAAGACGGATGGATGGCTTTGTACCTAGCAGGCCTATTTGAAAACTACACACTTTACTAAAGCAGCTTAATGCTGATACAGATCACTGCATAGCCGCTAGCTAAAGTACAATCTTCGCAGGAAGCAGGTTCTCCCCACTTCCCTACGTCCGAGGAGAAAAGGATTTCTCATCGCTTTCTAACGTCCGCTGCTCCTCCTTTAGAAAAGAACTCGAGGCAGAGGAATGTCCGAAGATGGCTGGGAGGGACGGGGGACGGCAGGTGAATGTTTACTGGCACCAGAACATGGAGACACCCTGAACCAGGGAGCCTCCTTATTGTGAGGTGTTTACATGACAGAGGCAGCTCTCACTCCTCCAGGGCCGCCAAGTGAAGTCGTTGCCAGGCTACCGGCCCTAGGTCACACAGGGGCCAGAAGAGAGTGGCGCCGCGCCACCGCCGTGACACAACCCAACTCTCTCTCCTGCGCTTCCCGCAGCCTCCGAGACACAGGCCGCGGCCTCGCCGCTTCACCCCCGCCGCTGCTACCCCCCTCCCTTCCCCCTTCCCTATCACAGGCTACCCCTCTTCAGTAGCCGGCAGCCGCAGCGAAACCTAAGATGGCTGCAAGACCCAACAGGGATGCCCACGTGACTTAGAGAACTCCTGTTTTGCGACCTGCGAAGACTTCATTGGCTTGAAAACTCGCGACATCTTAGGGGAAAAACGAAAAAGGGCGGGGTGCAAACTTCGGAGATTTTCGCAAACTAAAACGGTAGTGGGAAAGGGGTAAAAGGAGGAAAGATATCGCGAGAACAACGCTGTAAACATTGTGTAAGAAAGCATCGCGATACCAGCTAGAGCCTCCTTAATCGGGACGAGCCTACAGCCTTGCCTAGTTCTCGCGGTACTCTTGGGATTTCTTTGCCCTCCCCCCACCTCTTTCTGCGGAGTGAATAGTTCTCCCCGCGATACCTTTTGCTGCAAGCAGAGGTGGGGGGAGGGGACCGAGAGGAGGAAGAAGGGGCGTGGTTTGCGCGCTGAAGTCAGCACGGCAGCTCGGAGGGGGCGGAGGAATATATAAAGACCGGGGCCGAACAAGGGGGGGTTCAGTTAGAGAAGCGATTCGAGTCGACGGTGAAGCAGCGGCAGTCGAGGCCAGTTTTCTACCGGGCGAATCCGACTTTCTCTACGCGGAGCGGGACTTCCCGAGACGATCTCTCGTTATGAGTCATGTGGCAGTGGAAAATGCCCTCGGTCTAGATCAGCAGGTGAGGAAGCCGCGGAAGGATCGGGGTGGGTCGGGGGCGTCGATGGGGTTGCTCTTCCGCCCAGCACTCATTGGGGATGCTCGGTGGTATTTAGGCCCCATTTTTCGCCTTCCACCCCACTCTTCTCGGGTGGCCTCATAGTGGCGCATTTAAGTGTGACGCAGTTTCTTTTTTGTGGAGGCCGCCTCATCAGCGCACAGGGCCGTGAATCCTTATTGGATTGGGGTGGACTGGAGAGGAAAGGAGGGAGTGAATGAAGAAGTAAGGGCGGTGTTGGAGCGAATAAAGATGGTAGTTGAGGCCGAGCGCTGCCGGGCCGTGCGAGGCCTGGACTGTTCCTGGGGCTTTGTGCCGCTGTAAGGATGGCTGTATCTGCCGGGCCCCCTGGTGGCCAAGGATGGCACGCCAGCGGGTGGGGGGGGGACAACGGCGGCCATTGTGCGTGTGACGAAGCGAGGAGGTGGAGGGGGGGACACGCGCGTGCGCAGTTTCCGTGCCTATTTGGGGGGCGAGGGAGGGGGAGCGGGAACCACAATGGCGCCGCTTCTGTGGCGCGCGCGCGCGCGCATTCTCGACTTCTTTGTCTTCGCGGCTCGCAAGAGGGTGGTGGGTGAGGGCAGGCGCATGCCGTGGAGGCCGGATTCTGTTTCGGTTCTCTTTCTCGCGCTTCCTCAGTCTAGGAAGGGCTTTCTGCTACTGCCGGCTGGTTGAGTTTGTTCCGCGTGAGGCACGACTGGGGGGAGGTGTTGGTGCGAGCAGCGCTCCTCTCCTGCCGGCTGCTGAAGTAGGTCATGGAGCCCGTCGGGGGGGGGGAGGAGCCACGTGACTGCCAGATTAGTGGCTGCTAGTGAAAGCCCTGGATGCGATTCGCTGCGGTGGAGTTCTGCAGCCGTAAACACGGGGTGTAGGGACTGAAAATAAGGCCTCGGTGGCGTTTCCCTTTATTTGTCTTAAACGTTTGTCCTGTGCATTACTGTTTTATTATATTGGGGCTTGCTTAAAACTAAAAACGCTTAGGATCGTGTTTCTGAACAAGCATTGGTGGATTTCTCCCCCTGAAATTTTGGGTATACTTTCCCCTGTGGCTGCAGTTGTGGAAAGGGGGCATCTTCTAGTCAGCCGAAATAACGTTATATAAATATGTCAAGAGAATTTTTAGCAACAGTTTCTGTAACACTGATACTGATTTGGAGGTTGGGTGTATTTTTGGATATGCATAATTGGTAGCCAATTGTATGAGTAGCCTGAATACTGGAACTGACACAACTTCCTCCTTTATCAAGGAAGAGATACCAAATCTTTTTACCAGTGATTCTTTTAAAAGGTCTGAAGTAAATAAGATGTTGATTTAAAAATCCAGGTTGTAGTGCCATGAGAACTGCTGGCTGAATTCTTAAAGTGTGGGTTTTCTTTGAGGATTTAGAGGGCATGCAACTAATGCTATTGTTTACTGTTTTTAGTTTGCTGGTCTAGACTTGAATTCCTCAGACGCTCAGAGTGGAGGAGGTACAGCAAGCAGTGAGTATATAAATCCAAAATTTAAGTTATTGTACTTTTAAGGTTTAATTTTGCAGCCGGAAGTTCTAGTTCTTTTAGTATTATGCACCACTAGGTGGTGAGCTAGGCATTTCAGGGATGGTTTGTCGTTGCCTGCCTCTACGTCAAGACCCTGGTATTCTTTGGAGGTTGCCCTTTCCAAATACTTGCCAAGGCTGACCCTATTTAGCTTTTGAGATCTGATGAGACTGGGCTAGTTTGTTTCTGAGTGTTGGATGCATATAAAGGCAAAACCTTAGTACTGTGTCCAATACCTAGATGGAGTACTGAATCAAGTTCTGGTTCTTACCTTTAAAGGTTTAGGACCGTTGTATCTCTCTTTACAGCCCTCAGAGGACCTTACATTTCTCTGGGAACAACTTATTAGTGATCCCTGGCCCCAGAACAGTCCATCTGTCCTCAGACAGGGTCTTTTCAGCCCTGGCCCCAACCTGATAGAACTCTCTGTCTAGTGAGACTTGGACCCTGTGGTACTTGATTCAGTTCTGCAGCGCCTATAAGATCCGGATGTTCCATCTGGCATACAATTGAGCACAGCCTTCCCTCTCTTCCTCCCTCTTCCTTTCTTTTTTGTGCTGGTTGCCCCCAGCTGTTCCCCCTGTGATGGATATTAGGGCGCCATCTGATGCAGTAAAGAAGTTTTTGGTTTAAAATTATAATATGGAATTTAAAACTAATATGTTGAATTTATTGTTTTTTGATGTAAACTGTCCTGAGCCCTGCTTGACAGTATCGGGAGTGGCATATAAGTCTAACTCTGTCATGAGTAGACTTGACCTATTGAATGTCATTGGTGTTGGAATTAATTTTTCTGGTTAAAAAAGAAAGTTTAAAAGATGAGGAGTTGGGAGCAGTGATGACCCTCGTTCCCCCTCCCCCCCCATGAGTGCATAAGGTTTTATGGGAATATATCTAATGAGATGTTATACTTCTAAGAGTTATGGGGCCCTGGTAGCTGAAATGGAATAAATGTATTTTTCCTTCACTACTAACATCATGAGCAGTTTTGAAAGTAATTGTTTACACAGTCATTCTGAAGTTTTTGACTTAGTTTCACATAAATATTTGGGTGAGACTACCATATTACTGTGTTTACTTAGAAGACCTAATTAGGCTTCTGTAGTCTCTGTGAAATTATGTAGGTATTCATAGTTTTCAGTCTGTCTAAGCATTTTGTTTGATAAAATCTTGTTTTTGTAATTTCTATTGAAATTATTTTTAAATGCCATCTTGTACTGTGTATTAATGATTTAACATGATGTTTTAATATTTTAGAGCTGGTATTGTTTGTATTTTATGCTGCAATCTGCCCTGAGCCCGCTTGTCAGCTGGGTGGGATAAAAATCAAATCAATTAACAATTGTTGTCTTGTTTTTAGAAGGACGGTACATTCCTCCTCATTTGCGGAACAGAGAAGCCTCAAAACAGGGTATGTTGATACATGAATATTCTAGTTGAAGTAGTGCTGTTGTAGTCAGTGCTGGCTCTCAGTTGAACTTGAACAGGAAAAGACTAGGAATTCTTGGTGACCAGATTTATTGAGACCTGATGTTAGTGCTTAAGTGCCTCAGAATAGGGGAACTTTTTCAAATATGTGCTTAGTTTTGCAGCTACAGTTTATATACATTTGTGTACTGGAGTGTTGTAAGTGTTCCCGCATTAAGAAGCTCTATGATAGAGAGTTAAATTGTTTTAATGTTACTTAAGAATCTGGTAAAGGGGTTGGGGTGTTGATTGCTTGAACAGTTAAGTAGTACTAGTATCCATGGTTGGCAAAAACTAGTCACCCATATTGAACCTGAATCATTTCTCCAGTAAGTTTGAAGTAGGTAAGTTGCAGAGGAGGCTGGTAGTTAATAGGCTGTGTCATTTTTAACTTGAGCAAGGGTCAGTCAGTAAAACGTATTTCCAAGACGCTATACTTGGAATGGAATAAGTGGTATCGTTTATTTGAACATGACTGTGTCGTGCAGTCAAGTGCTTAGTCTATCATGGAATGGGGGAGAATACACATGATACAGTGATTGTCTAACCTAGCATTGAATGTAGTGCAGTAGTAAGCCACAAGCATTTGATCTAAATGGCTGAATGTCCTAATGGAATATGTAGATTTTATTTGCAAATGGCTGTTAAAGCTTTAATCCTAAACAAAAACTTTAGATGTATTTTTGTGTGTGTTTTTTAAATAAGCGTTTAAAGTTTTTACCCCTTCTAGCAATTACAAGTACTCTGTTCAGTACTTCGGAGTTCTTTGAGGACCCCATAGTAAATTAGTGCTATAGGTTAGGGGTGCTTACCTTTCTTTTAATGTGTTTCTTCTGAGTGGTGAAAAGTATCCTGAACTACTAAAACATATTAATAGAGCTTCGTTTTAAGTGCTCTTCTTAGTCCATGTTATGTGTTTAGAATAGAACAAAGTTTAGTCAATACGTGGGGTGGGGAGCAAGCAGCCAAACAGCGTATAGAAAAAATCCTATGAAACAAAAGATTTAAACAAAATAAAGGCTAGAGAAGTATTTCCATGAAAGCACAGATTAACATGGTACTGTACTTTGAGCTTTAGCATGCACAGCAAAAAGTATTGCTAAGAAAGCTTCAAAGTAGAGAAACAATTGCCAATAATAACGAACTTGTGGGAAAAGGCAAAAAACTATTGCCATCACAAGATACCCAAATTTATTTCCCAATAGGATGACCCAGCACAGCTTCCCATTCCTAGCTGTCCTTTGTAATGACATCTCCCCTCCCCTTGCATGTCCAGACAGCAGTGCCCTGTGCCAAAGCTAGTTAAGCTGCTCCTTCATGCTAGCTTGAGGAAGTGCTCCCAATCTCTTCCACTCTCACCTTGGCTGCGCAGCACAGAAAATAGATATTGCTGGGTCTTCTTGGGCCCCATGAGCTACCACTTCTTGGAGACAGATGCTGCTACTTTTTGTATATTCCTTTTCTCCTGTATTGGCAAGTAGTAGGCAGGAAATACTATGTCAGAGGCATTGACTGTATTTCAAGGGTCGATGCCCAAATAACCATTATATTATAGCTGTTGACCTAAAGAATTTACTCTAAAACTGTAAAGCAACGATTGAATATATGTAGCCATACTAGTTAATTGACATGTTTCAGTCATCTTATTGGCAGCATCGCTCTAGTTTTATATACAAAGGCGTTTTATAGTATCATTACCACAAATTCTTCCACTGTGGTATCTAGAGATTTAATATGTGAGTTTCAGCCTCCAAAGCAGATGTTCTATCCTTGAATGAGGAATCCTTCCTATTTAGATTTTTGTACCTTGCTTTGCTTCTTAATAGGAAACAAAATAACCTGACATTGTTGTTTTTCTTTGCTTTATTCTGACAAGAGCTTTGTGAGGTACGTTAGGCTGAGAGTGACTGGCCTAAAGATAATTAGTGAGCAGTGGTTCTCCCAGATCCTAGTCCCAGCACTCATTACCACACACCATGCTAATGCACTCTTGCATGTTCAGTTAATTTAGAAACATCAGAACTTAGAAAAAAGAAATACATTACTTGGTGTTATATAATAAGCTATAATAAATAGGGCATTATACTTTGAATAATGTGCTCACCGTTGCTTATTTCTGGTATAGCAGACAACTGGACCATTGAAAGTGATTTTGGCTTCCAGTTGAGTCCTTATCTAGTAATATATCTAATTGTATTGTTTTTTTTTAAGTGTTTACTGTAATTATTCATGAGATTTGTTATGAACAGAAGCTGAAAGCTTAAGTAAGGTTTTCAAAGGTACTGAAAGGAAGATGGAGTTCATGAGTTTTAGTAATTCTCCCTCTAAGCTGTGGAGTCTTGTGAATAAAAGTGAGCTACTGGCATTAAAGGTGTGAGCAAGTGATTTGGCTACTGCATAAATTAGTTTGCTCTGGAGCCATCTTTCCTGAGCTAAGACAAAAATGTGAGCTGGGAGGCTAAAATGAACTAGCTCACACTAACTCAGCTTAGAGGGAGCACTGGTCACCACATGTGGCACTCACCTTATGATTGAAAGGGACATTGTTGGGTGTTCAGTTAGGGAGCAGCTCTCCAATCTGAGCTAGTAAGAAGCATGAGACCAATTTTTCCTCTCTGGCAGTGTTTTTGGGGATGGAATCCCTGTCTGAATCCCTAGCTTCATGCTTAATTATGAGCTTGAAAAAGATGCTTCCTCCTCTTCAGTGAGCATTTGTAGAAACAAGGCAGATAAGTAGTTTATCTTAGGCTGTTAAGTTTTCTTACAGGATGAAAAAAATCACTGTAGTATGCTAAAGTTTTATAAGTATGACTTGAATCGTAATGCTGGGAGTTTTCATGGCTTTCTTGCAGCAGGAAATGCCTGTACGGCAAGCTACTATTCCAATCCGGCAGTGCCGCCACTAAGATGTTGTAAGTTGGTGTCAGGCTGGAGTGATCTTAAGTTTGTCATTTGATAGCATGTTTCTAAGCATACTGCATAGCAGTAACTTGCAGCCAACTAACAAAAAAGCACATGGCTTTATTCCTTAGAGCAGATTGTCAGGCATGTTTTCTGCTACATTTAATATCTAAAGATTTCATCTGGATACTGGCTTAGTGTTTCTTTGTATGAAGCAAAAAGTACCACTGGGAAACTGTATTTGTATCTTGCATTTGAATACTCCTTATAGTTGTTAGGCAGAGGTACGTGAAAGGTATTTGTGATGTTTGCAGTATAAAACTTAGCAGTCATTCAGTCTCTATCGATTTAGCAGTTATTCTATCCTAGATTTCGAATGTTCAGGCCTAGAAGATCCAACTTTAGGTGCTGGAGTGGGGTTTGTTCAGCGCACAAACTAGCCGATCCGCTAGGTCTTTGAAACTTACCTCACCAAGCTTGCCATAGTATGACTACAAGATATAACCAACTTCTATATGCTGGTTGGTGATACATGAATAATAATGTGCCATTTTGGCCAGATTTAATTTTAGACATCAGAGTAGTCTCTTTAAAAGCTTATTGTATTGAGAGGTCTAAAAGCAAATAAACTGCTATAACCTGACTTTAAGTGGATACAACATATATTCCCTCCTAACATCCCCAGCAGCATCTGGGAGCGTGTCCTTTTACAGAGTTCTCATCCAAAATATTGAGGTTTCCAATAAATTTTTTTAAAGGTCTTCCCCCCCCCCCCAAAAAAAAAGTATATTAATATAACTGTTGTAAGCACCAACCATTTCAACAGAGAGCTCTTATAGGTATCTTGTCTGCTTGTAAATCAGAGGTAGTTGCAGTTGTTTATTCAGGGTAACCTGATACAGCCCATAGGATACAAGTTTAGAAACCGATTGTGAATACATAATGGCATAAACTTCTGTGGACCGTTCTTCAGTTTTGCAATCAATATTGTCCTCTGGTCGGTAGGCAGAAGCTTATGATTTTTGTTAGCCTTTAAGATACCTCAAAACTTGGTTAGCTACAACAAACTACGTGTTCTATAGAGTTTTCTACAGGTCTCACAACATGTGGTTGCAGATACTGACTAGAGTCTCAAAGTATTAATCTTTGTGAATTTTGTATTGGCAGCTATCAATGTTAGTCCTACACTTTAAAAGTTAATTTTACTAGGAAATATTTAGAATTGAACAGAATGCACAAATGCAGTTAATAAACAGCTGTGTGCATAATATTATATTTGAGCTTAGCATAGGATCTTGAGGCTTGCTTCCAACTGTTTGACTAGCTTTCCTAAGAACATTCTTTTGCTTATAGCATGGCAGCAAGTATTGGTGCACTAAGCTAATAGACATGAACCATTGCATTGTCTGTCTTAGAAACCCCTTGGCTTAGCTAAATACACGGTGTGCCATACATTTGTTTTGTATCTTTCATAAATCCTACTTGAGTGCAGCACCTTGACCAAGTGAAGGCCTGCATTTCTAACCAGGTCTTGGGGCCTGAAGCCATTCTTCTTTCTCCCAAGGAAGGGGGCCCTTGATGTAGACTTCTGGCAGCAAAAGTCACACTGGTGCTGTGGAGCTTGCAAAAACTTATTTGCTAGCACAAGTGACATTTTACCCTTTAATTGTTTGACTTTTTATTCTCTGCCAAAGATTCCCCCAGCTGGGACTCTCGTGGAGGTAATGGCTATATGAATGGATATGATCGTGACAGCCGGATGAATGGCTACGATCGTGATCGCGGTGTGTTTGGATCCAGAGGAGGATCTGGACGTGATGACAGAGGTGGGCGTGGGGACCGGTCACGTTTCATCCAACAGTTCTTTAGTGTCCAGTACTGCTCTTGCTAGTGATACAATCAACTTTTCTAGAGAAGCTTTTACTTAACAGTATGGTAGCATGAAATGGAGACTTCTTATGGAAGTTGGAGACTTTCTGTCAAACAACATTTTGAAAGCTGTTTTTCTGCCACACTGGAATGTTACTGAAATAGAGGCTTAACTGTGTTGGTTATTTATGTGGGATCTTGGAAGTATGAGTTTGGCTACAGCAAGATAATCCCATAGGGAATTTTGGAGCCAAAATTTGGTCCATTTCAGTATCTGTATTCCTGAATAGTAGCATGGCTTCTCCCCTCAACAGCCTAAGGTATTCAAAGTATTGCTTCAAAGTTTCATGTAAAGAAGCACCTATATTCCAAGTCTCAACGCCTCTATCTGAATGCTGACTTAGAATTTACATTTGGGTGGTAGAAAGTGATACTGATTCCTTTTCTAGCCCACATTGCAAATACTATTTTGTTGTATGTATAAGCATGTAAAATTGATGTGTTCTAAGATTTTACATTCCAAATTTTATGAACTGTTAAGCAAGGTTTGCCTATTAATCCTGCCACATGCAAAGATGCTGGAGTATGAAGAATTCTCATTTGGTATAGACAGACTTGGGTTAACTGAAGTATAGAAGGATCAGTAGCTGCTGCATGTCAATATGAACATTTTGTGTCATGGGCCATGGCATGGTTGACCTGCATAGGATACAGCAGCCTTGTTCAAGCCAGCAGGTATGAGTCTGTTCAGTGTCTGGATGTGTGATCATCTAACACTATATATGCTGCCTTAAGGTCCTTGGAAGAGGGGGGTGGGTGCAGGAGAAAAAACATAACCAAGTCTGGTGTTTACCGTGTGTCACTCTCATCAACAATAGACATTCCTAGTGTCTTGCTTGTAGTAAAATGTGCAATATGTGCGAAGATTGTTGGTGTTGCAAATAAAACACTTGGGGGATGTTGTCTCCTTAGTTGCTAAGAAAGTTTTATGGTGATGTCTGGGATTTTAGGCAATTTGGTTTTTACAGGTTGACTTGTTAGGTCTTTAGACAAGTTTTTAATTAGTGATATTTCTTCCTAGGATTTGATGGGTGGAACGCAGGAAGAGACAAGGATGCATACAGTAGCTTTGGTGCAAGAAGTGAACGTGGTTCAGGAAAATCAGGCTTCTTTGCTGACCGTGGAAATGGCTCAAGGGGAAGGTTGGTGTCTGAACAACTACAAGCACACTTTTTTCATTCTAAAGAACTGTACATAAGTAGAAGTGGTGTAATATCTAGAAATTGAGTTAGGTGCTTAGTTTCGCATTTCCTCAGATTGAGAGTAACATGAGAAGATGTAGCCTAATTTCAGACATGGCACAAGAGTTAATGTGGGGGGTGCTATAGTTTTGAATGTGTTTGGATTGTTTAAATCTTTAAAAGTAAAGATATTAGGTGTTACAACACTGGAGAAAATCTAATTTGTTGGGAGCAATGCTTTACTGTCCTGCTTCCTCTGCTTTGAGTGGCTACAACAGTTTTGTAGTTTGCAGAGACTTTCAGTTCTTAATAAATGTCTAAAACAAATAAACTGGTTTTACGTGCCATATAATCTAGTATCTAGATTTTTCCTCAAAAAGCTGTACTTGCCAGGGGAAACATTTTTATTCTTAACCCTGTATCATGAGTACATAACATCATGTGGGCCATGATGGATCTTGAATGGAGCTAAATGGGATGTCCCATGATGTCACCTGGCTCCGTTATGGCCCACATAACTGATTGGGGAGGGGGTGTCAGAATGCCTCAGCTGTTCAGTGGGCTCTGGTAGTCACACTTCTGCTTGGAAGATTTCCGCTTGTATCCCAGGACCTTGCGTAGAAATACTGGGTTGGGTCAACTTCAAGCCTGTAGAACAGCCAGGTTGGCACCTCCCAACTTATTGTATTACACAGTGTGTGAGAAGTTTGAGGGTGTTGGAATACTTCATTGAAAGAGCCTAATTGAGCTTCTGAAATTCAAATCCATGTAGAAATAATTGCATTAGATTTTTGTGCTCATAACGGGGAGGGAGGCTTCAGCAGGGCGCAGTATGGGAAAGGTTTTGTTGCATGGCTCCTATTGGAGTGGCCCTGGCTGACCTCTCCAGTTCCTGCATAGCCCCTGTGCTCGGTAGGACGACTGAGCTCCTACTCCAAGCTAAAAGGACTACAGTAGGCAGGAAATACTGTACAAAGTCAGAAAAAGTTCGGCTCCAGGACTGCAGAAGAAATTCTGCACAGCAGAGCCGAGGAAGACCAGGATCCAGAGGAAAGGTCAGACGTCAGCCACAGCTCCAAGGACCAGGAGGAACAGAAGGGAGGAGCGGCCGAAAACTCCCGAGGCTTCGGGAATTGGCCAGCTCGGAACAAAGGGAGCAGCGGCCGAAAACTCCCGAGGCGTCCAGCGGCCAGGAATCGAGCCGCCCTCCCCATGTGGCGAACCCCCTCCCCACGTGGCTAAAGATGGCGGTGCACAAGGGATCCGGGCCGCCGCGGGCAAAGAAGATCAAGCCAGCGCCGAGATCGGCTGGCGGAGCGACCAGCAAAGCCTCCGGGAAGGCAAAACGCTGCGGGAAAGCCACGGGGCCAGCAAGCCCAGCGGGTGAGGTCTATCCAGACGGGGGGGAGGCCGGTGGGGAACGAGCGGGACGGGATCGTCCCTGGCTCCAAACCGCCGCTTGTGCTGGGCACGGGGAAGAGCCCACGTAGGCCCGGAGTCCCGGCCGGGAAAACGCCGGCGCAGCCTGCCGGTGGCGACAAATCACCATCACGGCCACCTAATGAGCCCCCGGCACAGCCCAACGGCCTCGGTCTAACTCCAACAGCGCCCCCAGCCCCTGCGGGGCCCAGCGGCTTCGGCGCTCCACAGCCCAGCGAGCAGGGCCCAGCACAGCCCAGCAGACCTGGCCCAGATTGGCCAACTCAGCCTGTCCCCTTTCACCCTTGGGGGAACATCAGCCCGGCGAGTTCGTGGGCGGGGGGAGCGAGCGCGCAGCCGGCTCACTTCCATCCGGGCCCTTGGGCGCTTGCGACAGGAGCACAGCCGGCCGCTTTTCAGCCATTGCCAGCAGCCCCGACGTTACCTCCGTCAACACAGGCGTTCGCGGGTGCAGCCGACCAGGGCCGTTTCGTTCCTCCAGCCATGGCTGCGGCCCATCCATGGATGTGGCTGGTACTAGGGGGACCATGGAGCACCGCCCCATTTCCCCTTGCAGGTAACACAGAGGGGGCGCCTCACAGAACTCTCAGGCAGGAAGGGAGGGAGAGCGGGGTATAGGCTACACCAGGGGCCACAGGAGGAGGCGGAGACTACGCTCATCGAGCTCCAGTTCCTCTTCCAGCTCTCATCCCTCCTCCACAAAAAAGAGAGGACCCAGGCTCCCTAACCAAAATGAGGCATCTGAAGCCTCAGAGGCAGAGGGAGAACAGCAGCAGGCCACACCCTCGGGACTAGGCTGGCTCCTAGCTGGTGGGGGAATGGGGAGGCAACGTCTGCGCAGCCTTAGCGTTGAGCAGGCGGAGACGGCTTCATCCATTGCCTCCATACCACACACTGAAAAGGAGGAGGGAGAGTGGTCAGGGGATGAGACAGAGGTGAAACCCACCTCATCCTGCCTTTTCCAAATGGAACATTTCTAGCGACTACTGACAAGGGTCATCTCCACACTCAACTACCAAGTGGAGGTGACAGAGAAACCTAGGTCTTCCACCTCGGCAAAGCTAGACCCAAGAGGGTTCAAAAAGCCAGTAAAGGTACAAACCTTTTCGCCGCTCCCAGATTATTTCGAGGAAGTGATAAGGGAAGTATGGGCTACCCCAGGGGGGGGGCTCAGCCCTACAGTCAATAGCAAGGCGTCTCTATATGTTTCCGGACGAGACGATGGAAGACTTAAAGGTACACTTGGTGGACGCCCCGGTGGTGGCAATGCACTCAGGGGCCGTTCTTTCTAAAGACGGGGAAAACGTCTTAAAGGATGCGATGGATAAGCAAAATGAGACAGCGCTTAGGAAGGCGCATGAAGCTATCTCTTTAGCAATACGCTCAGCTGCGGCGCTATCCAACTTTACCAGAGCCACAGCCATTTGGGCCGACAACCTAATACAGAACACGGACGTTACCCCCCTGGAGCTGCGGCGGTCACTCCTAAAGATGAAACGCGCGGCGGAATTCGCTGCAGACGCATCCCAGGACAATATCCAGTTCTGTGCCAGAGCACAGGCCGCAAACATTATCATCCGCTGGAACATCTGGCTCAAGCATTGGAAGGTAGACACGTTATTTAAAAGTAACTTGGCTATGGACCCATTTTCTGGCAGGCTACTCTTCGGAGAGTCAAACCTGGAGAGGGTACTGGTGGAGACCAGGGAAAAGAAAAAGGCGATGCCTTCCTCTGGTTACCGGTGGGAATGGGAATCCAAGGACAGGGCGTTCCATTCCTTTCGGGCCACTTCAACCGGGGAAGGGGCCGAGACGGTCGGGACAGCAGACCCTTCAAATCTTTTAGATATGGTGCCAGGTCAAATGCTAGAAGCACAGCAAACTACAGAATGGACAAAGCCGCATCCTCAAAAGAGCAATCCGCGTGACTGCAAGATAGGAAGCCGGCTCCAGGAGTTTGCGCGGATCTGGAGCCAGACCACCACGGACCAGTGGGTGCAGAAGATCATATCACAGGACTACAGAATAGAACTCACTGGCAATCCCCCTCACAGTTTCAGGCCATCACCAGCCCCGAGGAACAAGGAACGCTTAAGAAAGCTACAGGAAGCAATCCGGCACCTCCAGAACATCGGGGCTGCGGAACGAGTCCCCGAAGCAGAACACTTCAAGGGGATATATTCCGTGCTGTTCATAGTACCAAAGAAGTCCGGAGAATGGAGGGCGGTTTTAAACCTACGAGAGGACTCAACAAATGGGTGACAAGGAAAAAATTCCGGATGGAAACCCTACGCCACATCCTACAGATTTTACAGCAAGGGGGACTTCATGACTTCCATGGACCTCAAGGAGGCCTACCTGCATATCCTAATGCATCCTGCCTCCAGACAGTTTCTGCGCTTCTGCCTTGGGGACCAGCATTTCCCGTATACGGCCCTGCCCTTTGGCCTCTCTTCGGCACCCAGGGTATTCACCAAGGTCATGGTGGCTCTGGTGGCGACCTTGCGCATGGAAGGACTACACATTCATCCTTATCTGGACGATGCCCTTCTACGGGCAGCATACTACGAGACAGCAGCCCCCGATATATGGAGGGTGAGGGAGTTCCTGACTGCGCATGGCTTCATCATCAACGAGAAGAGCCAATTGCAACCCACACAGGACATCATACACCTGGGCATGAGACTGAACACTTGTGTCCCTACAAGTGGATAAACAGAACAAAATTCGGGCCTTGGTGACGACAATCAGGGCCAGGAGCCGGGCCGACCTAATGCAGCTGGCTGCGCTGCAAGGTCTCATGATCTCCACGATCGACCTGATCCCGTGGGTGCGGCTACACGCCAGATCACTACAGTGGACGCTGCTACTATTCCAACAGGACATCGCCAGAAAGACACGTTCCGATACGAATATCGGGCGAGCTTCGGAGAGAACTGCTATGGTGGACGCGACAATCTAACCTGAGCAAGACAATCTCCTTCCTAAGGCCTCAGCGACTTGTGATAACAACAGACGCCAGCAAGAGGGGCTGGGGCACGCATTGCGGTCAGCACATCACGCAAGGCAAATGGTCCCCACGAGAAGCCTCTCACAGCATCAATTGGCTCGAGCTCAGGGCGTTCACCCTGGCAATGAGGGTCTTCCAACAGCACGTGCAAAACCGGCACCTACTAGTGCGCACAGACGATATGTCCACAAAGGCACACATCAACCGACAAGGGAGAACCAGGTCGAAGTCCCTATTCGCGGAGGCGAGGATTCTGCTGCAATGGGCAGAACGATACTCCTTAAGTCTCCAGGCAGAACACCTAAAAGGCCTGTTCAACGAACAGGCATACTGGTTAAGCAGGGAGGACCTGAACCCGGGCGAATGGGCACTGAACAAGGATGTCTTTGCCCAGATCGCACAATAATTCAGAATGCCCATTATGGATCTCCTTGCGAACTCCAGGAACCGCCAAGTCAAACGGTTCCTATCCCGACTTGGGAGCAGAGGGCATCGACGCACTATCTCACCCTTGGCCAAAAGGTCTTCTGTACACCTTCCTGCTGACAGTCCTCCTAGGAGCGGTGATCAGCAGAATCAGAATGGAGAGGGCCACAGTGGTATTGGTGGCTGAGACGGCCATGGTTCTTGGAGCTGGTACAATTTTCCACAGAGAGACCATGGACACTACCCCAGAGACCAGATATACTACACCAAGGGCCCATTCTTCATCCGGACCCAACATGGCTACAACTGACTGCATGGAAATTGAATGTACCCAACTGACCAGCATAGGGTTTCCCCGGGAGGTGGTTGAAGTCATGCTACAGGCAAGACGGCCATCTACAATGCGCATTTACAGCCATACATGGAGGACGTTCGTACAATGGTTAGCGGCTATGGGCGTACAACCTATGCGGGCCACGGACAAGGACGTCATTTTGTTTCTGGCCGAGGGCCAGATGTAGGGATTTCAGCCAAACACGCTGAAGCGCCAGGTGGCAGCCATACAAGCATGCCTAGGCGGCAAGACTCGTAGGAAGATATCATCCAGCAGTTATTTTAAACAGTTCCTGCGGGAAGGAAGCCAGCTGGCTTCTGTAAGACACAGATTTCCTACTTGGAGCCTTCACAAGGTATTGAACGCCTTAACAAAGCCTCCATTTGAGCCGATTAAATCAACAGAACTTCTATCATGGAAGGCCGCCTTCCGCCGGTCCGATGCCCTGTTTGTAACTTATGGGACCCCAAATCAGGGGAGAAAGGCATCAAAAACCACTGTTGCCTACTGGATCCGGCAGTGTATTACCAAGGCCTACGAGGCACAAGGCTCTACGCCACCAGGCGGGCTTACAGCACACTCCACAAGGGCAGCAGCAGCAACCGCGGCCTTTTCCACACGAGCCACAGTTGAGGAGATATGCAGAGCTGCCACCTGGGTGTCATTCTCCACGTTCATGAGACATTACAGGATATGGACCAAGCCGCATCAGCTGAAGCGGCATTTGGCAGAAGAGTTTTGCAGCAAGTGGTAAAAACATAAAAATAATACCTAGCTCCCACCCAGGGAAAATAGCTTGGGTACAGCTAACCAGTTACTGGATGACTCCCCCCCACTGAAGGAGAATGGTACATTGGACCTACCTGAAGGTTCTTTCTCTTCAGTGGGGGAGAAGTCATCCACATCCCACCCAAACACAGGCTACAAAAAGGGCCAGGGTGGCAAGCAACGGAATAAAAACATACACTGCGTGGATGGCGAGGAACACATAGAACGAGCGATCCACGGAAGGGCTTGGACATGACTGGAGAGGTCAGCCAGGGCCACTCCAATAGGAGCCATGCAACAAAAGAAATTTGCATAGCCTATCGAGCGAGCAGAGGCGTGACCTAACCAGTTACTGGATGACTTCTCACCCACTGAAGAGAAAGAACCTTCAGGTAGGTCCAATGTACCATTTCATTGACATTCTGCACATACTTCAAGTATATCTGAAGTGAGCAGTGATGCTCATACCCTACCACAAATTTTTGTTAGTCTTTTAGGTGCTACTGAACTGTTAATTCTTTTCTAATACCTCAAATATAGGTATTTGCCTTAGAACTTGAGACTCTAAAAATGGAGGGTTGTGGAATTAAGGCAAATAGTCTTAACTATGCCAATGAATGTTTGAGGTTGCAGTACCTTATGGAAAACTGCTGTGTAAGAAGAACCTTAAACCCTGAATTTCATGTGATTAGGTTTGAAGAACGTGGAAGAGGCAGTGAATTTGATGGCATCAGTAGTCGTGGTGGTGATAGAAGCGGCTTTGGAAGATTTGATCGCGGCAGTGGGAACAGTCGTTGGTCTGATAAATGTGATGAAGATGACTGGTCCAAACCATGTGCGCCAAGTGAACGTATGGAACAGTGAGTATTAACCTTTGTCATTTTGTAATTGGTTGAAGTCATATGCTTAATGCTTTGTAATACTGTGTTGCTATCTCTACTCTAGGGAGCTCTTCTCTGGTGGGAACACTGGCATTAACTTTGAAAAATATGATGACATTCCAGTTGAGGCAACAGGCAGCAACTGCCCTCCACACATTGAAAGTGTAAGTATTCCTTTGGTAAAACCTGGATTTAGTTTAAATAGAGTACAAATAGGAAGTAACATTTGTGTAACTTGGGCTCCAGAAAACTTACTTTGTATCCTCCTGTTCTTGGATGTAATATAGGGATTAGAACAGGAGTTGGTGGTGAAAGCTTTTCTGCTGGTGCATGGCTTCTTTAAATCTGATAACAAATAGCAATAGAGGTTACTTACCTCTAGCAGAATACCTGTTCTAGTCTTCTAATTTCTCTTGGTTCTTCAATTATAAAAATAGGTAGGGTAACTGTTTGTTTTTAATTGTGCTGCAGTAGTTTGTATATTTTGACTGTACAGAGGAGTGTGGACATCTGTGATAAACTTTTGGGGAGTGTACTTTTTCTTCCAATATAAGGTTTATTCCTTAAATCCAGTCAGTCTAACTGTAAACTAGTAGACCAAAGGATTTTTTGATAGCTCTGTCTCAGATTCATGGCAATATCAGGCAGTGTTCAGTTCATCCACTCCCTTCACTTGTGAGAATGGAGAAGTCCGTTTTTTCTGTTTACCTGGAGTCTTCCAGACCTGGGTAAAAATGCCTGTATTCTAGGCTTGTGGTAACGTGGACTTGTAGAAACTCACTATGGTCTGACTTTAATCAGGCTGATTGCCTGGTACTCGGCAGCAGTGTCAGGGTGTGAGAAGGGAAAAGGAGCTATTATGGATGAAAAATATAGTTCCAGCAAATGAGTTGGAAGTGGCAGCATGTTAAAAAAGCTGAGAAGTCTTATTAGGGCAAGCCTTTGAAACAATTTGTTAAGGCCAGTGGCACAAAACTTCTACTTAGGTTGCTTCATGAAGTGGTAGATCAGTAGAGAACTGAGGCCTAGCGTTCTCTCCTACTGTGTTTGTTTAGTGCTAGCACAGCGGTCTTAAATGCAGGGGAGCTTTCCTGACTCTTCTTGCCAGTTGTGCAACTTAGGTCAGTGGGTCTCTGGAAGCACAGGTGACTTCTGCAGTGTGGGAGGGTGTTAAACCCACTTGCATGATGTATTGTCCAGGTCAATAGGTTGCATCCAAAACAGTCATTTGCCAGCAGAAACGGGCCATCTTTTTTCAGACCATCTACAGACCTTAGTGCAGTGATGGTGAACTTTTTAGAGACCGAGTGCCCAAACTGCGACCCAAAACCCAATTATTTATCGCAAAGTGCCAACAGGGCAATTTAACCTAAATTCTGAGGTTTTACTTTAGGGGAAAAAACCCATACATTAACTTAAGATGATCCAAACAAAGTAAGGAAAGCAATTCCAAATGCTTTCATTTACTTAAAATTATTTGGCAGAGAATTAGGCACTTTAGTGATAGTCTTGGCCTGGCTGGGGTGATGGCACGTGTGCCCACAGAGAGGGCTCTGAGTGCCACCTCTGGCACCCGTGCCATAGGTTCACCACCACTGCCTTATTGTAACACATGAGTCATCAGGAGCAGTATTTTAAGAGTACAGTGGGCTGCAGAGGGAATTGAAAGTCAGCTCATGGAGTTCCACTTACCTTGTTGACAAATGCCTGCTTGGATCAGAGTTCAGGTATGTGGAATTGTTGCCTCTGCCACCTGAATCACTTAAGATCATGAAAAACGAAACTTAATAGAGGATGTTAAGCTGCCAACGTACCACTACAATACAACTCAAATATTGCTGGTTTTGATAAAAGAACACAGAAAACCTTTCGGTCTGTTGCAGGTGTGCTTATAGGTAGGCCCCTGGCTGCTGTTGTATACAGTTGCAATTTTTTACGCTATGCATAGATTGTTAATTACTGGAGTCTGTATCTATGATACATAGTGTGCAGCATGCCTTTGCGCCAGGTCTCTGCTGTATTTTTAGAACTAGTAGGTACTCGATACTATACTTGAAAGTCCTAGCAGCACAGCAGAACAAACTGCATTATGTGAGTGTGTCATAACACCTGTCCCTCTTAACAATTTCAAATACTTGTAGTTCAGTGATGTTGACATGGGGGAAATTATCATGGGGAACATTGATCTTACCCGCTACACTCGACCTACTCCAGTGCAGAAATATGCTATCCCTATCATCAAAGAGAAGAGAGATTTGATGGCTTGTGCCCAGACAGGTATGTCTCTACTAGTCTGTGTTGGAATATACTGCTTAAGAACTCCTAGGATGTTTTATTAGCTGTACATGTTCCAGTGAAGAAGAATGAAATTAACCAGAAACTAGTTCTCATGAAAGAACAGTGATGGGGGTTAAATTCTGAGTATATTTATAGATTTGAAAGTACTGTCTTTAAATCACTTTTCTGAGTGCTGTATATGTAACTATTGTGGGTTGTTTTTTGGGGGGTGGTGGCCCATTTTGTAATTGGCAATTATCCTAGAAAATTGAAGGCAATTGTACCATGGTAGTGTCTTTACAGGACAGCAAATAGATAAAACATTCAGGTTAAGTTTAAAGTGAGTTACCTTAATAGGACAGCCATCCTGTCTTTACTGTGGAAGAGTAATACTGAAAATGGTTTTAAAAATCTGAAGTGTGCGATCACCAACAGTGAAACATGCACCTTCCTTCTAGGGTCTGGGAAAACAGCTGCATTTCTTCTGCCTATCCTGAGTCAGATCTATACAGATGGCCCAGGTGATGCCTTGAGAGCGATGAAGGTAAGATTTTGGTCAGAATACCTTCCTCCTAATTGATGAACACAAATATGGCTGATGTTGGTGCCTGAGGCCTATCTTTGGGATTCTGGACTCCATAGTTTTCAGACAGCAACTTCGTACTTTGACAGCATAGTATTTATTTTATTTTATGAAATTTAAATCCTGCCTTTTTGCCCTCCCAAGGGGGTCACTAAGGTGGCTAACAAGTTAAAACAATAATAATCACATTTTAAAACCAATAAAAGCAACAGTCTCCAGTAAACATGCATCAAAACAATCAAAAGCAGAGGTAAAATGCTTATAAAGATATACATCTGACCTATATGCACTGCCATCTGTATAGTAGAGTGGAAACAGTATGGAAGTGAACTGGTAGAGTGAACCATGATTTGTGAACAAATGCAAGGACTGCACCCTTAAGTCTTCTAAGAGGAACCATTTTGTTAAGTGGGATGTGATGGCAGCAGCATCTGAGAATGGTTCATAGTTATACTAGGTAGCATTACTGCTTGTGGTCAGGTATCACTTGGAAACCATATGAGAATCTCCAAAGCTCCTTGGGATAGTAGGGTAGAAATGTGATTTGCATGAAGTATTACCTTGATTTCCCGGTGGTGATGGGTATTAAATGTTTCAGGAAAATGGAAGATATGGACGTCGTAAGCAATACCCAATCTCACTAGTTTTGGCTCCTACAAGAGAATTGGCAGTACAGATATATGAAGAAGCCAGGAAGGTAATCACATGTGCTTTTGCAAGTTTGGCCAGCATAATATTTGGACATCTTAGAATCTAAAAAAGTTTGCTTTGTTTCCACAGTTTGCATATCGTTCCAAAGTTCGCCCTTGTGTTGTCTATGGTGGTGCTGACATTGGCCAACAGATACGTGACTTGGAGCGTGGTTGCCACTTACTTGTAGCAACTCCAGGACGTCTTGTAGATATGATGGAGAGAGGAAAAATTGGACTAGACTTCTGCAAGTAGGTGTAACAGCTCCACATCTTGTATGATAATACTTGCCCATATCTAAGTCTTTGGCAGTATGGGTCAGAATGTATAAATACTGCTTTATATGTTGATATCTTTTTTAATGCTCTCCAGGTACTTGGTATTGGATGAAGCTGATCGTATGCTTGACATGGGGTTTGAACCTCAAATTCGTCGTATTGTTGAGCAAGATACTATGCCACCAAAGGGTGTCCGTCAAACCATGATGTTCAGTGCTACCTTTCCAAAGGAAATCCAGGTAATCTTTCACCAACTTGTTTGAGATAGTGTCAATGATTGTATTGTAGCCAAACTGATGGCACAAGTCAGCAGATTATTCAGGTGGTTGAACAGAGGTAGCAGTTTCAAAGTTAAGCAGTAATTTATTTTTCTTGAATACTGTGTGAACTCAAATGTGTGTTCAAAGTTTTTGTACGTATCCTCAAAGGTTTTTGCTGATTAATTCTTATATAATATTGGTAGCTTTAATCAGGGGTCTTTTCGTAGAAAAAGAGGTGCAGGAGCTCATTAGCATAACTTATTTGCATATGCCACACCCCCATGACATCACCGGAAGTGTGTCAGAAGGCAAAACCCACCGCTCAGGCTCCACCCCAAAAATCTCCAAGTATTTCCCAACTCAGCTGGCGAGCCAGCTTTACACTTTTTGACTAAAGAAACTTCAGGTTTACTTTGCTCTTGCAGGGAAGCTACCTACAACCATGAAAATACAGATCACTCTAAGAAAACCTCCAGCTAGTAACCAGATTAGTCTGCTACAAAAGCATCTGAAAGTCCTATGGAACCACAGCTTTTATTAGGACAAATTCCAAAAAATAAAAATTCAGTTTCCTAATTTTCACTGGGGCAGCAACTTTTTGCTGGTCAGAGCTTCCTTTGCCAGATGGGCAAAGTGTTATCCTCTGTGGGCAACGAGAGGCAGAAAAGAAATTGCAGGGGGGAGGCAGAAAGAGAAAAGGGGGCTGGCACCTTTCTAGGCACAGCAGAAAGAGAGGCATGAGTGACCCGTTTGCCGTAAGCCATATGGTGCTGGAAAAGACTGGCGGGGAGCCCCAAACAGATAAGATATGGGGTGGTGATGTTGGTTCTATAGACAATGAACCAGCATGGATGGCATGAAATCTCACTGGATGCCAATAATCTTGGAATAAAGGATTGGGGTTGCTTTCTACACAGTACAAATACCAAAATTTGAATTCAGCCTTGTCAGAATGAAATTTTCCCCCATCACCCATTATTCACTGTGGCAAAATAAATTTATGCAACATTGGTAGGAACCTCATGCTTGCCTGGATATAGGGGGGGGAATTCGCACAACCAGCCCACGCCTGCATGAGAGCACAGAGATGGAACTTCCTGGCTACCATGGGCTCAGGTGAAAGGCAACTGCGGAGGAAAGAGAGTGGGAAAGGCATATTAGGCCACACCCCATGTTACCAGAAGTGTGGTAATCCAGCCACACCCCCACCTTTTGCTTCTTAATCTGTTTACTTGCAGATCTGATTTACAAGCAATCTGGCATTTTGTAAAGAATGTAAAGTGGGTGACAAAGTAATAGGATAGACGAGGGGAAAGGCATAGAAACTGCACATAGATAGTACGGTGGAAGGTAAAAGGAGAATGGAGGAACAGCAATCATAGGAGAAGCAAAGAGAATCTTAAACCACATCCCCTTTAGTTTGGGCTTTCATACCTAAGCCCCATCCTTTAACTGCAAATCAATTAGGCTATTTTAAAAGAAAACAAAACAGATCTGCAGGAGTCTCTGTTCACAAGCTTTCCTAGTATGAGCCAACTTCGGTTCACCCAGCACTCCTTACACTGTTTCTCCCTCAGGGTAGAGAACTATGAGGTGGAACAATCTGGGCTTTGGGGGCTCTTGCTCCTGTCTTATGGAACAGCCTTCTGGAGACTGCATGCCAACTTAAAGAGCAACAAATATCATTCCAGCATAATTTTTCGGGAGTTGGTGCTCACTTCATCAGTTGCATTGGAGTGTATATCCCAAGCAGCCTATCACATACCTCTAAAACCTATGGACTTCTGTAGGGCTTCTTAGAGTGTTTTTCACCCTAGCAATGCTCTTCTGTCTTGCTACAACTGCTTTACAGACTGAGACACGATAAAACTTTCACACGGGCCGGATATCGCGGGTGGTGGTGGTGGTGTGTGTGGCTAATTGCCCTGGCGCAGTTTGATCAGCGATTACGCCACGGGTCCTTCCCTTGGCACCGGCGGGTAGGCAAGGGACATGCCGCGCACCGGCGCGATCACACCACTGGCGTCTGGAGGCAGCCCGTGGCAAACGTTTACTAGTACCTTGAAGGTACTAGTTTTAAGGCGCATTATCGGCGATAAGCCACGGGTGCGCTCCACTTCCCAGATGTTGAGGTGTAATCCCACCCGGATAATCTGCCCACCATCCGTGCCTCTCCCGCAGCAACTTTGCTGTGTGACCGGGGCCTAAAGCATCTAGACACAGGATAAACGTTTCTCTGCAGAACTTCTTACACCATGAAGAAATCTTGAAAGTGGATAAATTATGTGGGGGGGGGACGACAGACAGTTGGCAACCTTAACATTTCCATTCAAGGTACTTAGTATCAGAGTATTTGATATTCAGGAATCATTGCTTCATATACAAATCTCCTCTGCCCCTTGAAACAGGAAGATTTGCTAAGATGGCAGAATTCCAGCTCTCTTTTTCCTCTTATCATATTTTTAACCCTATAAAGGCTCCAACTGATGCCCTAGAAAGACTACTTTTTATTCAACAGTTTGCCTGGATTATGGCTTCCTTGCCAAACTTTCCTGGGGAAAGGAAGACCAGAGCTAATAAAGAGCCAGAGCTAACAAAGGCCAAAAGAAACATCGCATCACCATAATGAATTGCTCACAGCTGACAGAGGGCAGAAGCTTTCAGAAGCAAACAATGCTCCCTCTAAACTGAGTTAGTGTGAGCTAGTTCCACAGGAAACTAGTCTATGCAGCAGCCAAATCACTTGCTCACAACTTTAATGTCAGTAGCTCACAAAGTAGAATTTGCAGCTTAGAGGGAGCATTGGTGACAAGCCTCATCAAGCCCTACTAAAGACCGGTGGGAGGAGGGGGGGGGGAAAATTCCAACCACACAGATACGTTAAAATGCCGTTTGCAAAGACGAGCAAGCAACTTTCTCTGGATTTAAGGTCACCTTGCCTTCCCCTCCCAAGATCCTCCAATGCCAGCTGCAGATTACCAGAGGATGGACTCTCTTCCTGCCTGCGAGGCTGCAGAGGAGGAGGCGGTGACAAGAGAGGAGAAACAGAAACCTGATCTCCGGGCGGGCTTAGTAAACAGAAGGCAGGGAAGCTGTGCCAATCAAACTTGATCAGAGACACCGCAGCCCGATCCTGCCAGCCGGCCAACTCCACGCCCTTTCATGCTGACTTGCTAAATGGGACAACACAATTGGTCTTTATGGAGGGGAGGGAGGCGCACCGGGCCCGCTCAGGTGTCAACATCCCCTAGCTTTCCAAACAAGCCCGCGACAGAAGCTCTGAGGGGAGTCTGGGGGCACACACCTTCTGATTCTGGGCTTCCCTTCTCTTCCTGCCTCCCCCTCCCCTTCTCTCACACACACTGCCTCCCTGACAGCGCCAGCTGAAGCAGACCATCAAGGGCTGCTGAGCTGAGCTGTGGAGGAGAAGGAGGGCACCGACGGCTTCCCCACCCCCCACTCCGCCGCCTTCACCCACACACATGCCAGCCCGCCTCCCCGACTGTGCCAGCCAGAGCAGACCATCGAGGGCTGCTGAGCCAGGCTGCAGAGGAGAAGGGCACCAATGGCCTCCTCCCCCCCCCGCCCCGCCTTCACACACACACCAGCCAGGCCACTCGCACCTCACCCACCCGATCAAGCCCGTACCACCCCACCAGCTTACCTGCCTTTTTGCTGGTGGAAGTGGTGGTTGAAAGAGAAAACAGCATGTGCTGCTTCCTGCTTCTGCAGGCCCGGCTGAGGGCAGGCAGCCAGGGACTCAAGCACACAGAAGGGGCAGAGAGAGAGAGAAACAGACAGACACACAAAGGGGCAGACACACACACACACAGAGAGAGGAGCAGAGAGACAGACACAGAGAGAGAGAGAAGGGGAAGAGAGAACCCAGAGGAATTCACACACACACGGGGAATGATGGGGGGCGCCTCTGCAGGCCTTTCCCTGCCCATCCGCCTCGGCCCTTGCTCCGGAGGGCTTTCTCTGCCCGTCTGTCTGCGGGCGAGCAGAGAAAGGCAAGGGCGGCAGCTCCGGAGGAAGCTGGGGATGGGGCAGGAGGCCGGGTCACCCGCGCCTCCCGCGCCTCCATGCAGCCCTAAGAAACTGGTGATTGGACAAGAGGCAGGCAGCTTACCTTTCTTCTTCTGGCTCCTTGTGTTGACTGAGGGCTGCAGGGGGCGGGGCTTGGTCATGGTTCCCCCCCCCCCGCTTCACTCCTAGAGCTCCATACCGGCGAGCTCCGGCCCCAACCGAGGCCTGGCTTTAATACTGAACCAAGTATTCTTCTTTTAGATGCTTGCTCGTGACTTCTTAGAAGAATATATCTTTCTGGCTGTTGGCAGAGTTGGCTCTACATCTGAGAACATCACACAGAAAGTAGTGTGGGTGGAAGAGTCAGACAAACGGTCATTTCTGCTTGACCTCCTAAATGCCACAGGTAAAGACTGTTTGGGAGAATTCCAACACAACTCTAATGGCTCAGGTAATGAGAATCTATGTTAGGTGGAGGAAAAGCTTCAGACTTTTCCTCCCTGTTTTCTCCTATCTTTGAATATTTTATTTAAATCTGCATGCAGCTAGCTTGACTAGTATTAAGTTGTTGTGAATTGCAACCATAATTTTCACCACTTGGTGGTGCTATATCTACCTATGTGGCTCTGTGCTGAAAGCATTCTTTGATTATATAGGCAAAGATTCCTTGACTCTGGTGTTTGTGGAAACTAAAAAGGGGGCTGACGCCCTGGAAGATTTCCTGTACCATGAAGGATATGCTTGTACAAGTATCCATGGTGATCGCTCCCAGCGAGACAGAGAAGAAGCATTACACCAGTTCCGTTCGGGCAGAAGTCCCATCTTGGTTGCGACTGCAGTAAGTACAGCTTTAGTTGAAAAATGCACATTGGCAAAATGAAATGAACAAGTTGTAATCTGTGCACTTCTGGTTTCTCTTCATTAGGTAGCTGCAAGAGGCCTGGATATTTCAAATGTAAAACATGTCATCAACTTCGATTTGCCAAGTGACATAGAAGAATATGTTCATCGCATTGGCCGTACAGGGCGTGTTGGGAACCTTGGTAAGATACTGTTCATGTAACCCCAAGACTTCAAGTATCCAGCCTGAATTTTGACCTATTAAGTAATGTGGATTTTATTCTTGGGCAGAGCTCTACAGCCCTCAAAATTATAGCTTGCTATTCGCCGCCCCCCCTCCGCCCCCCCCCCCCAAGCTTTGCAGCAGGAAGAGCCTCTATCAAAGATCAAAACTCGAGGTACAAAGGTCTGCAGGAAATGGGAAATTCAGAGGAAAATCCCCCCCCCCCCTCAGGATTCTTCTAGTTTTTCCTTTGGAAAAATTGAATGTGCAGCTCTGAACTCCTATGAAAAACGCTCTATGAGTAAAATGCTTTTAAAAGATTCAGTCTTACTCGTGAGATTTGTAATAGGAAGGTTTTTTATGTAAATTCCTGTGTGCGCCATGGACTTGTATAGTGTATTTTCAAGAGTGTGTTTAAATGTGACTTTTATTCTTATGTGTCTAATATTCAGATACACAGAGTTTAGTGTGTTAAATATTACAAATAGAAGTCTGTACCAGATATATTGGTAGCCCCATTGTGACTTACAAGGCTAATTTCTACTGGGTAATATGGTTGCACTAGGAATAAGGCCTGTTGTGGAAATAAATACGAGCTCTAGAAAGAGGCTCTGGGAGAGTGCCCCAGCCTTGGGCACTCAGTGTCAATTTGCTGTGGCAACCTCAGCAGGGCATGACACAGAGTCCACCATTTTCTCCAAAGGAACTGATCTCTGCTACCTGAAGAACAGTTGTAATTTTGAGTGATCTCCAGCCATTACCTGGAGTTTGGCAACAATGGTTCCCCATGAGGGAATGGCTGGTTTGGAGGGTGGAGTCTGGCATTGTACCTGTCTGAGGTCCCACACCTGAAACCTCACCCTCTCCAGGCTCCACCCCTCAAATCTCCTGGAATTTCCCACCTGGAGTTGGCAACCCTATCTCCTTCCCAGCCAATCAACCTTTATTTCCCACTCACTTTTCAGCTTTCTACACACACACCCTCACCTGCAGCCTCTACCGTGCTCTGAAGCCCTGACTTGCTACATCACATTGGCTGTCATACAGGGGCCATCTCAGCAGGATATAAGGGCACAGAGTCCATTTTCTCCAGGGGAACTGATCTCTGCCATCTGGAAAGCAGTTGTAATTCTGAGTGGTCTTCAGCCCTCACCTGGAGATTGGCAACAATGGTTTCTCCCAACAGGCACTAAGGGTACCTCAGAACACATTTTACCTCAGAACAGCAACAGCAAACTGTTTAGAATGTTAGAGGCAAAGGCCAATCAAGCCACATATGCAAATTTTCTATGTTCTGACTGGCTATGGGGGGGGAGAGGAACAGCAAACTGTTTAGAATGTTGGAGGTGAGACTCGGGCATAGTTTAGTAAATGTGTTAAAACAGTAAATTGAGTTTAGTTTTGGAGCTTGAAAGAGAATATATGCAATATTAACATTTTTTTGTAGAAACCTGAGTTCTCCCATTTGATATGGCTCAAATTTCCAGAAATGTTACCTTTCTTATGGAAGCTACTTTATCACAAGGTGGTGCCCCAAAACCTCTGGACTCAGATTTCTAGAACAATGTGCACAAATGTAATTAAATTTAAATGTTTTGGGGAAAATAGCTTTTAAAATTGATGTAGATTAGTTGTTGCCCATTTGCCTTAAACCTGAAAAGCCTTTGACTTTAAAAAAGAGAATTTGGGGGGGGGGGAGGCTGGAGACAGACATATATTCACAAAGAACAAAATTCTGTTTGTATCATCCTTCAGGTCTTGCCACATCATTCTTCAATGAAAGGAACATAAATATTACGAAGGACTTACTAGATCTACTTGTTGAAGCTAAGCAAGAAGTACCATCTTGGCTAGAAAACGCGGCATATGAGCAGCATCACAAGGGTGGAAGTAGTCGTGGACGATCTAAAGGGTAACTTGATTCTTTGGGGGGTTTAAAACTTAAACTGCAGTGCAATCATAGGTGCACACATTCAGCAGTAAAGTTGTCTATATATGGCTATGCATGGGTCTTAAAATGTATAGTTATCAGTTATGTTTTATAAAATCAGTTTCTTGAATAGATAGGGGATGTTTCTTAAACATGGGGCTGCCCTTACCTCAAATCTGGAAGCTGCAGCTGGTGTAGAATGCTGCTGACAGGCTGTTGATGGGACTCCCAACTCGGGAGCACATCCAGCCGGTCCTAAAGGCATTGCTCTGACTGCCAGTATCATACTGAATTCGTTTCAAGGTGCTGGTTTTGACCTTTAAAGCAAACCCTTTATGGCCAGGGACCTACATATCTGAGGGACCGCCTTTCCCCCCATGTTCCCCGGAGAGCACTGCATTCAGGGGACCAGAACCAGCTGGCCGGCCTGAGTTTTAAGGAGGCCAGGCTGGCAAAAACCAGGGCCAGGGCTTTCTCGGTGGTGGCTCCATTCTGGTGGAATGAGCTCCCAGTAGAGAGGGGACCTGTGGGACCTCTCTCAGTTCCACAGGGCCTGTAAAACGGAGCTCTTCCACCAGGTGTTTGGGAGCCACCACCACTGCCAAATATCATTAACAGCTAACAGCAGTAGAATAGAAAGCCTGTGTCACTCAACCTGAAAGACATCTGAAGAAGATCTGAGAGCCGATTATCTGAAGAGCGAACTGAGTATGGCAGCCACCGCTGAATTAATGACAATCAAGGACAATAATACTAGCCCTTACTATGTCATCAATTAATCGTAGTATTGTTTTAAGTGTTTCAACTGTTTTTATTGTACTTTTATGTGCCATTTTATGTAAGCCGCCCTGAGCCAGCCTTGGTTGGGAGGGCGGGGTAGAAATTTGACAAAATAAAAAATGAAAGAACATGGCCCTTAGTCTTATGGCTACTTAACATTTTTGATGGCTTGAAAGGTGCAGTAACTCGTTTGATAGAACATCTGGGGAAATGACTGCAGAGTTAAGCTAATATAAATGACCACCACAAGGAAAAATTACCTTTCAGACACTACTAACACTGTTCTTCTCTTTTTCTCTTGCAGCCGTTTCAGCGGAGGGTTTGGTGCCAGAGACTATCGAACAAGCAGCAGTACTGCTGGCAGTAGTTTTGGTAGTAGCCGACCAAGTAGTTCTCGCAGTGGTGGCGGTGGTGGCCATGGAGGAGGAGGCAGCAGAGGGTTTGGAGGTGAGCTTTCTTACATGTTAACGATAGAATGAAGATTGGGGAAGTCATTCATTAGACAGCAAACAGTAGAAGTAATTTGGTTTCCTATACAGTTGAATTTTCCTGAACATTAATTTTCATGGCTTTTGTTTTAATAGGTGGCTATGGCGGCTTCTATAACAGTGATGGATATGGAGGAAACTATAACTCTCAGGGGGTAGACTGGTGGGGCAACTGATCTGCTTGCTGCAGATGCTTACCAAACAAGCTAATATGGAAACCACATGTAACTTAGCCAGACTATACCTTGTGTAGCTTCAAGAACTCGCAGTACATTACCAGCTGTGATTCTCCACTGAATTTTTTTTAAGGGAGCTCAAGGTCACAACAAGAAACAAAGGAACAGAAGCCCTACTTCGAAGAAGGTTTAAAGACTCCATTGTAGTCAGGATTAACTCCCCCACCTGCCCCCCACTCCCGGACTGTATTTATAATTTTGTGACTGAGGATCATTTGTTAATGTACTGTGCCTTTAACTTTAGACAACTTTTTATTTTGATGTCCTGTTGGCTCAGTAATGCCCAAGATTATCAATCGTTTTGACAAAATTTCTGAACTTGGGCTTTAAAAAAATCAAACCTTGGCACGCAGGTGTGATACAACTTACAGGAATCATTGATTCATCCACTAAATACTACAAAAAACTTATGCGGTGGCCTGCATTAGGGCTTTGATACTTGGAGATTTGAAAAATAAAACACCTTGAAGCATATCAATGGAATTAGTTTCTAATGTGGCAAAACTGTACTAAGTTAAAGTTGATTTGCTCACTCTATCCTGGATAGGTACTTAGAACCTGATAGTCTTTAATAAGCCATTCCAGTCATGATGATGATAAAGGTGGTGTATGGATACATGCATACAAAAAAGCACTGTTTTCAAAGTTAATGCGAGTAAACACAGCAGTTCCAGTGTTTTAGGCAGATAATTAATGTGAGCTAGCCAAACCGATGTGGAACATTACAGGGAACGTTTAAAGGTCTGAACTTGAAATAGTTTTTAGGAGAATTCATCTACTTAGACTTTTCAAAATTGCCTGCCATATAAAATTGAAATGGTAGAATGGCTGACCACAACAGTGATGGGTCCACTTTTTAAGGGCCTGACTGATTTTTTTGGTCTTAACGCATGCTAGTGTTGATGTTTTTTGGTCAAGGGGGAATGAACAGGAAGAATTATGCAGCAGGCTTTATTTTAATGCAGATTCACATTACTCTGTTCAAGCTGCGTTGAAGTGTAACTGGCTTACTGTAGACTTGTAAAATGGCTCCAGAAGAGTAACAAATTCTGAGATCACAGAGGTTGGAATGTACATAACTGCACAAGGTTTCAATTCTGCTATCAAGTGCAGTTTTAGTCAGTTTTAGTTGCATAGGTTTCCATTGTATTAGTCTGTTATGCTGAATCTGGCCAAAGATAAGTATTTCCAACAGTAAAATGCCTCTGCCACATCGATTCTCTGAGCTAACCTCTGTGGCGAGAGTCATTACCAACTTTTAGTCTAAGTGGCACAGGACAACAGCAAAATCTCCTAAAGTGCAATAGATCTTTTCAAGTGTATTGTGCCTTGTTCTAAACTTTTAAGTAGGTGCACTTGACAGTATTTGAGGTCATTTGTTATGGTGCTATTTCAATTAGTCTAGATTTAGGCCCTTGTACATTTTGCCCACAACTTTTTACAAAATACTTCTTTTATTGCACATTCAGAGAATTTTATATGTCTTGTGTGCGTGTCCTTAACTTCCAATCTTATTTTGTCTCTTGGGAGACTGAACGCAGCTTGTCTAAGGAAGGAACTTGATTCTAAAACTGGGACCATGGGAATAATGGTTGGGAAGAAACTATTTGCACACGACAGATTTCTAGATACTTTTTGCTGCTAGTTTTGTGTAATATTTATTGAACATTTTTGACAAATATTTATTTTTGTAAGCCTAAAAGTGATTCTTTGAAAGTTTAAAGAAACTTGACCAAAAGACAGTACAAAAACACTGGCACTTGAATGTTGAATGTCACCGTATGCGTGAAATTATATATTTCGGGGTAGTGTGAGCTTTTAATGTTTAAGTCATATTAAACTCTTAAGTCAAATTAAGCAGACCCGGCATTGGCAGTGTAGCCATAACTTTCTGATAGCAAAACAAAAATTGGCAACTTTAAAATTAAACATGCCAAGGTTTTGATACACTTGTCTTAAGATATTAATGAAACACTTCAAAACACTGATGTGAAGTGTCCAGATTCTCATATGTTTGTTGCGTGAGTTTTTGTTTAGTTGTGTGGTTTTTTTCAGTGAATGTCTGGCACATTGCAATCCTCAAAACATGTGGTTATCTTTGTTGTATTGGCATAATCAGTGACTTGTACATTCAGCAATAGCATTTTAGCAAGTTTTACAGCCAGCAATATTCTTCAGTTCAGATAAGGATTCAATCATATGCAAAGAATGGATTTAAACTTGCTGAGTGTAAAGATTTGAACTTCAAGTCACTGTAGGTTTAGTAATTGCTTATTGTATTAGTTTAGATGCTAGCACTGCATGTGCTGTGCATTACTCAATTTTAATAAAATAAAAAGTTTAAATGCACAGTGTCTATGTTCTTAATGTGGTGTTCATTGCTGAGATACAGCATATATTTGTCATCAATTATTTGTCATCAATTACAAACACTGAACAAACATCAAATCTCCCAGTAGTGTAGTAAATCTGAAACTAAGCTCATGGTGGCCCATAAATGATCGGTGAGGTGGAGACCGTTCTGCTCTAGTATAAGCTTTTATGAACTAAGACCCATTTTGAAGCCCTATGCTAGAATAAAAAGTAGTTTGGCTTTTGATTTTTCAGTAGTAGCCTGCTGCTCTGGAAATGAAAACCCAATTAAGGAGCTCACCAGTTGATACCCCCCACTGGAGCCTGGCCATCTCACTTGGAGGCCATAATCCTGTTTCCCCCAGAAATTTAATCTCAACCCTACATGTATCCACTCCTCCCTCCACCCTCACATGAAGCCATTGAGGAGCTGCTCTCCAATCCCAAGCACTATGAGTGAGAAATTTGGGAACCATAAAGTAGGATTGATACAACTGGAGAAGAAGCTTACCACAATAAGTCAAGAAAAAGGGACCATGACCCAATGGAAGGTAATCCTGCTAGTCCCTGACATTTTGCTCCAAAATGTTCTGTGGACGAAGAAAGATGATGAGGCAGCTTTGAAACAGGTTACACTGTCAGCAACCTGGAACCCAGCTGTGAGAGGAGACTGCCATTTGACTTAAGTTTTAGTGCTGCCTCTTTTTGTCTTTCTAGCTTGAAAATTAAGGGGGGGGGGGCTACATGAAATGTAAGCACCAGACCAACCCTAGGAAGCTGCAACCTTGTCATGTACAAATCAGTCCTGTCGCTGTCTAAAGGGTCTGTGGTTGCTTGTATGCTTATTAAGCCCTCCTGGTCACAGTAGTCTTATTTAAGTCGGTGCTGTTACATAGTGATCTGCACCCATCTAGGAGGGGCCTCAGCCACTGGTGATTTCTGCCATCACTCCTAGTCCTGTCTTGCATCACTCTAATACTGCTAATTCTAACAATGTTTCCAATTCCATGTACTGGTTCATATTCTAATCACCCCAATTTTAGATGAGTTTTCTGATTGCCTGCTCTGCTCCAATACACTCTGTGGTCGGCATTCTGACTCATGGGAGAATCAACTCTGTTAGAAGGAGGGATGGTGTAGCTATTGGCTGGGGGAGTATTTTCTTAGGTTCTGTTTACTTGAGCATTCATTGAGTTGCAGTAGTAGTCCATATAGTCCAGTGACTGACTAGGTATTCTAGAAGGTTCATAACAGTGGCCAAAGCCATCGCTGTCGCAGCCTCTTGCTGCTCATACCTCCAAACAACTGGAACTCCTACCTATTAATACAGCTGTTTTACTACCCATGCACACCAACAGACCCTCTTCCAGGACCTAGGATAAGTGTGAGTACTGCCAACTGACCTCTTGAGATTTTGTTCCAAATTGACAAATTAATACCATAAATGGCTATGCTGAAACGGCCACTTCACCTCTTGAGATTTTGTTCCAAATTGACAATACCATAAATGGCTATGCTGAAATGGCCACTTTGTGAAGTTAGAATCCCGGCACTGTTATGACATCCCAACACTGAGGTTCTAGACTCCGCAGTCTCTCCCAAGTTGCTGCAGTATCTGCAGTTACTGATTTTGTAGTAAAATGCTTACTGGAGTTTGCACATCCTTGATCTAAAATGACATTCATTGTTTTGGCAGCTCAGTAGCTTTTGAGACAATGCAGGAGTTGGTGTTCCCTTTGCTTGCCCTGCAGCACCCATTCAAATACTTCTAGTTGCTTCTCTGCAAGCACGTACGCTTCTTGTGGGCTATTGCACCATTTTGTTGGTATGTGTTATGAAAGAGGGGTGTGGGCAAGCTTCTCTAGCTGCTTGTTGAACCTCCAGTGAGTTTCCCAGTGTTGTGTTGAACAAGCAAATGCTGAGCGATGTCCCATTGATTTCTCTTGCCTAGAGGTTTGTTTAAACATGTAAGATTACTTTAGTACACAAGAGCTGTAAGTGCCAGCACAAACCTGGTCTAGCCATAACAAGGGCCTCGATTTTATGTTCCTGTGAGTACCATGCATAAGGATGTCCTCTACAAGTATGCTGTTCAGATATTCGCTCCCGCTCTCATGCCTGCTTTCATAGAGGTGATGTAGTTTTTCAAAAGTACAATGAATGGAGGAGGATGTTCCCCCCCTACAGGATGCATAGATGGGCTGGAGGCGAAGCATCAACCTTCCTGAGTGCCACAATCCCAATCTGATTCAATTCTGCTTTTCACCTTAAGATCAAACAACAGACCCGCAGTGCTCCCACATACAGAGATCCAGATTACAAATCTGCGTGTCTAATTTTTAACTTCATATTTAAAAACCAGGATTTTGTTTGTATTAAATAAAAACACTAACACACTCCAAATTAAACAGTGAAATGTCTCTTTAGGCAGAGCAATCAAAGATGAAAACAGCAAAGGACAAAGATTTCTTGGTGACAAATTCAAGAAGTGAAGCCATGTTAAGTCAACAGCAGCAACATTAAAAAAATTTAATGCTCTTAACTGATTTCATGAGGTATAAATTTTTGTAGACTAGATGCCTGTGATGACGTTGGTTTTAGTTCAAGCCATTTGTCTTTAAGAGTCTCTGGTGTTTCAGTGGACAGTTTGATTGCCTTTGTAGGCAGCTAGGCTGCCGTCAAGTGTGATTTTTGCTAAGATGAGGGTACTGTCTCAGTTGCGTGCTCTGCTCATGACCTCAAAACCAAGCAAATCTGATCTACGGCTACTGGAATCAGACAGCATGGGCATCTTGGCTTCAGTCAATTACAATTACATCTCTTTATTGGCATAACAACTACAGAACCACTTTGCAGCCAGGGTGCAAGTACAGAACTGAAAATCAATAGGTTATTGATACAGAATTGTCTTTGATTTTAGTACTTCAGGTAAATAGCCTAGTTTCAGTCAATTTTAGCTTATTGTATCAATGAGGAATGCTGGCACCATGTGGTGACATAAGCATGTAAAATTCAGCAAGTGCCATCTTAGGAGAGGCATTCTCCCATTTTCTTGCAGGAGTGTGTGCCTCTTCAAAGATAGCACCCACCACCTACTGGCACCTTGTAAGGATACAAGCAAGCGTAGCAGCAGGCATTCTCTTAAAATAGACATTCGCTTCTTTTGAACTCGGCACCAGGGTTACTTCTCCATTGTATCTATGCATCACACTGGTGGGATCAGCACTTGTATACATGCCTATCTCAGAAATTTATAGAGCTACAAAAAAAGGTGAGAAAATCTGCCCCACAGAGTGGAGATACACTGCCCATGCCTGGAAGGCTGTGCCTCTCCTCAGTTCTTTTTTGTTTGCTGCACAGTAGACATCCCTGGGAACTTCATCCACAAAGGTTCCCCTCCCCCGCTTCGAAGAGCTACTCCACTTTGAAGAGCTACTCTACTCTTTCAGCTTTGGGTCTCCCCCCTCCAAGGCTCTCACTCCTCTCTTCCTGTTACTTCAAGAAGTGCTGAGCCTGTGCAGGAAAGCTACCATCTTTGGACAGCCACAAGCGCTGCTTATTTGGCCTCAGAGGAGCACATAATATTGATGCTGTTTGGCATTGCATCAAATTTACAAGGTGAGATACGGGCAGCTTGCAATCTCACCTTCACCTCCTTCATTGGAAGCCAGCTCTGTCAACAATTAAGCCCTGAGAGCCACAACTAGCTGTGACTTATTAAGCGGCCATTGCTGGAAGTGCAGGAAAATACTGTTTTTGCTCATAAGTTAGCTCAGTGTTTTTTAAAGGGTTAGGGTTAGGGTTTTCCAATGTTTTCCCTCCTACAGCCCATATTGTCCCACAGTGGTCATTGCCCTGAGTGTTAGCCAGACTGATGAAACCATCCTTTGAGCCTCTAGCCTCTTGCTCCTTAGTTTTACTCTCAAGGAAGGTAGTGTTTTTAGTGGCTGTTACCTCAGCCAGATGAGTCAATGAATTTGTGGGCCTCAGGGTTGATCCTCCTTTTCTCAAGATATTCAGTGAGCAAATCATCTTGCACCCAAGTCTAGACTTCCTGCCTAAGGTAGCTTCCAAATTCTACCTAGGGAAGGAAATTGTCCCACCAGTATTTTCCCCAGGTCTGAGCTGGGAAAAACAAAGCACCATTTATTTGTTTTGGGGCCCTAAGAAGGGCAAAGCTGCTTTGGGGGGCAACTGCTTCAGCCCAGTCCATGTCCAGGTGGGCCGTTCCTGCTACATGGCATCCAGAGAGCCATGTCTGCTTGATGTGAAAGCACACTCCACCTGAGCACAGGGTTTGTCTGCTGCGTTTCATGGACAAGTTCCCCTGCTGGACATCTGCAAGGCGGCAACCTGATTGACAGCGGACACATTTGTGAAGCACTACGCTTTAGACCTTCAGGCAAGGAAAGAAGCAGATGTAGGCGAGGGTATTCTACAGGCTCTGTTCCAGTAAGAGGCCCACCCCACCTCCTCTGGTGAGTACCTCACTAATGGTCCCAATGTGGAGCTGCATGAGAAGACAGAAGATGAAAACAGATTTGCACTTACCTGTAACTGTTGTTCATCGATGTAGTCTGTGCAGACACACATTCCCTCCCTCCTGCCCCGTTGTGAGCTCTCCCAGGGTCTCTTGTGGCATGGAAGGGGCTCATGGTGGCTTAGTGGGAACTGAGGGAAGGGGCACCTGCCGATGGAGCTGGTGACGTGCTGGGCAGGAATCCTGTGCATATGTTGGCTCTGAAAGGGGGTTTTGAGCTAGAAAGAAAATGCCCCACGGCTGGCCTGCACAAGCGCAGTCCCAATGTGTGTCTGCACAGAAGACATCAATGAGCAACAGTTAAAGATAAGTGCAACTCCGTTTTCTCTGTCTCTGGAAATAACCCTCACTTGCCCATGGCTCTTCCCCCTGGATAAGATCTCTCTGATCACTGATTCAGGTATCCCACTGAGTATGGTGGCAGCACTTGAAATCCAAGTCAAAAAGCAGGCTCTAGTCAAGCCAGACACAATTTTGGAGGTCCTGGACTCTTATGGTCACCCACTTGTAGCCTTTCTACCAGTGCAGAGATTGCCAAAGACTATTGGGAGAATTCCTCCTCCAACACTTCCATCTCCAGAATAATGGACAACATCCACAGGTTGTGAACAGAAGAATACACCTCCCTTTCCACTCACCTGCCAACAAACTCTGTCATCGTTGAGGCTGCTCTGTGCAAAATGTTGCAGGCATTTCACTCTGCCCCAACTGAAAAGAGGACAGGGAACTTGATGATACTGGCAGAAAGATCTACACTTCCTGTGACCCAAACTACCAAGCCTGCTTCTCCTGGTACCAGCCTGTTCTATGGGAGACTATTTATTTGGTCCTTGAGCACATGCCTGACATGCTTTATCCTATAGCCCTTACATTTAGGGACAAACCATAGTTGTCAGCCACCATGCCTGGTTACAGTCCTCTTCTCTAGCCCTTGATTGAAACATCAAGCAATTGTTTCAAGTCGTACACCTGGGGGTGTAAGAAAGGCCACAAGAACTGAGCACTGATGCAACCCTCCCTGTCCTCCCTGTCATGATCTGCCTAAGTTCACAGAATCAGCATTGCTGACAGATGGCCAGCTAGACTCTGTTTGAAAACCTCCAAAGAAGGAGAGCCCACCACCTCCCGAGGAAGCCTGTTCCACTGAGGAACGACTTTAACTGTCAGGAAGTTCTTCCTAATGTTTAGCCAAAAACTATTCTGATTTAATTTCAACCTGTTGGCTCTGGTCTGACCTTCTGGGGCAACAGAAAACAGCTCCATACCATCCTTTGTATGACAGCCCTTCAAGTACTTGAAGATGGTTATCATACCACCTCTCAGTCGTCTCCTCTCCAGGCTAACCATACCCAGCTTCTTCAACTTTTCCTCATAGTACTTGGTCTCCAGACTCCTCACCATCTTCGTTGCCCTCCTCTGGACTCATTCCAGCTTGTCTATATCCTTCTTAAATTGTGGTGCCCAAAACTGAACACAATACTCTAGATGAGGTCTAATAACAGTAGAGTAAAGCGATATCATCACTTTGCGTGATTTGGACGCTATACTTCTGTTGATACAGTTCAAAATCGCATTTTCCTTTTTAGCTACCACATCAGACTGCTGACTTATGTTCAGTTTATTGTCTTCTAAGACCCCTAGATCCTTTTTGCACATACTACTGCCAAGACAAGTCTCCCCCAACCTATAATTATGTATTTGATTTTTCCTACCTAAATGCAGAACTTTACATTTATCCCCATTGAAATTCATTTTATTTGTTTTAGCCCAGTTTTCCATCCTGTCAAGATCATCATGTGTTCTGTTTTTGCCATATTGAGCATTGTTTCTCTCACAAGAGAAGACAGAAGAAAAGTAGGAATTGAGCAATTTTGCCCTCTCCATCACCCCTTACAATCGAACATAAGAAAAGAACCCTTTTTTGTTGTTTTTAGCATCTCTTGCTAGCCTAAACTCATACCGAGCTTTAGCTTTCCTAATTCTCTCTAGTCCTTTTGGCTTTGAGAGAAATCAAGGGAACATTCCGTTCAAAGCTGGCCATGATAAAGGACAAAAACGGTAGGGACCTAACAGAAGCAGAAGAGATTAGGAAGAGGTGGCAAGAATACACAGAAGAACTATACAAGAAGGACCTCAATGTCCTTGATGACCTCGACGGTGTGATCACTGACCTCAAGCCAGACATCCTGGAGTGTGAAGTCAAATGGGCCTTAGAAAGCATTACTAACAACAAAGCTAGCGGAGGTGATGGTATCCCAGCTGATGCTGTTAAAGTGCTGCACTCAATATGCCAGCAAATTTGGAAAACACAACAGTGGCCACAGGATTGGAAAAGGTCAGTTTACATTCCAATCCCAAAGAAGGGCAATGCCAAGGAATGTTCAAACTATCGCACAATTGCACTCATTTCACACACTAGCAATGTCATGCTCAAGATCCTACAAGCTATGCTTCAGCAGTACGTGAACAGAGAACTGCTAGAAGTACAAGCTGGGTTTCGAAGAGGTAGAGGAACTAGAGATCACATTGCCAACATTCGCTGGATTATGGAGAAAGCAAGGGAGTAGCAGAAAAACATCTGCTTCATTGACTACACTAAAGCCTTTGATTGTGTGGATCACAACAAACTGTGGCAAGTCCTTAAAGAGATGGGAGTACCAGACCACCTCACATGTCTCCTGAGAAACCCAAGAGAAAACTCGCTTTCCCCCATCCCCTGCATCTGTTTTTGAAGCTTTTGTATGTTGGCACCAACTTCTTTAAATTCTTGCTCCATTTTTTCTGTCTTTTTAGTAGTTTCATTTAGTTGGCTTTGTTGTGAGTCAAATTTCGTGTGTAGTGACATCATTTGTTTGGAGGTGCCATGTTTGAGAATTGTTTACTTTCTATGAAATGTTATCAAAGTCTCTCAAAAGTTCTTTAATTTACTCCATTCGCTTTTACAGTCCGTCCTCCCCCTTATAGCTGCGTTTATCAGGCCGCTTTTTCTTTTTGAGGGGGAGTTCTCCTCCTCGTTCTGATAAGGGGAGGTTTTCAGTCTGTTTTTATGGTGTCTTTGCTTAAACAAACACTCACTTATCTGTGTAGATCTTGCCCTTCACGATTACCTTGCCTGGCCACCAAGCGCTTGTCCCAGTGTGTGTCCTCGTGTCCATTTTGAAAATCAGCGGCGGGACCGTCGGGGCAGGGAGCAGCCCCCCTTCACCGGCTGTTTACCAGAGGAAGGGCCCTCCAAGCACCCCATGGCTAGGAGCCCATTGGTAGGGCTTCGGGGGGGGGATGCGGATGATCACACCCCCTCCCATCCGCCGATTCACAGCACGCGTCTCCCGGAGCTCTGAGAGATCGTGGCTGCCACTGAGAGAGCCAAAAACGGAAGTCAAAGCTCAAATAATTTGTCCACCAAATAAGAAGGGAGCACTCACTGGAGAAGACCCTGATGCTGGGAAAGATTGAACGTCAAAGAAGAAGGGGATGGCAAAGGATGAAGTGATTAGGCAGTGCTATCGATGCAACGAACATGAAATTAAGCAAACTACGGAGGACAGCAGAAGACAGGAGGGCCTGGCATGACGTGGTCCATGGGGTTGCAAAGAGTCAGACTCGACCGTGCGACTAAAGAACAACTCTCTCTCTACAAGCATTGGTTATTTGTTTATATTTACCCTTGGTTATAAGACCCTCCTTCCACTTTCTAGATGAGACTTTTTATTTCTCAAGTCTTTAGAAAGCTGTTCATGCAGCCATTTTGGCTTCTTTAGGCTCCTCCCATTTTCCCTTCTCATAAGAATCATTTGTGATTGTTCCTTCAGTATTTCGCTTTTACAAAACTCCCATCCCTCTTGAACTCCCTTCTCCTTAAGTATTTCTGACCATGGGATTCTATCCAGCATAACTTTAAGTTTGTCAAAATTTGCTTTCCTGAAGTCCAACCTATATGTCTATGTACAGCTTTTGCCTTCCCCAAGAGTGTAAATTCCAAAATTACATGGTCACTCCTACCCAGGGTGCCCACCAATGCTCCCTCTAAGCTGTGGAGTCTTGTGAGCAAAAATTCTACTTTGTGAGCTGCTGGCATTAAAATTGTGAGCAAGTGATTTGGCTACTGCATAAATTAGTTTGCTCTGGAGCCATCCTTCCTGAGCTAAGACAAAAATGTATGAGCTGGAGGCTAAAAAACTGTGAGCTAGCTCACAGTAACTCAGCTTAGAGGGAACACTGATGCCCACAACTCTCACCTCGTCAACTAGTTCTTCCCTGTTACTAAGAATCAAGTCCAAGATAGCAGACCCCCTTGTTTCCCTCTCCACTTTCTCAAAAATGAAATTGTCAGCAAGATAAGTCAAGAATTTATTGGACCTTTCATTTTTAGCAGAGCTGGACTTCCAACAGGTATCCGGGTAATTGAAATCTCCCATGACCACTGTGTCCCGTCTCTTTGAGATCTTTGTAGGAGTGTCTCATCCAAGTCCTCTGCCTGGCTTGGTGGTCTATAGCAGACCCCCACCATAGTATCACTACTATTTCTTACTCCTTTTATTTTTACCCAGAGACTCTCAACTGGACTTCCATGCTCAGATTCCTGTATTTCCTCCTTTACATATAATGCAACTCCTCTGCCCTTCCTCATTTGTCTGTCCCTTTTAAATAAGTTTTACCCCTCAATTCTAATATTCCAATTGTGAGTATCATCCCACCAAGTTTCAGTAATGCCTATTAGGTCACAGTTCCCTTCCTGTATTAGGACTTCAAGTTCCTCTTGCTTCTTCCCCATATTCTGTGCATTAGTGTAGAGACATTGTAGAGACATTGGAATCCATGTTTTATGCACCCTGAGGTTTTCATTTCTGTACTTACTTGTGTGTTAATGTTACCTAGCATACATGCCACTCCCTGCAAAACTTTAGAGTTCTTATCTCCAGTTATTGCCATCATATTAGGCTTTGCATTTTTTACTCGCTCCACCATTGAATTTAGTTTAAACTTCTCCTTATTAGGTTTACAAGGCTGTTACCAAACACAGTTTTTCCTATCCTCATGAGGTTTAAATCCTAATAGAGGAGCTTCATCTCGAAAGTGTAAGCCATGGTCCAAAAATCCAAACTTTTCCTTTTTTAAATTATATTTTTATTGCATTTCTAAACTATAACCTATACAATCTCTCCTCCTCAAGCAAGCGATAGAGGGTGTTCCTCATTTGCAGGGGGGTCAGGGATTCTACTTCTGATACTTCGTTGCACTCAAAAGAGATGAAGGCCTCCCCCAATCCTGGACTTCAGGGTGTCAACCACTTCATTACTGCACACAAGTTCAGGGTGCTTACTATGGGTCGTTTCGTAGAAAAAGAGCTAGGGGAACTCATTAGCATATGCCACACCCCTGACATCACCGGAAGTGTCATAAGGCCACACCCCCTGACATCACCGGACGTGTGTCATAAGGCCACACACCCCGCCCCCACCAGTCCTGGCCGCCGCTGCCGGCCTTGCACGTCCAGAAGCCCCGCGAAGGCCCTCCCTGGCCCCAGGCAGGCAGGGGTGGGGAGAGGCAGGGAGGAAGCAACTTACCCTCCCTCTTCTCCTGCCTCCTCCTGGCAATGAGGGCCGGAAGCGGGGCGGCCGGAAGCAGGGGGCGGGGCTTCGTCATGTGCCCCGCCCCCTGTACCTCACCCGGGGGAACTGCGATCCCCCGCGATCCCCCCCGAAATGACCTCTGGTGCTTATACTTGCCTCCATTCTTCCTTTTATATCACACAGTGTTCCCTCTAAGCCAATTTGGTGTAGTGGTTAAATGCACAGACTTTAATCTGGGAAAACTGGGTTTGATTCCCCCACTCCTCCACTTGCACCTGCTGGATGACCTTTACCTAGTTGGGGGAATGCTAGTCCTACTCCTCAGCCATTCCTATGCCTCACCACCAATTCTGGGGATGGGGAGCTCACTGCTAGCAGCAGCACATCAGCCTGCTGCTGCACAATGAAATAACTTCATATGTCAACTACTTGCACAATGCTGCACAATGGCTGCACAATGAAATAACTTCATATGTCAACTACCTGGAACTCCTGGCATTCTTCAAGGCCCTTCAGACTTTTCTCCCACTCCTGGAGGGACGAATAATCCAGTGGTCATGAACAATACTATGTGATATATTACAAATCCATGGAGGCACTGTGTCCACCATTCTCAGCAATCTTCCTTGCTGCCTGTTGGAGCATTGCATCTGATACCACATTCTCCAAATTGCATACACATTCCTGGAGCCACAAACTCCACAGTAGATGCGCCAAGCTGTCAAGTCAACCATGGGGCATGAATGGTACATAAACAACACCATCATCAGTGATGTCTTTGCCCACTGGGCCATCCTTACCTGTTCTATAACTGTTGAGAGAGTTCACTTGGCTATGACTCCTTATATAAACAGGCATAAGCTTATTTGTCACAAAAATACTGATGTCTGTAGAGGCAGGAATATACACACAGTTTCCAGTTTTCCTTCTTTAACACTTGATAGGGATCACCCCTATTTCCTAGGAGCTATTTCCCTTAGGGGAGGACTACTGGTTAAACTTCCCTATTCGAAGATCCTCTTTGATCCTTCACTCTTCTCCTTCTGTCTACGTTCCCCACCTAACTTCCTCCCTCCTCCCTCCCCCCTCCCTCCCC
>NW_015170893.1:3950-77539 GCF_001447785.1 Gekko japonicus | reverse complement strand
CTGTGAAGCCATACACTCCCCTTCCGTGACTTGGCAACCCTAATTCCATTTGAACCCGTTAATCAAGGTTCTCAGACCAGTATAATGCATCAGCAGTTAGCCGTCTATCACAAATGTCTTTGTCCATTGGGCCATCCTTACCTCAACCTCTAGTTTGGTGTAGAGGTTAAGTGTAGACGCTAATCTGGGAGAACTGGGTTTGATTCCCCACTCCTCCAATTGCAGCTGCTGGATGACCTTGGGCAAGCCATAGTTCTATCAGAGCTGTTCTTGAAAGAGCATTTCTCTCAGAGCTCTCTCAGCCCCACCTACCTAACATGGTGTCTGTTGTGGGGAGGGGAAGGGAAAGGAGTTTGTAAACTATTCTGAGACTCCAAGTGAAGGGTGGGGTATAAATCCAATCTCTCCTTCTCTTCTTCTTTGCAATTCATGCCAATAAGAAATGCTTGTACTTCTGGTTTCAGAGGGCAGATGTGACCTCACGCCCCAGGGAGATGCTTTCCTCTTCCACTGGACAGAGACCTCCTATACACCTTCCCTCCACTCCTACTTGTGTCCAGGGAGCTAGCAAAGATGGAAATAGACAACTCTGACCTATCCTCATCACCCCCTTTTGGCCTTGGCAACTGAGGTACCCAAAGATTCTCAAAAAGGGACATTATGGCTATCTCCAAAAGACCCCCAACCTCCTGCTTCAGCAGCTAGGAATGGTTCTACCTCCTGATGTCTTGAGCCTGGCAGATTCAATAATCTGACTGTGGAACTCATGTCACAGCCTAAGGGATGTTGTCAAGAAATTGGACCTGTAGGTCAATTTTTTGTTCTTTCATTAAACACCAGGCCTCATATTAATCTCTAGGCCTGCAAATGGGTTGAAGAGACCAAATGGAAAATAACTGGCTGTTGGTACTGACGGGTTGGCAAATAGACCTTGTGATCTTTGGATAACAATTCAGGTATTTGTTTACCAGGACAGGACTGTGGCGCCAGTGCCTCCCTGCTTCACACTCCTTAAACTGGTGCTGTGATTCATACTACACGAAGGGATGGGTTAGGCTGAAGATAACCCTCCCTCCTGCCATAAAGTGACCCACTCCTAGGCCATCAGCTAGTAACAGGCTCATGTCAACATAACTTCAATGGTCTGGTTTTGATTGGGCTATTGGGCCCCAGCCCACTCAGATTTTTCGCCTTAAGAAATTAGTTTTTCTGTTCTTTGTTTATAGCTAGCCTCAGCTATCATGAGGTATGATGAGCTAACCTTGGAATGGACCAGCATCAGCAGTTAGCTGTCCATCACAAATGTCGTTGTCCATTGGGCCATCCTTACTTCAACCTCTAGTTTGGTGTAGTGGTTAAATGTGTGGACTCTAATCTGGGAGAACCGGGTTTGATTCCCCACTCCACTTGCACCTGCTGGATGACTTTGGGCAAGCCATAGTTCTGACACAGCTGTTCTTGAAAAAGAGCAGTTTCTGTCAGAGCTCTCTCAGCCCCACCTACCCCACAGGGTGTCTGTTGTGGGGAGGGGAGGGGAGGGGAGGGGAGGAGAAGGGAAAGGAGTTTGTAAGCCGCTCTGAGACTCCCTTGGATAGTGAAGGGCGGGGTATAGATCCAATCTCTTCTTCTTCTTCTATAATCCACTTTGTCACTATTATCTTCCTTCCTCACCTTCCTTCTTATTTCGTCTCACCTCCATCCCTCATTGCTATTTCTTGTTCTCTTCTCTTCTTCTTTAACGTAACCCCCAATAACAAAAAATGATGCTTTGTAGTGCAGGTTATGACAGGTGGTTGAATTTGGAGAAGTTTGCCTCATGAGATGTCAGTTTCATAACATAAGAGAAGCCAATGTTGGATCAGGCCAATGGCCCATCTAGTCCAATACTGTGTCACACAGTGGCCAAAATAATACCAGGTACCATCAGGAGGTCCACCAGTGGGGCCAGGACACTAGAAACCCTCCCACTGTCCCCCCCCGCCCCAAGAATACAGTGCATCACTTGCCCCAGACTGAGAGTTCCCATCTATACCTTGTTAATAGCCACTGATGGATCTCTGCTCCTTATGCTTATCTAATTCCCTTTTGAAGCTGTCCATGCTTATAGCCGCCACCACCTCCTGTGGAAGTGAATTCCATGTGTTGATCACTCTTTGGGTGAAGAAGTACTTCCTTTTATCTGTTCTAACCTGACTGCTCAGCAGTTTCATTGAGTGCCCACGAGTTCTTGTATTGTGAGAAAGGGAGAAAAGTACTTCTTTCTCACCTGCTCTATCCTATGCATAATCATATAAACCTCAATCATGTTACCCCTCAGCTGTCATTTCTCCAAGCTAAAGAGCCCCAAGCTCTTTAACCTTTCTTCATAGGGAAATTGTTCCAACCCTTTTATCATTCTAGTTGTCCTTTTCTGCACTTTACCCAATATTATAATATCCTTTTTGAGGTGTGGTGACCAGAAGTGTACACACTATTCCAGATGAGATCACACCATTGATTTATACAGGGGCATTATGATACTGGCTGATTTGTTTTCAATTCCCTTCCTAATAATCCCCAGCACAGTGTTGGCGTTTTTTATTGCAGTCACACACTGTCTAGACATTTTCATTGAGTTATCTACTACGACTCCAAGATCTCTCTCTTGGTCAGTCTCTGTCAGTTCAGATCCCATCAATGTGTACTTATAGTTAGGAATTTTGGCTCCAATGTGCATCACTTTGCACTTGGCCACGTTGAACCCCATTTGCCATGTGACGCCCACTCGTCCATCCTTGACAGATCCCTTTGGAGTGCCTCACAATCCTCCCTGGTTCTCACCACCTTGAACAACTTCGTGTCATCTGCAAATTTAGCCACTTCACTGCTTACTCCCAACTCCAAATAATTAATAAACAAGTTAAAAAACATCGGACCGAGTACTGATTCCTGCGGTACCCCACTGCTTACCACCCTCCACTGAGAAAATTGCTCATTTATATTCTGCTTCCTATTAATTAGCCAGTTTTTGATCCACAAGAGGACTTCTTCTTTTATCCCATGACTGTTGAGCTTACTTAGGAGCCCTTGATGAGGAACTTTATCAAAAGCTTTCTGGAAGTCAAGGTAAACAACATCTATTGGGTCCCCCTTGTCCACATGTTTGTTCACTCCCTCAAAGAACACTAACAGGTTAGTGAGACAAGATCATCCTTTACAGAACCCATGCTGAGTCTTCCTCAATAATGTCTACTCAAGTCAGAAGCTTCAACCCCTCCACACAGACTACCCTCAAGCTTGTTTCTCTAGTCCTCTCATTATATAACAGGCCCTGGGGCTGAGGGCTTTGTTTTTTATTCCTAGTAATGCTGAGAGTGGCTGAGGGCCAGTTCCAGGCTGGCATTTTCTTGGGGGTGGGGGTGGGCTATAAAGCAAACAGATTTGTTAGCAATCCAGGAGCTTTATGGAACAGAAAATTCTTCCATTTCTGTTAATCCTCTCCTGTTGCAGAGGATTTTCCTGCCATTAAGTGATAGCTTTTGGGAGGGGGAAAATGCCAGCCCTTCAGAGATGCTTTAACAGAACAAACAGCAAGCTTGTGAAAAGAAAAGAAGGGCGCGGCTATCATCCTGTCAGGTAAGCGAGACAGCCAACAATTTTTTGTAAGTCTCTCCTTTGTTGATTCAGACAAGAGCTGATGATTACACTTTTTACATACTTATTCTTTGTCATTGTTTCTGTCTTACTCAGGTTTCAGCGGGATGTATTGTATTAATTGCTTGGGCAAGTCTTTCCTTTAAAATCTACAGGGCAATGCTATTCCCAGATACTTAGCAATTAAGTCCAAGTGGCCGTAGTAGGAGTCATATTATTGCTGAATAACTATGCATAGTACTGGGTTTTTATTCTGTTAAAACAAAGAATACTGTTGGAAAGGTTTGTAGAAGAAAAAAAGGAATAGGAAGGGATACGCTGTGATTTGAAAAGGAGAAGGGTATGATATATTTTAAATCAACAAGCAGTATTTTTTTTAAAAGGCATCACGAAGCAAGGATAATTACAAGTCAGTTTCCTGCTTCTGTCTTCTTTTAGATTTTGGAAGAGTATTTGCCAGACCTGAGATGCAACAACTGAATAATCAAGGTGATGTTTGCCATCATTTTAAATGGTAAGTAGAGTGCCATGACATACTATAGTAGGTTCTAAAATCAGCAATGTATCAAGTTCTTTGTTTTGGGAAACTGCCACAGTTCTGCTCCAAGATGCATGCCTAGAATTTTATAATTTCCTAACTATTGTAATTTTTTAAAAGTTGTGATTTCTCTGTCATATGCTGTTTCCAATCATGTCATCAGTGTTTAGAAACAGATTTTTTTGTTTTATGTATGATAAATACCCAAATGTTTTTTATGCTTTGAGAAGACATAAGGAACACAAACTTCCAGAAAATTCTGAAGAAGCTTCATTATTCAGCTCCTATTAAATTAAATTAAATTAAATTAGATTTTGCCTCAACTATTTGTTATACTAGTAAACAATTACTGTAAATTTGCCAAGTTTTTTTGTTTTCTATATTGATTGTTTTATGTTTGCATAAAGGCACTTCTGCCTTTTTTTTTGCTTGTGGATCATTAGATATCAATGGTTTGGGTTTATGGACATACACAAAAGTAAAATTAACATTTAAGACTGGAAGACCTATACATTTTTTGATGCTAAAATGCTGGAGACAGTTTTGTAAGAAGAATGCTGAGGAACACTGCTAGTTTTCTGATACTTTGGAGTCAAATAGGATTAAGACAATTAGTGGTTGCCAGCTCCGGATTGGGAAATTCTTGGAGATTCAGGGGTGGAGCCTAGGGAGGGCAGTGTTTGGGCATGGGTAGGGAGCTTAACAGGGTCTAATGCCATAGAGTCCACCCTCCAAAGCAGCTGTTTTTTCCAGGGGGACTGATCTCTCTAGTTAGGAGATCAGTAATAATTCCAGAAGATCTCCGGGCCCCACCTGGAGTTTGGCATTAGATCAGAGGCTATTCTAGACTTCCATGATGGGGGAAAATAGTAGGGAATCAAGCAGCCTCTACAACGAGCAAATCTGATGTACACCCAGAAAACTTTGACAGCGGCAGACATAAATGTCTTCACTATTTACTTTCTCAAGCTGCCATTGAAAGTTAGAGAGCAAAGTCTGAGTTTGAGTTGTTAAGACCAACAAAGTTTTATTCACAGCTTTCGTGTGCAAGCACACTTCATCAGATGTTGAAAGTAAGAGTTTGTGCAGTGTGATGTTTGCTTGCTTATGCTTGTAACATGCTGAGAACATTTTAATACCTCTCCCCGCTCAGTGTAGTTGATAGAATTCCCACTTTATAAGACAAAGTAATCTTGTAGGTGTCTACACATGAAAAAAAACTACTTCCACCTAATTTTTCAAGTAGCATCAAGATTGTTTTTGGCAAAGTTGTCCTCAGATAGAGAAACAAGGATAACTAATTCAGACCCATTTCCATTCACAAAGATAATCTGTTTTTAAACGGCCCTGAATGCCAAATGTTATGATTTGATCTGTCCTGGGTGTTCAGTAGAGATATGACACCACTGCTGGCTTACTTTCTAGCGAAGTCCTGGTCCTCTATTCTACCATATGTGAGGATGGTTGCCTATTTTCGGGTGAGTAGATTGTAGTCTAATGCTAATTTGGAAAAAGTGGTGGACTAGGTGAATCATGGTCAAGGCATTAACAGTTAAAAGATCTTTATACATTTAATGCACATAAGTGAAACAAAGTGATAGTAATAAAAAAGTAGACCACATATGATGAAGTCTGCTCATGCATGTTAGTACAAAATGCTGAGGTAAAAGGACTTATTGCAGCTCAGAGAATGGTCTGTCGTGCCACTTCTGATACCAAGAAGGTCTAGGCCTCTGAGCAACCTGGAGGAAGGGTGATTATACAAATGTGACCCATTTGCCTGAGCCCATTTGTGGGGAGGGCAGGGTAGAAATTTAAATAAATAAATAAATAAAACATTCTTCATACCTTTTATCTTTGGGTCCCAAAAAGCTCATTATGGCTTTCTCCAAACACAAGAGCATTTTAAGCAAAACCCTTGCTGTGGCATCTAGACGCTGGACACCCTTTGCTGATTTCCTAGTTACAGCAGAACCTGCAAGACATGGGAGATTTAATACAGTCAGGAGCAGGGCTTTAAAAAAAAAAAAAAAAGAGGTGCCAAAACTCTCAAGAGGGAAATGAAGTTTTCAATCTGTACAGCTTTTAAACATTTTAAAAAGAATTTTGTCAGAGAGGTTCCAGAACTCCATTCTGGCACATTCCGCCAGAAAAAAAGCCCTGGGAGGACTCTGCTGCTTACAGACAGCATTTATGCTGCTAATAATATCACACCTGTGGACTCTGCTGCTTGAAAACAGAGTAAGTGATTCCTGAATGTCACTGAATACCTATTACATCTTATCTTAAATAGTGAAAGCATATTAAGTTACACTAATAAATTATTCACCCAAACAATCTAGCAAAGAATAGTAAGAATGTAAGGACCTACAACAAGATTAGTTGTGACAATGTACTGCTTGCATTATTATTATAATAAAACTGCTGTCTTCCATTCCTCACACTCATTACAGTATTTAATGACTATTTTATCAGCTGGCTAATCTGCTTGCAGTGCTTTGGTCATTCTAGTGGCTCTTCTTCTCACACAAAGGAGCCCAGGATTAGTTCCAGCTATGCACTGTACAGAGGGCTCACAACATGAGAAAACAAATGACTGCCGGGGATGGGGATGGGGGAATCCCCACATTTTGTAATTTAGGGAAGTTCTTTCCATCAGATGTGCCACAAAGAACAACCTGCTTGAGTTCTTAGAGAAATTGTATAATTATCTGAGTATTTCATGCCAGTTTTAAAAATTACCTGACTTCTTGAAATCTTATACAATATCTTCACAGATAGCATTTTGGTATCGGTAAGCTTGTAAAGCGAATTGTACATTAAACAATTGTACTTTTTATTTTGATATTGCCAATGTTAATTAATCTCTCCTATCTCTCTCTCTCTCTTTCCTTGTGGCTAATGCTGGTACATTTACTTGCCAGTCTTTCTTTGCATCCCCCCTGTCCATTCAGTGTGGGCTTGTGTCCGTTCCTGTCCTGCCAGCTGTGTATGCACCCAAGAGAGGAGTTGCTCCGTCCTGTGCGATCGTGCTGGCCTCATACAGATCCCCAGTGAGTTTCCTTGTGAAGCCTCCTCTCTTAACCTGGATAAAAATAGCATCAAATTCCTCTCTGAGAGGGCATTTGGTACTCTACCTTCCCTGAAATCTCTTTCATTAAAGCACAACAACATCTCCTTCATCACTCCTGGAGCTTTCAAAGGGCTAGCTAGCCTGACTGAGCTAATAGTGGCCCATAATGAATACATTCGCTATCTGCATACTAGGACGTTTGTTTCACTCAAGAGATTAATTAGATTGGATTTAGCAGACTGCAACCTTTTCAACATCCCAGACAGAATTTTTATTGAACTTCCAGCCCTTCAGGAACTCTTCTGTTTTCAGAACAACTTCCGTAGGATTCCAGGAGCCATAAGAGGGATGGAGAATTTGACCCACGTTTACTTGGAGAAAAATAAGATAGAAGCTGTAGCTTATAATTCTCTCCTGGGTTTGACCCGCTTAAAATATCTCAACCTCCAAGACAACAGAATAAATGTAATTCATGACAGAGCGTTTCAGGACTGCAAGCAAATGGAGTACCTTTATTTAAATGACAATCTCATTAGTGACCTCCCAGAGAACTCATTTGATGGCCTGAAGCAACTGAAGATGTTTAATATTGGTGGCAATTTGCTCAGGAATGTCTCAAATACCTGGTTCCGGGATCAGCTTGAACTGGAAGTTTTGTACTTGGACAGAAACCGGATCAGCTATATTGAGGAAGGAGCTTTTGAAAATCTCACAAGCTTGGTTTCTTTGCACTTAAATAGCAACAACCTAACCACCTTGCCTTTCTCAGTTTTCCAACCTGTTTACTTCCTAGGAAGACTCTACCTTTTCCGAAATCCTTGGGAGTGTGATTGCAGGATTGAGTGGCTGAAAGAGTGGATGGAAAATTACAGACTTGTCAGAGATATTCCTTGTTCCTCTCCATCCTCTGTAGCTGGTCTAGACTTGACTGATGTTTATTTTGAGAGAACATCTGAAGGTTTCTGTCTTGACCCAGAGGAATTAAATGTTACATCTTACAGTCCTTTTCCTACTGGAGAATTTCAGTCTACCACAGAGAACAGGTTCAACAGCCTTATCTCCAAACTTTTACGCCAGAAGGGCCTTTCAGAAGAGGTGGTAAACACCACAGAAGCATTCAGCAACACCACGTTGTTACATGGATTGACTAATAAGGTGGCTTTAGGACTAGGGGAATGTCATGTCAAACTAATATATATATTAACCATTTTGATATGCATTATGGACAAATAAGCCCATAGTAAGTCTAATGTTAGTGTAAACTTTTCCTTTGTACGAAGGCTACTTGCTTGACTAACTCCAATAGAGTTCTCATTGATCAGGGTGCAAAGGCCTCTGTGGTTTAGTGAATGATTTAGAGAGCAATCCTAAGAAGAGTTACACCCTTCTAAGCCTATTGACTTCAATGGGCTTAGCAGGGTATAACTCTGTTTATGATCGTACTGCAAGTCTGGGTCCATCTTTTATAATAGGTTCAGGCTCACAGAAACAGCACCCATTTCTGAAGCCCCACAGGATTTAATACTTGACAGCCTAACAGTGCAATCATAAACAGAGTTACAGCCTTCCTAGTCCACTAACTTCTATGGACTTAGAAGGATGAAAATCTGCTTAAGTTTGCACTATAGCAAACCTAGTGAGCCTGATTTCTGTCATTATTCTGCAAGAGTGACCGTCAGTTGCAGTGAATTCGATCCAAATTACATTTATGTAAAAGGAGGTTTACCAATGCTGTTGTTGGTTCTGTTTGTGTTTTGTAAGAGAACAAGAGAGTGACAGAGCAGATTGGTGACCTATTAGGAAGATCTGAGATATGGATTTAGTTGTTAACTTGTCCTTACAAATTTTATATGGGAATAGTAAGTCATTTTGTTTCTTCTATATGCAGGACGCTTTTACCATTGCACATAAAATGGGGATTTGTATACCATTATAAACACAAACAAAAGATAAGGGACAGTTGTTCTTTCTATATTTCTTGGTGGTTACAAAGTTAGCAGTAGGAAATATAATCATCAAGAGTTCTTAGCTATAGTTTCCTGTTTTTTTTCAAAGTTCTGAAACCTAGTTCTACAATGTGTTTCATCTGGTGTATTCTACAACTTTAAAACCATATTTTTCATTTTCTCTCCGACACTCCTCTGCTAGTTGTTATGGGGAGCATCTCATTATATATAACACACCCTACCCACAACTCTAGTGAGACTGGTAGTGTTCACAGGGCTATTACTCTTCCCTTGTAGTTCTCCTCAGAGAATGATCAGGTAACAAATACATCAAGTCTGCCTTCACCTAAGTCTTTCTTTTTTTTTTGGGGGGGGGAGAGTTTAACTTGTAAAATAATGAAGGTCAGAATAGCTCGGTGCTTGAAAAGTACCATGCATGATATGAAGGATCTTACATACCAACCTGCCTTATACAGAGTCAGACTGCTGGCCCATCTAGCTCAGCTCTCTATTCTGACCGACAGCAGTTCTCTAGGGTATGAAGAAAGACTTTCCTAACAACTGCCCCCGAGAACTTTTAAATGGAGGTGCTAGAGATTTAAGTAGGATATTCTTGTTTGCAAAACATGTGCCCTACAACTGAGTCACAGCCTGTGTCAGTCTACCAAGATTCATACAGTGATACTTTTTTTGTGAATCTCAGAATTACAACAGTTTTATAGCATGGAAGTATATTCAAGTAACTGCAGCTATCATGTGATCATCTGAATGTGTGTGATCAGCCGTCAGTTAACAGTGTTTCTTACCAAGTAAGCATTAACAAACCAAGTAGTTCCAAGAGGAGGAGATTCATATGCAAAAACTGTTTCCGAGGATTTCCCTTGCTGGAACAGAAACCATATGCATAGTTTTGGTATGGATGCATCTGTATTGTTATGCACATTTGGATGAGGTATGTCCATTTTCCTTCCTACCTATGGCTAAGGGTGTGCTATTCCTTTGGCACTGAAATTCAAGTGGGAATGTAAATCTCCAACCACTGTCTCAGGTGGCTCAAGTGTTATATACAACTATATTTGGATTGGGGCCAACATATGCTGCTTATAGTACTGTATTGGGTAGCCACACCTCTGTGCAGGGGTGACAGTGCTCATACTTTCAAATATGAGGGCCAGCTGGTGCCTCCTCAAAGAGGGAATGCTTTAAATCCCACCTTCCTGGCCAAATCACCCCACCCCTTCCTCCCTCGTGTCCCAGTATTAGCTTGCAGTGGCATGCTCTGAACTGCTCTCCCATCAAAGTTTTCCATATTTGAAGAGACAAAAGGGAAAAAACACCCAAATTTAGGCTGCCTCATAAAACAGTGCTGCAAACATTGCTACTTCAGACATAAAATCAACTTTTGGATTTCACTGCCATGATGTATGGTAATCACAATTAGCTTAGAATGTCTCTTACAAATATTTTTGAAAATACTTTTATAACTTTTCCACACCCATTCCACTCAAATTAATTCCCCCTTCAATAAATTTTCTCCCCAAATATTAATTTCCCTAAAACTGAAGGCTTCCCCCATTTTCCTTGCCTCAATCACATTAGCTCTCCTTCAGTCTTTTGGAGCTTATTCATAGGCCTACAAATGAGCTCTTAGGCAATCCTGAGGTATATGTTTGGCAAGATCACATCCAGGCTACAGCTGCAATTGTAAGAATATTTTTCTGGGAGTAAGCCCTTGAATAAAATGGGCTTACTTCTGAGTATACCTGCCTCTCCACTGAAGACAACAGACTCACACAAAGTAAGGCATGTCCTTTAAAACAGACTAAACAAGGCAGTGGCTGTCCAGACATCAGACATCGGTGTCAGTGGGCCAGCTTGCCTCCGTTCCATTTTCCAGCATTCTTCATGAAGAGCTGTGCAAGGACCCAAGTGGTCCTCTGGCATTGTTTGTGGGGGCAGGTAGACAGCAACCCTGTAAACCCACTTGTAGGTTTGCTTGTCTAGAGCCTCAGAACTTCTTCATTAGATTCTGACCATCTCAAGGCCAAAAAACCAAACCAAACCAAAAATCCACAGTAAAAAAATCAGCATGCATTGTTGATTTGTAGTTAGTTTTTAGACCTTAAGATAGCAGTTCAATGTGCTGTAGGCACTTAATAAATAACTGAAAACGTATGCCATGCTACGAGTTACACTGAATAGAGAAACATGCTATGTATATGTGCATACAGCATTTTTGAATACTGATTTATTCAAGAAAATCTCTACAAAATACCAGCATACAGAACATATTTTGTATGTATTGATGTCAAAAATAAACATATATGATGTACATCCTTGGGAGAGGTTATTATGTGCCAGTTAACATATAGTGTAACAGCTTCTAGACAAATTGGGCATTTTTTGTAACCTTCCCTTAGCTTTGGAATAAATTAAAAAATGATCTAGTATATGATAATTTGTTTTTTTGGGGGGGAAGCAACCCTAGGCGGTTTATTTTTGTTTCAAAACCAGAGGTTTTGTCCATCTTGTGATATATGAAGCTGGTAGTATTGTACATATCTCAAGGTAACTGAAACACACACACTTAAATATAAAAGACTCTGGAGAACAATGTAAGAATTTCCTTACTTTGAAGCAGCAGCTTAAAATGCTGTACAGAAGAGAACAAAAATGTTTTTAAATTGATTTGCTTTTTTTAAAAAAACCAACATGTGATTATGCTTGTAAAGCACTCAATCCAAGCAGGAAAATCATTCTGCACCCATAATTCAGCGTGGCAGGTGGAGTTAATGACTGATGCTGACCCCTTCCTTATACATTGTACATGGTTTATACAGAGGCACTCATTGTTTCTGCTGAATCTTTGACAAAGACAACCATAGTGAGGAAGAACGGATACCATATCAGAGCATGGATCGCTAGCAATATGTGACTGAACTCTTAAAGGCAGCAGAATCCTTCCCCTTTCCCAGCCCATTGTTTGACTGTCCACAAAACAGGATCTCACGCTGCTAAATTATTAACTATGTTAGTTTCTATTGTTGTTCAACGCAAGCATTCAAATAAAAATGCCAGGACAGCAGCCACAAGTGATTTCATGTGCAGTGCTGATCACATCAAGACATTCTAGTCAATACGAAGAATTAGGTGACCATTTTTTTCCCAAGAATGAAAAGAGGCCAGATGGTTTGATAAGTACTTGATTGAGCTTTTCTGTGTGCTAAATTCAATGACTTTGGATTTCCAGGCTATTTATAAAAAGAATAATCTTCTTACATGCTAAAATTCATCTGTGTATTATAAAAGGCCTGTTTTTCAAAGCCTGTATTGACCAAATGCAATAGATTAAGTTGAGGATTTTTGTTGGGAAAAACATTGCTTTATCATGTGGCTTGAGGGATGACAGGAGAAATTTGATAAAACCTGCCAGCATTATAAGAGATACTGGTTGGCTTACATTATTGTACAAGTGATCATTTCACATACAAGAAACTTTATTTTATTTGCATGATTTTTCCCATTCATCTCCCTTAACCTAAAAACATAAATAGGAACACAGAACAGCCCTGCTGGAGCCAGTTTGGTGTAGTGGTTAGGAGCGCGGACTCTAATCTGGAAGAACCGGGTTTGATTCCCCAGTCCTCCACTTGCACCTGGCTGGATGACCATGGGCAAGCCATAGATCTGGCACAGCTGTTCGTGAAAAAAGAGCAGTTTCTGTCAGAGCTCTCTCAGCCCCACCTACCTTACGGGGTGTCTGTTGTGGGGAGGGGCAGGGAAAAGAGTTTATAAGCCGCTCTGAGACTCCTTTGGGTAGTGAAGGGCTGGGTATAAATCCAATCTCTTCTTCTTCTTCAGACCAGTGGTTCATCTAGTCCAGCATCCTGTCTCAAAAAGTGGCCAACCAGTTTCTGTGGAGGGCCAACATACAGGGCAGAGACTGAAACCTTCCCCTGATGTTGCCTGCTGGCTCTGGGATTCAGAGGTTTCATGCCTCTGAATGTGGAGGTTTTCCTCAGTTGCCATGGCTAATAACCACTAGCTACTAGTATATGATAGCTATAAAATGTACATTAAGTAGTTTTAAAATCAAATCTTGTGGGAAGGAATTATTTGAAATAAAGAAAAAAATGGCGACTGGAAGTTAGCAGCAAACATTCATGAGTCAGGTGTTTAGTCTGAAACCATTCTGTTTTACTGTTTGCTTACAAGACCTAGAAACACACTGGGACGGAGGTGGCAGGTCTTCGCTATTTAAAGATTTTGTGTTCACACTTTAGTTTATATTCCCATTTCCAGAAACCATTTTGGCCACCATATGATGATTAATCTGAGGCAGGTAAGAGAACTGATGGTACTACTGCACAAATCTGGCCCCTCCCAGAGGGGTGCTCAGGCAATCCCCCTCCCCTCCCAATAAATGACTCATCTATGCTGTCTCCCTCTTACGTTCTGTTGTAGCAGCTAAGAAGGGGGTTTGACACTTCTCAGTGCCAGGATTTATTTGACTGTGTACAAACATATGGTGTGTATGGTTTTTCTTTGCTGCAGCTCCAGTTCTGCTCTTCCCTGCCTTGACTCCTTTAAATCTGGATTCCCACAGTCTCTTCTCCTATTCACCTATCTCATGCTTTAAGCTAACTGTTCGTTTTTTAAAAGATTCCCCAAGTACCATCAAGTTTGGATCCTACCTAGCACAAGTGGAAATGAAGTTTGTTGCATTCTGTTGCAGCTTGCTGTATGCCTCTCCCCTGAAAATATGCCTTGGGCAATTGACAGTCCCCCAGGAACAGTATGGGGAAGAAACAGAGAAGCAGTGAGAGGGGAAAAGTGGCAAAACTCACTCTTTTTCTGTTCGGTCGTTATCTCTACAGTTTTGGTTTTTTTAATGTAGCAAGTCAGAGGGATGGGTGCAGCTTATTGATACAGCACTGTCCAGCCAGTATTGTGCACAACAATTGAATAAGAACATAAGAGATGTCAATGTTGGATCAGGCCAAAGGCCCATCCAGTCCAACACTCTGTATCACACAGTGGCCAGAAATACCAGGTGCCATCAGGCAGTCCACCAGTGGGGCCAGGACATTAGAAGCCCTCCCACTGTTGACCCCCCCCCCAGCACTAAGAAGACAGAGCATCCCTTGCCCCAGAGTCCCTATCCATACCTTGTGGCTAATAGCCACTGATGGACCTCTGCTCCATATGCTTATCTAATTCTCTTTTGAAGCCGTCCATGCTTGTAGCCGGCACCACTTCCTGTGGCAGTGAATTCCAAGTGTTAAGTGAGTGAGCTAGAAAGCTTTGAGACTGACACAAAGGCTGGCCACTGAAATCCAGTTTCAGCGTAAGCCCAATAAACATCTTCATCCTTAACTGTATCCCTGGGTGAAGACGGAATGCATAAAACATACCAAGAACACTTCCATGGAACACTGGCTACTGAAATTAGGGAGGTATGTTAGATCAGGTGTCTCAGCTGCTACTCCACAGACCAGGAATCTCTCCAATGGCCAAGCTTAAATTTAAACCACATTTTGAATCTAGCATTTAAATGCAAATGATAACCAAATCTGAATCTACAATTTTGTTTTAAACTTAAGATCCGACCCTTCTGTACTTCATAGCTTCAAAATACTTTATCCGTGGATAACAGAGTCCAATTTGATGTGATTGAGATCACAGATCTCCACTAATCTTTTACAGGCAAATCACAGCCATGTGTGCCTGATTTGGATTGGGGCCACATATACCTGTAATTTGCTTTTAACGGTATGAAGATCCATGATCTCCATCCACGTAGTTTGATTCCTAGCTAAAGAACCAGAGGAAAAAGTATTTAACAGAAGACCTATAGTACTCTCTCCATATGAACTGTATGGCCCTCCCCTACAACACGCATGATCCGAGCCTGTGTCCCTGGGGCAATGGGATTTTAGCACCTATTGTGTACCTCTAGAAGTTTCTGAAATCATGCTCTGTAGAAGTGCAAAGCCAATCAGCGTGATGTACAGAGGCCATGAAGAAGTATCTAACTTCATACTAGCAGTATGGCTTTTGGTTAAGCTTTCAGATTTTAAACATACTTAAATTAATCCAGGTGGTCAGCCATGTTGGTCTGAAGCGGTAGAACAAATTTAGAGTCCAGTGGCACCTTTAAGGCCAACAAAGGCTTATTTATTAATTCACAAACCTTTGTTGGTCTTAAAGGTGCCACTGGACCCTAAATTTGTTAAATTTATTACATTTATTAATGTAGTCCTATCACTGTAGCCTACATTTATACACTAAATTATAGGGAACTCTGCATCTGCAGGGTACTAAAGCTACTTAATTTTTAAAATGTAGCTTCTTAAATGTGTAGCATCTGATTTAAGCACTGAAGATGAGAGGATTTTAAAAGGCTTGTTAAGCAGCACTTAGCTTCTCTCCCAACAGTCACTCAAATTACATTAGCATGCTTGGTCTTTGTGATGTCCATGCTCTTTCAGTACTCTGCTAAAATGTTCACATCAGTGAAATTGACTTTTGCAGTTTACTTCAAGTGGCTGCAATTAGGAATCTTTTCATGGCTGCTTACACCTACTTGATACACACCACAGGGTTGCATTTTCAAGCAGCTACCACGCTGCTAAAGGTGCACATGGATTGTATCTAAATTACCCTGATTTCAGTGGAAACTATTTCCAAGTGACCCATTTCAGTGCACGTACCAAGCACCCCCCACACACTTATTTATTTACTTCACTTATACCCCACCTTTCTCCCCAATGGGGACCCAAAGCAGCTCACATCGTTCTCCTCTCCTCCATTTTATCCTCACAACAACCCTGTGAGGTAGGTTAGGTTGAGAGGGTCTGACTGGCCCAAGGTTACCCAGCGAACTTCCATGGGCAGAGCAGGAATTCCAGCCTGGGTCTCCCCAGATCCTAGACCTGCACTCTAACCACTACATCACACTGGCATAAATACAGCCTGATGCAATAAAGCTTTGGCATAGAATTAAGTCTTCAACAACCAGAACTTTTCCAATTGATTTTGATTTGGCAGCACTATTAAAGCATCTTAGACATTAAGAAAACAGAAGCCCTCCCACTGTTGCCCCCCCCCCCCGGCACCAAGGATACAGTGCATCACTTGCCCCAGACTGAGAGTTCCTATCTATACCTTGTTAATAGCCACTGATGGACCTCTGCTCCATATGTTTATCCAATTCCCTCTTGAAGCCGTCCATGCTTGTAGCCGCCACCACCTCCTGTGGCAGTGAATTCCAAGTGTTAATCACTCTTTGGGCGAAGAAGTACTCCCTTTTATCCGTTCTAACCCGACCGCTCAGCAATTTCATGGAGTGCCCACGAGTTCTCGTATTCTGAGAAAGGGAGAAAAGTACTTCTTTCTCTGCCTTTTCTATCCCATGCATAATCTTGTAAACCTCGATCATGTCACCCCTCAGCCGTCGTTTCTCCAAGCTAAAGAGCCCCAACCTCTTTGACCTTTCTTCATAAGGAAGGTGTTCCATCCCCTTAATCACTTTAGTTGCCCTTTTCTGCACCTTTTTCAATGCATACATATTTATCATTCCAAAATGAAGAAATCAGAAGTCCAGTATGCTGTTAGAAGGGGGGGGGGGGAAGAGAAGAAATAATATTAAACTGTAAAAGGAGATACAACCTTCTTGAATCAGCTCACTGATTCCACACTCAGAAAACTCAGAAAAGCCAGTGTGCTGCAGTGGTTAAGAGTGTCAGACTAGTATCTGGGATACCCAGGCCTGAATCCCCACTTGTGCCATGGAGGCTAGGCTGGGTGACTTTGGGTCAGTCACACTCTCTCAGCCTAACCTACCTCACAGGGTTGTTGTGAGGATAAAATAGAGGAGAGGCGAATGATGTAAGCTGCTTTGGTTCCCCACTGGGGAGAAAGGCAGGGTATAAGTGAAGTAAATAAAATAAATAAGAATACTGTGCTCAATTTCTTAAACATTTAGGGAGTAAAGACACATTTGGAGTTTGCTCTAGCAGTACTGCCAGTACAATGTTCCAAAGCATGACATCATGGTTACTACAATCCCATGTACTTTCATGACACACACCATTAAAATAATTAAGGTTAAAGAAATGACCTCTGATACATGTTCTTAAAATATTTTGTGCCAGCAAAAAGTGTGTAACGCACATATCAGTTCAAAAGCTGTTTGAAAGTGGCATGGAGTACACACTGAGATAAAGGCAGGTGATCATTCAATAGTTAAGGGCCTTCTTGTAAGTTAAACATTATCTTTACTGATACTTGGATGAGTCCTACCCCCTAACCTACCATTCCACTGAAGCAAAGTCTGAAGCTGTTGAAGCAAAGCTCCTTGGAGGATAGCTGGATCTACCCCACTACCAACACCATCTGAAGAATTGCCTCCTGGTGTTCCGTGACTCTTTTGGTACTAATGCACTGGGACTACACCACAATAAACGTAGGGAACTGATAGCAACCAGTTGCAGTTTTATCAGTTCCAAAGGAAAATGAGCAGAATCAGAGTGGATGACCAATACTAATGCTCTTTTCGAATTTTTAGTCTTTCTTAAAATGGTAGCATACCTTAAGTTCTGAAATCATCTACATGTAAATCACAATTTTGCATTTTAACGTTGAGGATAACGTTTTTCAAAAACATACTGGCATTTAATAAAAGCAAAAAATCCATATTAAATAATAAAAATGTAAAACAATCAGTCCAAGGTACAACAATACTGGTGATAAAAAGTGGTTAGGTTCACAAAGACATCACAAACTGGGATGGATAATGTTCAATTTCCCTCTACCTGGAGAGAGGGAATAAAGAATACCCTTGTTTAGGACTGGTTAGAAAAATGAAAAAGTATCAATAACCCTGAGATGAATACATGGTTAAATTTGCTTAGTAAGGCTTGGTACAAGAAAGTAGGGCAACTTTGCACATTAGGTTAAGAACACATTTTCTCACCAGAATATATAAAGCGGGGAGGCACTGGCCAATCAGGACTTCCCTGTGACTTGTACCTATACTACACGTTTATTACATGTGTTTGGGGACAAAATATTGTCTTTTAACATGTACAACATGGGCACATGCTAAGAAATGTTAATGTATGAAGCAGCCCTTATCTGCTATGTGAGCCACAATTCTTGAAGACTTGCATTCAAAGCAAAAACTCCAATGACCACAAAGCTGGTGAGAACTTTTTCTAAACATCTACAAAGGATTTGATTGACTGCTGAAGAACCTGAAGAATCCTGTGATGAAATGAATGACCCAAGGCATTTAATTGTTGAACACATAAAAGGAAGTATATTTAAAATAAAAAATTGGTCAGACTGTAGAGTCATTTACCGTTTAAAGAAATTTACAGGGCTGCTGCAGATGAGTCTTTTGGAATTGTTAGTTTATCGCAGTGTCTAAACTGGTTTCTTCATTGCACAGTATTTTTTTTCTTAAAACGTGTGCATTTTCAAAACAATTACATACATATTAAAAATCAGCATTTCTTTGCTTAAACGTAATTAAAACGTTAATACTCTCAGACAACACATATCTGAAATGGTGAAACCAGTAATTTTTCCCCCGCCCACCTTTACAACAAATTAAGTTGAGACAAAATTACAAACACGTTTCACTACATGATTATTAATAAAAATTAGGATTTTTGTTTATAAAGTTGCCCAAAATGCAAGGGATGTGCATAGGTTTTACAACTTAGTCATAGTATTGAATTTTATTCCTTTGGGTACTTTTCCCCATGAACGGAATGTACTTTGCTGTAGATTACAGTTTTTTTTCAACACAGATACACCAACAGCATGAACGCTTGCGACTGTCCACATGCATTAAGAGTCAAGACCCAACTTCAAATCTCTATAAGTTTTACAGAGTTCTTCAAAGAGACAGTATCACATTATCTGGATATTACATGAAAGTACTCCAAATGCTATTCTAAAAATAAAATAAAATAAAAAAGCAAAGAAAGGCCATTAAGAATTTAAGAATTTTTCTCATCCATGAATTGGCTAAAATTTCAAATAAATAAAGGAAAGCAAGGTATTCCAATTCACAAAATCAGACTCTAAAAAGAATGTAGTGTTCCACCCCCAAGTAACAGATCATATTATTATTAAAATAGATTATAGAAAGCAGCATCTATTTTGTGCAGTTTTAGGGGCCTTTGAAATTAAAAGCTATGATTTTCAAAAATATAACATTCCAAAGGATTGAATAATACATATATTTAAAGATACATTTTAATAAAGTTTAGGAGAACTGATTAAAAAAGATACTGTCTCTTTAAATTAGCGTTTTCTCCTCCTATCTATAAGGACATGACGATAATTATAAATTTCGGTCACACTACATCTAGGTAGTCTCTAGGGGCCAAGACCTGCTGACACAAGGTCAATAACAAAGAGGTTGTTCCATGTATGAGGCGGTTCCCAGTAATGATAAAATTCTTCTGGTGATAAGACTAATACACCCAGGAGACAGGAACCCACTGCGATGCTGTACAAACAAGCTCAATGGCTTCCTCCAGATGCCTGATTGTTTCATCAATTTCATTGTTGATAATTGTAAGATCAAAGTAATGTGCATATGTTCTCTGTAGGATTTCAGATTCCTTCTGCAAGCGCTGAAGAGATTCATCCTGCACAGTAATTGGGGCAAAGGGAAGGGAAAAATTGCATCATTTTGTCATCACTGTATGTTAAATTTTTAACTTACAAAGAAGGAAACAGCAACACTATATCCTTTCATAAGAACTCATTAATAACTGTTTTTATCTTAGAAATTTAGTACATAATGACTACACTGAATTTATTATACTGCTTGCTTCAACTGCACAATGTAAATACAGCTACTTATTAGGTTCTTCACATCACAACTGAACACGTATCTACTTTCAGGAGACTTAAATTGATAAAGGATGATATGAGAAAAAAGGGTCAAACATAAACAAGGAACAAGGGAGGACTGCTACTTCATTAATGAAAACACATCACATACACAAATACAATCTCCCTTATGCAAAAATATACTTCTACTGGGTCAGATCCAACAATCCATCACGGAAGGCACTGGTGGATACAGATCTTTGCTGCTTTCCTCTCCCTGGAAAGGTGATTCCTAGTGTCATGGCACCTGTGTAACTTGAGGAAGGGGACAAAATTGCCCCCCCCCCCAGCAGTGGAGCTGTGCATGTGGAGGAATGAAGAAGGGGAGATTTTGCTGGATCCAAGACACTCACTTCAGCATGTATGTGGGCTGTAACATTTATTTCAATGGAGCAAGCACAAATATATGTGTGCCTGCTCTCTCTTTCAAAATGAGTAAGATAACCTGTCTGGACAAGACAGCTTCATACACTCACAGAGAATTCCTTTTGTCATTAGACAGGCATTACTGAAAGCAAGGTATATACTCATAAGCAAATGTGTGGGCTGCCACAGCAAGTTACAGAGTCTTAAACCGAGGGTAAAAGGTTATATGCTCATAACTGAAAAATATATATTACTCCCAATCTCAGACACCCACTTTCACAGACACTCAGTCTATCCCAAAGGTACCACTGTTTGCGTTTTCAAAGATGAGGGCTGGTCTCCAGTCTCTGGGACAAAAATATGTAGGACAGAGATATGAACAGTATCATGTGTCTTATAACACCAGCTCATCTACAATGCCATTTCCTCACTTTATTGCTTTCCTAGTGAAACTACTGAAGCAGTTTCCATTTACAGATCCAAAGAAAGGAAACAGTGACAAAACGGTATGAGGCTTTATCCTGACCACGCCTCACTCCCTCAAGTACTATACCCCTCCTATACATGGGCGTACCTCGTGAACAAAGAAAACAAACGCAAAGTGCTGAGTTACAGCTTGTATGATTCAAATGCCCAGGACTCAGTAGCCAGGAGACATTTCTGAATAATCAATTTTAGCATAATAAGTGCTTTGTTGTCACACCAATTTGTTACACTCAGTCTAGTCATCTCCTCTTGAGGCTACATTCCTGTTGCATGGATATAAATTTCACAGCAATAAATAAATCATAATTTTGTACCCAGAAAAATGAAATACTCCCCCCCCCCATCCACTGCTGTTGTGTAAAATGTATCCATGTAAGGAGTGCAGGCGTGGACAGGTCTGTGACATCACAGATGAACATCTCCCCTCCCCACCAATGCTCCCTCTAAGCCGTGGAGTCTTGTGAGCAAAGATTATACTTTGTGAGCTACTGGCATTAGAGTTGTGAGTGAGCAATTTGGCTACTGCATAAATTAGTTTGCTCTGGAGCCATCCTTCTTGAGCGAAGACAAAAATGTGTGAGCCGGAGGCTAAAAAACTGTGAGCTAGCTCACACTAACTCACTTTAGAGGGATCACTGCTCCCCACCCATGCTTATGACATCCCTTTGTGGCTGCATGGTGCTACAGCAAAGTGAAAATGAATGCTCCTGTGAACCTGATTGGTCCTCTAGTGCAGTTAGAAAGAAACTAACAATAAGCTAGCATTTTAAACCCTTCTGCAAGGTACAAGAAAGCCTGGGTGAGATAGCAGAATGAGTTAGTTTCTCAAGTGGCAGCAGATGCTGAGAGAACTTTAAAGAAAGAACATAATTGAGTCTACCAAAGAATTATGACTCCCACTCAGCAGTCCCATGCTCCTGCTCCATGGAGCAGTGGGAGCAAAATGGGTGAAAAAAAAACAGTGGCCCCGGTCACACGGGCCGGATATTGCGCGCGCGGGGGGGGGAGGCGTGGCTAATTGCCCTGGCGCAGTTTGATCTGCGATTACACGATCAGACGCGCCGGCAGCACACCACCGGTCCTTCCCTCGGCGCCGGTGGGTAAATGAGGGACCAGAGGGGAATGCCACACGCCGGTGCGATCACACCACGGGCGTCTGGAGGCAGCCTGTGGCAAACGTTTACTAGTACCTTGGAGGTACTAGTTTTTTAACGCGCATTGTCGGCGGTAAGCCACGGGTGCGCTCTACTTCCCAGATGTTGGGGTGTGATCACGCCCGGATAATCCGCCCACCATCCGTGCCTCTCCTGCGGCAACTTTGCCGTGTGACCAGGGCCAGTGATGACTTCCAGCACAAACCTGGAAGTAATATTACCACGTTGGAGTGATGTTCTAAGTTTCACATAAAACTCTACTGGTTTACCATAGAGTTTCAGGTGAACCTTAGACTGTCGCCCTGATGCAATGATATCACTGCAAGTTTGTGCCAATTTCATTGATTCTGTCCCCCCAAAGTTTCCCACCAGCTGCAAGCACTTGGCTGGCAACACTAACAATGGCTAAAACCCTGGAATGACCAGAGTAGAGCTGAAATAACTGAATGTTCGGAAAATTTCAACGGGAAATGGAAGAAGATAAGGGAGTCGCTGAGCAGGGAATGGCCAAGGAAAGACTTAGGCCCGTTTTAAAGTTTCAGTCAGGCTGGGTATGTCCACATTACAACTTGTGCCAAACTGGCAGTGGATTAATCATACAGCCACAATCAATATTGCAAACAGTATCTCTGATAGTCTCTGCTGCTCCCCACACCAATATATTGCATGCAACACTGCTGATACAAAGTCAGCGATTATAGAGGTATTGTGTAAAGTGCACCATACAATTAAAGAACATTTGCTGCAAATCATCCAGAAAGTACAAAGGTCTAGATACGTTACGTTAAGTTTCTTCCCTATCCTATCTCACCTCCAGCATAGATCTGGTTAAAAAGAACTCCATATATTACTTTACTAGAGGCACAATCTGAATAATTTTGACTGGCTTTTAAAAAAAGTATACTGTAATTATTTTAAAATGATGTCTTTTTTCAAATGTAATGCATTTTTTATCTTCAGCAGATTGTGCCTACAAATGGTGATAAACCTCAGATTTATATATTTGTTAGGATTGGAGTTAGTCTTTCCTATCTCAGGCAACTGGTACAACTGTCTCAGGCTTCCTCTAAAATGAGACAGAATCCTTTGGATGGCAATAAATTGAGGTATCTATGCAGACAGACTTCAAGAAATATTTTCTGAGCCAGGTACAAACTTTTAATATGCAACTGCCTTCCTGATAGCATTTCAATCTCATGCATCATGAAAGAAAAAAAATTGTTTCTGAAATGGCATCTGATGGTAATTGGCTTGAAGCCCAGACTGGCTATTTAGCATTCTGTTTTTGAAACATGTACACACTGTATTTCTATAATTAGGAAATGGTCAATGCTTTTGCATATCTATAAGATGTAGGGAGGTGAGGCTGATGATTAGTTTTTTAGAGGAATTTCTGCAGTTCACTAACTTCCTCTTTCATACTCCCAAAACAGCTATTCTCTCATAGTGGCAAGCCATGTGCAAGACAGAATTTGCTCTGAATGGGCTATATTCATAAAGGTAACTCTAAATCTAGATTATATATATGCAGTACAACATCTGATTGTTTTGACACGCAATGTATACTTTGGACAAGAGGCTACTGTTAGGACAGAATATGGAGAAATACAATGGTTTTCAACTGGCAGAGGTGTCAGACAAGGATGTATTCTATCTCCCTACAATCTACATGCAGAACATACCATAAGGAAAGATGGATTAGATTTAAATGAAGATGGGGTGAAAATCAGGGGAAGGAAGGATCTGTTTGAGATACACAGATGATACTGCACTACTAGCAGAAAATAGTAAAGACTTGTTAAACCACCACTGCTGTAGGTTAATGCAGAAAGTGCCAAAGCAGGATTACAGCTGGACATCAAGAAGACAAAGGTAATGTCTACTGGGGAATTACACATCTTTAAGGTTGATGATGAACAAATTGAAATTGTTTGAGATTTTCTGTTCCTTGGTGCCAATCATCAATCAAAAGGGAGACTGCAACCAAGAAATCAGAAGGCAATTGAGACTGGGAAGGGCAGCCACTGAAAGTTTTAGAAAAGATTCTTAAGCATAAGGACGTGTTGTTGGTGGTGACCAAGATCAAGACAAAGCATAACACAGTATTCCCCATTATTGTGTATGGGTGTGAGAGTTGTGATAGTGAAGAAAGCTGACAGGAAGTAAGTTAATTCATTTGAAATGTGGTGTTGGAGGAGAGTTTTACAGATATCGTGGACCACCAAAAAGACAAATGTAGATTCTAGCTCAAATCAAGCCTAGAAGCTCTTCCTAGAAGCTAAAATGACTAAACTGAGACTATCGTACTTTGGTCATATTGTAGGAAAACAAGAGTCAGTGGAAAAGACAATAATGCTAAGAAAAGTTGAAGGCCACAGAAAGAAGAAGAAGAGGAGGAGGAGGAGGAGGAGGAGGAGATTGGATTTATACCCTGCCCTTCACTTGGAGTCTCAGAGCGGCTTACAAACTCCTTTTCCTTCCCCGGCCCACAACAGACACCTTGTGAGGTAGGTGGGGCTGAGGGAGCTCTTTCAAGAACTGCTCTTTCAAGGACATCTTTAACAGAACTATGGCTTGCCCAAGGTCATCCAGCAGCTGCAAGTGGAGGAGTGGGGAATCAAACCCGGTTCTCCCAGGTTAGAGACCATCTGCTTAACTTCTATACTAAACTGGCTCTCAGAAAGGAGAAAAAGAGGAAGACCTAACATAAGATGGATAGATTCACTAAAGGAAGCCATAGCACTCAGTTTGCAAGGCCTGAACAAGGCTGTTAATGATAGGATGTTTTGGAGGTCATTAATTCATGAGATCACCGTAAGCCAGAAGTGACTTGATGGCACTTAATACACAATCACTCACACACGCATGCACATGCACACATATATATATACACACAAGTCTACACGCAGGACTGGATATTGTCATAATATTTTCCATATCCACATTCTGAACAAGACAAGTGTTTTAAGACTATGCTCTCAGGGGCAAGCTGGAATTGGAAGGAATTTTAGTTAATGACTGAAAATCCTAACAAGACAGAAAAGCTCCTGGTGGGTGGAAGTTCCAACCTAGGATTTAAGTGTCACCCATTCTGGATGGGGTTGCACTCTCATTGAAAGGACAAGTCAGAAGTCTGGAAGTGCTCTTGGACCCAGGCCTACTGCAGGATACCAGCTTTGACAGGTGAGCCAACTGTGGCCTTTCCTGGGCAGAAAGGATCTGGCCACTGTGAAACATACCCTGGTTACATTTAGACTAGTTTACTGCATACACTCTACGTGTGCCTGCCCTTGAGAAGTGTTTGGAAACTTCAGCTGCTACAGAATGCTGCAGCTGGGATGTTGACTGGAGTGGGTCATAGGGACCGTATCACTCCAGTCTTGGCCCATCTACCCTGGCTTCCAATTCACACACACACAAAACCTTTATTGGCATGAAAGCACAGAACATCATGGAAATACGGAAAAATACTAAGATGCATAAGTCACACTTGGCTTCCAATTTATTTCCAGGAACAATTCAAGTGCTGGTGCTGGGAACCAATATACCTGAATGACTGCCTATTACCTTTCCTGACCACACCACCACTACACTCATCTTCAGGGGCTCCGCTTTGGGTGCCTTTGCCTTCTTAAATCAGGTGGCTGACAACCCAAGAGAGGGCCTTTTTGGTCATGGCACAGAAGCTCTGGAACTCTCTCCCCAGGGAGATTCGTCTGTCCTCTTCTATTGCCATCTTCCACCAGCAAGTGAAGATTTTTACTTTCATTTGACATTCCCTCAATAATCCCTCCTTCCTAACCAATGTTTTAATGTATTTCATATATTTTAATTGTTTTTAAATTGTTTTACATGTTTGGGAGGGGAGTTGATTTTAATGTTTTTAAAATGTAATTTTATCATGTATGCTTTAAATTGTTCGCTACCTTGGTAACTTGTGTAAGAATGGAAAGACAGAATACAAATGTTGTAAATAAATAAAATAAATAATAAATAAAAATGTCTGCTTGGTATTTACCTCAAAAAGCTTCAGAACACTTTCATTTGCTTTTTATGCATTTACTTAAATAGTGAAAATAATGTCAAATTGGAAATTAGTTGTCCACATTAAAACAATATTAAAATACTTAAGGGTTACATGTTATACATTCCTAGCTGGTACTTACAGGCAGCTTTCTGCACCATTTTGGCAGCTAGATAAAATTAGCACAAGTGCAAGAAAATGAGAAGAAAAGCAAAGATGATAATTCAAGAAAAAATAAAGAAAACAAGGGTAGTCATGTAGGATATGTCTGCAACAGTACCTCTTATTAAACATAATTTCAGTTTGAGTCTTTTGGCTCTGTGTTAATTTCAATGCATTGTCTACAAGTAGGGGTTTCCTTTTGCTTGGGAATATAATCTCAGGTTTTTCCTTTAAAATACTGAAATATGCATAATTACACCTGGCCACCCATGTACACAGTATTAACTTTGTTGTAAAAGGGGGAAAGTATGTGGAATTTTAAATCAGCCAGATTTTGGCGATCTCAGAAACAGCCTTTTACTTCTGTCCTTGTCAAAGCACGTCTAATCAATGGATGAATAAGCTCAAAATATGCTTTAAATTCAATAAAAATATTAAATAAAATATTTGATAAAATATACTAGAGACGCCATTTTGGACTTTTTAAATCTGGTTTTTAACTTTTTATTGTAATTCTGTTTGTGATTAGAATTTTAATGGTTTTGAATTTTTTTGTGGCTATATACCTTCTGTTGTATATCACCAAGAGCCCTGCCTAGTAAAGATAGGGCAATTAATAAATCAAGTAAATAATAATGAAATATTCTGATAACACTTGGGTGGGATGAGGACCACCCCAAGGTATTTCTCCAGACTCATCATGAGAAAGGTTATCACATCTTCACTGAGGTGCTACTCATGGAGAAAGCAGGAAGTAGTACTCAAATTAAGGAAAGTTAGTAACAGGAAATGTTATGAGATGCACCCTTCATTAGACTGGTTATACAAAAACAGACTGGTACAGACATACCTTTCGAAATGTACGCTTTAAAGGTGAGTTTAAACTAACACATGGCAAGGCAAAAGGGATATTTTATATGCAAATAATTTGTTAAAAAAGAAGACCTGTATTCTAAAACTTTATTGGAGTACAGAGAACAAATTCTGCACTTTATGGAAGATTTCGCCATTACTTCCAATTATCTATATCTTAGTTTATGTTCTGGTATTTATTAAACATTCTGCAAATTAGATTTCTTTGTAATAAGTCTTACCTCATGAATGCCTGGGGTAATTGTAGGTGCAGCGATAAAAACAACAAAAGGAGCAAATTCTGCAGTCCTCAGAACTTTCAGGGCCTAAGCAAAGATCATTTTAGAAAAGGGAACACAGCATAAATTTTAACACATATAGAACAAAGGCATATGATTTTGGATACATTTGGAAATGAAGTTGTAAATTAACAGGACTCCCAACCTTGCAATGACCTAAAACTGTCTGTATACAACATTTTAGTTACTTCTTTCTTGCAGCAGGACTAAATGCCATAAAAAACTAAATAAATAAGTTCACAAGTTTTGCTGGCTTCTGTAACCAGCCATTATGTGTGGTTGCCACTGCCTCCATCACTTCTCCAAATCCTATGGCCTTTACAGAAGACTTTGGAGAGGACATACAGGCTATCACTTTAAGCCAGCCTTTGAAGACATTTGGAAGCAGTGAGGTGGCGCTCACAAGAACTCTGAATAGTAGCAGGATCAGCCTTTCTCAACCATTAGGAAGAGAGATAACCCTCCCACTGCACAGAGAACTTAAGAACAGAAGAACAGAAGAGAAGCCAATGTTGGAGCAGGCCAATGGCCCATCTAGTCACACAGTGGCCAAAAATACCAGGTGCCATCAGGCGGTCCAGCAGTGGGGCCAGGACACTAGAAGCTCTCCCACTGTTCCCCCCCCCCCAAGCACCAAGAATACAGTGCATCACTTGCCCCAGCCTTGGAGAAGGATGTGGGCTCACACTTTAATTTGGGCAACCAGTAACTACTGGTTACTAGAAAGATTTGTGGTTGCTGCTAGCTACCTCATCATTGCACCTGTGGATTTATGTGACACAGAAAACTTTGGAAAACAGGTATTCAAACTGTAGCTCACTGGCAGAGCATCTGCTTGGCATGCAGAAGGTCCCAAGTTCAATTCCCGGCATCGCCAGTTAAAATGATCAGATAGGCGGAGAACCGCTGCTGGTCTGAGAAGACAATACTGACTTTGATGGACCAAGAGTCTGATTCAGTATAAGGCAGCTTCATGTGTTCAAACTGTGTGCGTATGGGGGAACAGGCCCTGCAAACTCAACTGGAGTTTCAAGTACTGTATACATAGTAGTAATTTGTACTGCTGATAAGAGGGTGAGAATCTGTCCTTATATATAATTGAATAGTGGGTGCCAAGGTTCTAATTCTAAAATGCACTCCCTTAGTGTATGGCTGATGGCACTGCTCCTCAGCATATATCGCCACCAATCAGAAGGCAAAGCCCGGGTCCCGCCCACACCACAACTGCTGCGACAACCTGGTCTTTTGCATATGGAAGCTGATTGGACTTCAGTCCATTCCACACCTCAAACTCCCCCACCCCCGCAAGGCAGTTGGGATTTTCAGTTGCATAACATACCTCATAGGGGAGAGGAGAATGGGTAACAATGGTTACCACTCTCCGGGTGAGGGCTACAGATAACTCAAACATACAAATGCTCTTCAGGTAGCAGAGATCAGTCCCTCTGGAGAAAACAGTGGACTCTGTCATTAAACCCTGCTGAGGTCGCCACAGGAAACTGACACTGTTTGCCCAAAGCCAGAGCACTCTCCCAGAGCCTCTTTCTAGATCCTGTTGTATTTATTTCCGCAACGGGCATTATTTCTAGTTTACTATAAAAAAGCTACTGCTGTCTTTAGCACTGGGTATTGCTATAGCCCCAGGAGCAGCAGAGTGTTCTGCAACTGGAATAATAAGCTCCCAGAGTGGAATGATGGCCCCTAGTAGTAGCATGAGTGTTCTGGGACTGGAATGACAGTCCCCAGAGTGGAATGACGGCCCCCGTCATTGACACCAGCATAAAATATTTCATTCCACCATAAGGTTTGTGATTACAGGTGCTGAGCACTGATTTCAAGCAAAGGAGCTGTCATTTATCCCCTGGTGACATCTAACTGAGCCATCCTGGGACTAGGTACCTGCAAGAGGCCCCTAGACAATGACCAAAGGGAGCACAGGGGGTTGTAATGGGAGAGGTGGTCCCATAGGTATGAGTGTCCCAGACTGTTGAGGGCTTTAAAGGTTAACAGCAACTCCTTGAATTGGATCCGGAGAATAATTGGTAGCCAGTGCAGCTGCTGCAGAAATGGAGTAATATGAGCTGACCATGATGTTCCAGTCAGCAACCTGGCAGCTGCATTCTGGACCACCTGAAATTTCTGAAGCATTTTCAAGGGTGGGTAGCCCTATGTAGAGTGAATTGCAATAGTCCACTTTGGAGGTGACCACTGCATGGATCAATGTGGCAAGGTTTGACTGACAAAAATAAGAAGCCAGCTGGTGGGCCTGGCATAGGTGAAAAAATGCTGCCCGTGCTACCATGGACACTTGTTTATCCAATGATACAACAGAATCCAAGCATACCTTGAGGCTTTTTACAGAGTCTACAGCTGTCAACTGGGCATCATTGAGTCATGGGAGTGATCCTCCAGCTAGCATCTCAGTCTTTCCCAGCCACATGACCTCAATTTTGGATGGATTCAACTTCAGCCAGCTCCCCCTTAACCATTGAACTACCACATCCAGTCACTGGGATAGTGCTGAGAGCCCTGCCTCCAGTTGCTTATCCAGCAGGAGGAAGAGCTCAACTTCAAACCTCCTGATGACCTTGGCAAGAAGATGCATTTATATGTTAAGTGACATCGGAGAGAGGACTGAACCCTGTGGGACCCCACAATTTGGGTCTTGTCAGGAGACCTCTCCTCCCTGATAGCAACCCTCTGAAAGCATCCCTGGAGGAAGAAGGAGAACCAACTAAGGGCAGTGACCCTTACCCCCAGGGACCAAATGGTCCAATCAGGACCAAATGGTCAACCTTATTGAAGGCCGCTGGTAGATCCAGAAGGATCAACTGGGCCAGCATGCCTTTATCCAGCTGTAGACAGAGATCTTCAACCAAAGAGACCAGAGATGTCTTGGTCCCAAAGCCAGGCCTAAAGTCTGACTGAAAAGGGTCCAGGGCATATGTCTCATCCAGGAAAACCTGGTGCTGCTCGGCCACTGCTCGCTCAACTACCTTCCCCAGAAAAGGTAGATTAGACACTGAGTGGTAATTGGCCAGCTCCTTTTTATCCAAGGAGGGTTTCTTTAGCAAAAGTCTAACAATCGCCTCCTTAAGGGAGCTGGGGAAACAGCCCTGTGAGAGATAAATTAATAATCTGTCTCATTCCACTTTGTGGAATGATTTTACCAGCCACAAGGGACAAGGATTCAAGGAGCAAGTAGTTGGCTTCACAGCTGTCAGGATCATGTCAACATCTGCTGGGGTGAGCAGGCCAAAAGCGTTAAAAAAAGAACCAGCCATTGCAAGTGGAGCCCCCATCCCACTACTGTTATCAAATTCAGAAGCCAATTCCAGGTGGAGCTTAGAGACTTCATCCGCAAAAGAGTTCGCAAATGAATCACAGCTGAGAGCCAAATCAGTATTAGTTTAAGGACACACCAAAGGGGAGGTTAATTGTCAAACCAATCTGAATAACTGAGCTGGTTGCGAGCTAGTGGATGCAATGGAGGCTGCAAAATAATCTCTTTTTGCTGCTTTCACTGCCACCTCAATAGGCCTTCAACTGGGCTCTATAGTGTGTCCTCACAGCTCCATCCTGTATTCGTCACCAATTCATTTTTAGCTGTCTGAACAGCCTCTTAAAATCTCTTGGACTCTCATTATGCCAAGGAGCCACAGAGACATGAAGGCGTAGAGGGCATCAGGGAGCCATCTGATCAATAGCTTCCTGAAGACCTCTATTCCAAATCTTAGTCAGCTCACTGATGGAACTGCCGGCAGGTTCAGATAAATTCTGCAGAGCATTTTGGAAACCATCAGGATCCATTAGTCTCCTTGAGCAAGCATAAATATGCTCATTGCCCCAGCAGGGAGGGAATGGCCACCCCCAATGACCCTTAGACCAGTAACTTCAGTCCCAGAACACTTTTACTACTCCCAGGAGCTGTCAATCCAGGCCCAAAACAGTTCTCCTACTCCCAGGGGCCATCATTTACTCTGGAACCTGTCATTCCAGTCCCAGAACACTTTTGCTACTCCCAGAGGCCTTCACTCCACTCTGGGACCTGTCATTCAAGTCCCGGAGAACTTCTGCTACTCCCAGGGACTGTCATTCCACTCTGGTACCTGGCATGTTCAGCCTTGTGCTGGTAAAGACTAGGAATTCAGGTACCTCTGCCTATACCTTAAAAGCTGACAAAGCGCTGAGATGGCTCAGTGCTACTGAGTAGTAAAAGAGACGGCCAGTTTGGTGTAGTGGTTAAGTGCGCGGACTCTAATCTGGGAGAACCGGGTTTGATTCCCCACTCCTCCACTTGCACCTGCTGATGTGACCTTGGGTCAGTCACAAGCTCTGGCACAGCTGTCCTTGAAAAAGAGCAGTTTGTGTCAGAGTTCTCTCAGCCCCACCCACCTCACAGGGTGTCTGTTGTGGGGAGGGGAAGGGAAAGGAGTTTGTAAGCCGCTCTGAGACACCTTTGGGTAGTGAAGGGCGGGGTATAAATCCAATCTCTTCTTCTTCTTCTTCTACTTGGTGCAGCTCCAAAATTTGTACCCCCCCAGATTACATTCTGAGATAATTTTGTATTGCAGATCTATGATCAAATCCTGAAGAAATTAATGTTTTAGTTCTAATAAATTGGGCATTTTTCTATTGCTTCTGTTTATTTTTTAATGAACTAGCATGGCCCATGGGAACTAATTTTTACATTCTAAGAGTGAACAAAACACCATGCAATCACACCCTTTTCCATGTTGTAACAAAGCACTGTCCAGTAATTAGCAGCCTTTGCACTGGTTCACCTACTGCATGTGCTATACAGGAATTGTAAAGTGATTAGTAAGAACCAGTTGATGATGGTGCTAGACATGGACTTTTGAGGCTAGGTTTTCAAAATTCAAAAATCCAGCTTTAATCTAGCCTCACTGTGTAACTTTGACCAAGTCAATATAGCTTTTTCTAACCTACCTCTCAGGGTTCTTTTGAGATGTTTATTTATTTCATTTCTACCCTGTCTTATTTCCCAACAGGGACTCGAAGTAGGAAAGGGGCCCCAGTTATACCCTCTCACTCACGGCCTACTAAAACCTGGAACTGGCCCTGCTTCCAAGGCCTGATTTCAGTCAGCTGTCTGTGTGTGGGGAGACTGAAGAGGGTAAAAGATGGAAAGTAAGGAAGGAAGCAGGGAAAGGGGAGAGAAAGAGAAGCTGCAGTGGGGGAGAACAGAAAAATGCAGCTAGGTGCATGGAACAGAAGAAAAGGAAAGAAGCTGCCAGGTGGAAGGATGGAAAGCTGAAGACTAGTGGAGGGGCAGATAAAGTTAGGTTGGTTGGTGGGATAGAGGGTAGGCTTGCCACGTCCCCCCGGGGGGCCGGGAAACCCCCGCCCGAGAGGCCCATTACCTGCCGCCGGCGGATTGGGCCCCGGGGGGGAACCCCACCCCCAAAGCACGCGACGTGCCCGGGATCGGGCCCTGGGGGGAACCCCACCCCCAAAGTACGCGACGTGCCCAGTGTCAGCACGTCACCCGGACGTGACGCAGTCGCATCGGGCGCGGGCCTGTGGTCATCCGAGGGAAAACTCTATGGTTTTCCCTCGGATGATTGTGGCCCCGCCCCCGGCATGCCCGACATGGTTGCGTCCCTTCTGGGTGACGTAATCGCGGCGCGCGTGCGCTTTGCGTGCACGCATAAACTCCCAGAGCAGCGCTGGAGTCCCCCGCTACACCTACGGTAAGGACTTGGCAACCCTAAAAGAGAGTGAGGAGAAAGAAGGGAAAGGGAGCAGCTATGGGGGCTGCCAAAGGGAGAACAGTGTAGAGGATACAGGGAAAAATACAATCCTCCCTATGATCTTCATGGGTTCCTTCACTTGTGTGTTTGTGTGCACATGCATGCACACAGACATATACACATTGGGATTCCTGCATGCCCCAACAAACCTCCCCCAAGCACATACATACAGGGCAAGCAATCGTTTCATGCTGATCTGCCTCTGCTTTCTTGTTCTCCCATCTCAGAAGAAGAAGAAGAGGAGGAGATTGGATTTATACCCTGCCCTTCACTACCCAAGGGATTCTCAGAGCAGCTTACAAACTCCTTTCCCTTCCCCTCCCCACAACAGACACCCTGTGAGGTAGGTGGGGCTGAGAGAGCTCTGACAGAAACTGCTCTTTTTCAAGGACAGCTGTTATCAGAACTATGGCTTGTCCAAGGTCATCCAGCAGGTGCAAGTGGAAGAGTGGGGAATCAAACCCAGTTCTCCCAGATTAGAGTCCGCACACTTGACCACTACACCAAACTGGTTCTCAGAGCAATCCTTCAACAGAAGTGGCAGAACCATGGCCCAAATTTACACACTGCATGTGCAGATTAATTTATTGAAATGAAAATTCTTCAGTTGCCAACAGGGGAACTGCTTCCCAAGCCTACAGGCTACTGCTAGATTGAGATGAATGGTTGTATGCTTATCAATGCCACTACAAACTTAAAGGCCAGGAACATTTAAAAAATAAAATAAAATTGCATCTAAATTTTTCAAAATTAAGTTTTTCACCATGCATCTGTGTTGGAATGCATAATGGTATTCATTACTTAGCTCTACCAGTCTCATTCATATTAAGTGGAAAATTTTATGTTCAAATATCCTTTAGTTTTAAAGAAACAACACCAATCCTTTAAGAAATCCTTTTATCAACATTGTTAAATATCAGCCATTTTCGTATAAGAGAAAGTTAGTTACTTGTAATGAAATTTGCATGTTATTTCTATATCTACCTGCGGTTCTACATCAAGTATTGCAATTAATCCCTGTTCATGGATCTTCCGTATCGTTTCCAGTTTTGTCCCATACATTGCATCCTCATGGCTACCATATTCCAAATATTCATTGTTGGAAATGTCCTGCATCATTTGGTCATGTGATACAAAGTAATAATTCTTCCCATTCTCTTCATCTTTCTTTGGTGGTCTGGTTGTATCTGTAATTACAAGAGTAAACGTCAAAGGTTTAATGTGATTAAACTTGATTTCTCTTGTTTCGACACCCCAGCCAATGCATAAATACACTGTTGTGGTTTTTAAAAGGCTGTATACTGATGAAAAAGTCATCCAGGAGTAAACATTGTAGAGTATTACTTTAATCTTTAGATATGTACAAATAGAAACCTGCAAGGACTGGGGGGGGACTCATTTCCCCTTCCACCACTATTTCTTCTTTATGCTGTTGAACAATAATAAGCAACCATACCTAGGTGAATCATGAAAATTAAGTAGTAGCAGGTAGCCTGAAAGTTGCTGCCAGGTCTGGCTCAACAAGTCCTTCCTCAAAGGCCAAAACACCCCTGTAAAGGGCCCTGCCCCCCACCTCCCTTTTACTAACAGAAATCAAGCCTAAAATGCTGTGGTTGCCTAGCAAAGGCCACTGAGGGCTTCTGTTTCTTAAAGCTACAGGTGCTTCCTTTATCTTTTTGTTTTAAACCCTAATGTAATTTTTGTTTTCATATTTCAGATTTTTTTGCAAATCTGGGGTATTTTTCAGCTTTGCAAAAAGATCTATCTTGTGTGTTCATGGGCCCAGTCTCCAGATTTAAGTATCTTCAGGTGTGGCCAACTTAGCTATCAAAATATATGATCTTTGCAAAGTTTATCATTATTTAATTCAGTTTGGTATTCATACCTTGAAACTGCAGATTTTTTCCTTCTTGAAAGAAACCTTCTGAAAGTCTCTTCAAAAGATTGTTTTAAAAACTAATTGTTTTTGTTTGGTGTAGTGTAGTTTGGTGTAGTGGCTAAGTGTGTGGACTCTAATCTGGGAGAACCGGGTTTGATTCCCCACTCCTCCACTTGCACCTCCTGATGTGACCTTGGGTCAGTCACAAGCTCTGGCACAGCTGTTCCTGAAAGAACAGTTTGTGTCAGAGTTCTCTCAGCCCCACCCACCTCACAGGGTGTCTGTTGTGGGGAGGGGAAGGGAAAGGAGTTTGTAAGCCGCTCTGAGACACCTTTGGGTAGTGAAGGGCGGGGTATAAATCCAATCTCTTCTTCTTCTTCTACTGTAACTATACTCAAACTATCTTAAAGGTATGCTATCTCGTCTCCATTATATTTTGCTGAGGGGTGGAGCAGGAGGAAGGAAAAAGTGTATATGAAGTTTGGAGTAGATCTGGCAACAGAACTCTGAATTCCATCACCAAGGTGGGTGCATGGGACTAATGCATTATTCATCACTGCAAATGGAGAAATTCTATCACCTATAGAAGGTGTTGGAACTGAAGTTTGTTTTGGGACATTGCATGCCAAACAAATGCTATAACCACTGGGCAACAGTCCCTCCCCCTCCCTTCCCTACTTCTACAAGCATTACAGAACTTTTATTTATCCCCCTTTCCATAGTAGTCCTCTGAGATCTCGAAAATGCTGCACCTGGAGGACACGGAACCCTCACAAATAGCACAGGAGGGGGGAGTGGGAGTTGCAGCAGGAAGGATTATTTGGTAAAAACTCCCCCTCCCCTATCCAAAAACATCTTTGGATTTAACCCTATATGCTTGATGTTTATCAAATTAAAACTGCTATGTGTTCCAGTGAGGTATCTGTGATACAATGCAATCCTATGAGGAGCAAGATGGCATAGGATACTAATAGTCTGTGGCAGGAAAATGAACACAAGTGTCTTGTAACATTTTAAAGACTAACAGATTTACTGATGCACTCTCTTTTGGGGACTGGGTTTTTGTTGTTGTTCATTTGCACAGTCAAGTCCGACTCTTCGCGACCCCATGGACCACATCATGCCAGGACCTCCTGTCTTTCGCTGTCCTCTGGAGTTTGCGCAATTTCATGTTCATTGCATCTGTAACGCTGTCTAACCATCTCATCCTTTGCCGTCCCCTTCTTCTGTTATCTTCAATCTTTCCCAACATCAGGGTCTTCTCCAGTGAGTGCTCCCTTCTAATTTGGGTTTATATAGTAATAAATTAGGTACCTCACAATACTTAATGTTCAACCACCTACCAAACTTAGCATATTACTTACGTGGAATAGGATATGCAAATCTGTCTGGGTGTTTTGTGATCAGTGTATTTTTTATATGTCTTCTCCCAACACCATGTGCTCCTATAGGAAACAAATTTAAAATGATCACTGAGGTTCAATAATACACTGTTATAATTATAGAACAAAAGTCATATTCAAAAAATTACCTAGTAACACTAGTGTTTTCCTTTTGAATGCTGGCAATTTTATTACTTCTTCATATGTGACAAGATCTAATTGATCAAACACTGCAACAGAAAATAAAAATCAGAAATAAGAAAAAAATACTGAATCATGCTTATTTCCCACTAACACCATATTTGATTTTATGATCATTATATTTGCATCAAAATGCTATAACTAAACTATTATAACAAAACATTTTCTTCTTACATTTTTACTAACACAAGATACTTCACAAGAACAGTTAGATCAAGAAAAATTCAAATTACATGCTTAAAAAACTGTGGTTGGAACCATGCAGTATAGAGATTACAAATAATTACAACTTCTGAAAGTGCTGGGATCCCTGAAAGTGAGCAATAAAATTTATAGACAGTCACAGATGAATACAAATATGAGAACATCTACTTACTATAAACAGTAAATTTAGATATTTTCTCAAAATGAATAGAAAACTAAAAGCTTAATTTTATTACTTTATTCTTTCAGCTACATTCAGACACTCTTCCACATAAATCTATCTGATTAATTGTAAGTAGAGTTCTCTTTACACAGAAGTGCTAATTTTATATTAACATGCTCTTTAAAATGTTGACAGCGAATGAAGATCTAGAACAAAGAGGATGGCTACACTGGAAACTACAATGCCTTCAGTGTAATAGAAGCATTTAATAAAATATGACCCCAGCAATGATTTGTCAACTGTCCTTATGCTTACTTGCAGTACTACAATCCAACGTCAATTGTCACGATACTGCAAATAATTTTAAAAACTGCTCTGTTCTTTCTTGTTTCCAACAATGAAATTTTGTTGTTGTTGGTACAACAAACCCTACAGAAAAATCCCCCTGTAACTGACAAAAGGGCATCTTTCAACATATAATTGTAATGGTGCAACAGCAAAGAAGTTCCAAACATCACCCATATGATTTCGCATGCTTTCAAAAAAGAAAGAAGATTCTTCAGCAATCATGGCTAGGGGTGTGCATTCAGATCGACCTGATTTGAAAATGTTCCCCAAAATACCTTATTGATATTTTTCAGGTATATTTCGGTATCCCAAAGGTATCCAGGATTTTTCAGGAGAACTGGAAAAAAATCCTGAAAAAAATCCCAGATATATTCGGGGATTACTGGCAAATCTCAAAAAAACAGATGAGTGGTTGGAGGAGATTGATTGGTCCTGCTGGTCAGCTGCTTCTTGGGATTTCTTCTGCAGTCCCTTTAAACAGGGAGCATTTAAAAGGGACTGCAGGAGACAGCCTGCAAAACAGCTGGGGGGGAAGCACTCTCCCTGCTGGGCTCAGCTGAGGCTCTCTTGGGCAGTCCAGTTTAAAGAGACTGCCCAAGAGAGCTTGTGAGGCAGCTGAGCCTGCAGAGACTCTCCCCACTGACTCAACTGGGGTTCTTTAGAGGGCTCTCTGGGGCAGTCTGGTTTAAAGGGACTGCAGGAAAGAAATCCTGAAATCCCCAGCTGACCTAGTGGGGAGGTTCTCCTCAGGAGCTCATCTGCTTTGTGGGCTCTCTTGGGCAGTCCCTTTAAACTGGACTGTCCAAAAGAGCCCCAGCTGAGCTGCCCATCATCTGTTTTTTGTGGTTTTGTTGCTGCTTTTTTCCTTCTTTGGTTTATTGGACACGAAAAAATCCAGGATTTCTGAAAAATCCCAGATCTGAATACTTTATTGGTATCAGGTTCTGGGTTTTCCTGGGAATCTCATTTCCCCCCGGCTCCAATAAACTCAAACTGAAAAATATCGAGAGAAAAATTGCATACCCCTAAATACTGTTCTAAATCAAGGGTCCCCTTCATGGTGCCCATACGTGCCATGGTGCACACCAAAACCTTTCCTGGTGCTCTAGAAGTGCTTTTAGAATGTGGATGGGGCCAGGTGAGGCTTTTACCTAGCAAGGCTTCTGATTGGCCATTGGAGATTTTACTGGCTGTGCAGATTTTTAAAAAATGTTGCTTTGGCAGCAGCTGTCACCACAATACAAAGAACTTCTCTGTGTGACTGAAGGTAAGCCGCGGCAATCATTTAATGACTGGCTCCACCTCCTGAGGCAGTCATTTTATGTCAGCTATTTTGTTGCTGTGCCCATCATATTGTGTCAAAATTTCAAAGGAGCTCTCAGGCTCAAAACATTTTGGGACCCCCATCCTAAAGAAATGAGTTCAGATGTATCTCTCTGAAATTGCTGGCATGATATTTTTGATGTGGTGCAGAACAGTCTAGAAAATCTTGTCTGCTGGTACATGATGTTGGAAAATGTTCTGCATATAAAATAAAACCATACAACAGCTACATCAGGGTTCCCCAGTGTGGTGCCAGTAGGCATCATGGTGCCCACCAGTACGTCTCCTTCTGCCTGCTGAGCTTTTAAGAAAGTGGGCAGGGCCTTTACAAGGCAGGGCGTGTTACTGGTTGCCCTCATTGAAATGAAAAGGTTTTTAATGGATACAATAGCAGCAGAAGCCACTGGAGGCTCAGGCAGACTAGTAAGCATCCAGGCTTTGGTTCCATTCCCTCTACAGGCTTCCCTTCTTTTTATTTTTCTTCTCTTTCTCTTTTCTTTTTCCTGGGCTTCCCTTCATTTATTTTCATTGCCCTTTTGCAATTATTCTGTGAAGTGAGGAAGGACGTATTGCCTTTGGCCTTAACTACTGTGGCAGCCATTTTGGGGTAGTGCCTCGCCACACCTTCTCAAAATTCCAAAAGTGCTCGCAGACACAAAAGGTTAGGGACCCCTGAACTACTTCACCTTGTTGATAATATAAACTGAACATTTTGGATTAAAAATACATCCAGAGAAATTCAGGATATTTTATCATAGGTTATTAATTTATACATCCCAAATGTTATTCAAAAAATACAAAGTGCTGTCTAGCTATGTTCCAGTTTACTAAAAACAGACTTAAATATATTGTTCTGGGTGAAAACAACATGAAAACTTAAGCTGTATAGCAATTTCCAGCCCAACCCTGAATACACCACCACTGGAGGAAACCCTAATGTGAAGAGGCCATTGCAAAATTAGTGGAATCAAACATTCACTGTATTCTACATGTGACCACTAGTGATTTCAGAGTTTCCAAACAGAAATGAAAAAACAAATTGTACACAAGATTAGAGGAGTACATGGACACATTTAGAGACTGAAATTTCAAACACTTCTATATTTCTAGCCAACAAAGAAAAGGAATTATTGAAAGGAAACAGTAAGAAGCAAATAAAGAGGCATTGTCACTTGACAGGTTACTTACATGCACAGAGGCCATTGGGATTAAGACAGCATGAAAAATGTACAGGGGTCATTGAAATATGGCTTGTAATATATTAGTAAAATAAAAAATATATGCACAAAATAAACTTTCATCATGCAATATTCTAAACACAAGGCAAATAAATCACATTAAATGATAAGCATGTTTTAGAAAAGCTTGATCTGGTCTATGTAGCAATTACTAGCATTAAAGGAAGCATAATTTCATATAAAAGGTATAGTATTCGAAGAACTCACAATAATAACGGTAGAAGGTTTATAATTATATATTTAAACAGACTGCAATATGCCTTGACAATTTATTTCAAAATTTAAAAAATAATGAAAAGTAATATCTGTAGCATAGGTTAGTAATAGACGTGGACTTAAAACAGACTTTTGGGGAAATGGAGCCTTAAGGTTACCAGTTCTGAAATAATTAGAGCAGAAATAAAAATCAAGTAGCAGTAATATTTGGTAGAAACCAAGAAATACTGGCAATTCATTATCCATTGTAAAGAGAAATGGGACAAACTTAACTATATTGGATTAAAGTACAGATTTAGTTCATTTTAGAGAATGCTTTCATTTGTTATCTACTTTGTTTATTTTATTATAACATTTACATCCTGCCTTTCCCTATGAGGCTTACAATTTGTTGTACTAAAACCATAAAATAAACCATTCTTAACAATACTCCATAGAAAACCCTATTCCTGCAGCTCAAGTCCTGCTGAATGCACACACAGACAGCATGGCTTCACAGTGCTTTCTACAAACTGTCAAAGATGATGCCTCCTATATCAGGGTACCTGTCCCATGAAAGCAAGCAACCCTCGGTGAAGAGATGTCTCAAATGTGATAACCAGTAAAACGTAATGGGTGCACAAGGACACATGGAGAGTAATGATCTCCATTTATAGTAAGGTTTTGATAATTCGATAATCAAGAAGGCAATAGCATGCATCCTCTTTTCCTCAATGTGCATTGAGCCGTTTGACTGTGAAAGGGCTGGCTATTGATAGGAAGAGGTGGAACAACGGGGTATGAAGGATTTAAAAAGGGAGTAGCTGGGGGAGTAGTTTTAGTGGCTGTTCTGTATGCCAGGAGTTTTGACTGTTAAAACACCACTTAATTACCCCTACCTCAAAGCTCATGACCAAGTGCCCTCAGAGAATGGCTGCAGTGCTGTAGATAGACTACCATCGCCAGATTTCAGTAGAATTAGCTCCCTCTACTTGTCTTTGGGAAGGCTCCTTTACTGAACTAGGCTGTTCCCAAATCTCCTTTGGCACACAATTGTTGTAGGAATGGAACCATTCTCCATGTTTAAATACAATAAACATCCTCTCAGTTAGCCACAGCACAAAACTAAGGTAAGGCAATGACACAGGCTTAGGAATCCTAGTTGTAACATCCAAAAGTACCTTTTGTTAGGATCAATTAAAAAGTCACAATACCTAATGTACCATCAAAAGCGAACCTCTAATTTGGTCAAGATGAGGACTACTACAGTTTGCTTTACTTCTGCTCTTGTCTTATAAAAGAGCCATGCATTCTGATTTGTGCCAGAAATCCAAGTTGCAGGCTTTAATATTTTCAAAGAGAAACACTATTGTTACTTCTAGGTCATGATAACACTTGGGTGTAACCCCCAATTTCTTTTGCTCTAGTATGGCCTAGTCTAATTAAGTCTTCCCCCTCCCTAAATTGTTACAAGCTACAGACTATGCAATTAGACCATGGGGTCGCGAAGAGTTGGACTCGACTGTGCGACTGAACAAACAACAGACTAAATAAAACAAGGGTACAGTGGCACCTCAAAGATTAACAAAATTTACTACAGCATTAAGGGTGCTATTGGTCTGCTGTTTTATTTTGGCGACTCATACGGAATCAAGTTATGGACTATGAAGCGTTTCCATCATGCCCTGAATACCCCCCCCCCCGGTTTGTGTGTTTTTACTGATCATTTAACCTGAAGAAAACTTTCGAGAAATCTGAAAGCTGCTCACGACTTGATATTTTAATTGTTCTAATAAAAAAGTACTGTACTGTAGTATTACCACGTTTTGGATTATTTTCTAATTGATCAGCACGGGCTACCTACATTTTTTGTAAGTTGTAAAATGTTATAAAATTTCCCCCCTTGAATTCAGTTACTAGGAAATATCTGATTCCTATTTTGCCATGTATCAACATTTGGACATTTTAATAGAATGATAAATTCATAAATATCCTTCATATAAGGCCAGAAATTATGACAGATCCCCCAACAAATATGAAAACAAAATAACCCAGTACAGGTTAAACTTACTCCAATTTCAGTGGGGAAACTGTACTTAAACCTTTTCAGGTTAAATTTATGGGATTTAAAGTACATAATTTGGGCTGGACTTTATCCTTGTTATTTGAATAATCTGCAATTTAAATTTTACTTCTTGTTTTTAAAAAAAAGATAGCTTGGACTCTGTCAGTTCCTGTGTTAAAAAAGTTTTTTTAAGGTGAAAGCGTTTTTCAAGGAAATGAAACCTGCTTCACTAAAGGACATTATTTGCAAATCCTCTAATTATATAATGCAACGAACATTCTGGTCTCCTTTGGAAAAAATGCAATATTCTTCATTACAAGGTCCATGCCTCAAATTAACATGCACTAATGGTATCTTTACAAGCATGAATTATATTGGGAACAGTCCACTTTGAGGTTGATTATTCTGCTTTATACTGAGAGCTAATACAGTGCATAATGGCTAGGAGACAGGGGGCTAATTAGGAGTCAGAGGGACAAAATACATGTAATTTGCAAATGAATGCAACAGTGTGGTTACAAGGATTAGACACCAGAGGAATTAAGTGTTACAATACTATTATATTACATAGTGCTGTACTATACGGTATTTTAAATACAAATTGATTTTTAAAGACTATTCAATTATTATTAAATGTCTATTGCTGTGTTTAATACAGCTGATAAAATACCAATTGCAAAAAAGTATGAAGCTGGACCCACGGGTCAGTTTCCATTAACAGAAGGTATTTCTCTCAGCAGAACAGAACTTTCCTGCTTCCCCTCTTGTGCTGGCAGCCCAACAAGTTTCTCAGCTGGTTGGGGTGCTGGGAACACTTAAGAGCAGCACAAAGGGTGAATTAGGGATGTGCATTCGGTTCGTCCAAACCAAATGCACCCCTGAAAATGGCTCATTCGGGCCCCTTTCGGGCTGATTCAGATTCTCTGATCTGAATCGGCTTGCAGCCGAAATTTCAGTCCCATTGTATCCTATGGGCCATTGAAGTCAATGGCGAAAACATAGGGTATATTCTGGGGGCTGGAGGGGAGGGGGCTTGAGGGAGAGGCTCCAAACTCATAGGGTAGCTGCTGGATCCTCTCCCCAAGATACCCACTAAGTTTCAAGAACATTGGACCAGGGGGTTCAATTCTACGGGTCCCCAAACAGATTGCCCCCATCTCCTCCATCTATATATCTAATACCGAAGTCGCCCCCTGCGTGCGGATACTTATTTCCGCACATCGGGGTCACCTGGGGGGGAGGGAGATGTTTGTGCACATTTGGGGCAGTCCCCAGGTGTGCACAAAAATCTGAAACCTGTAAAAAAATATCGGGGGGATACTTAAATCCCCCAAAAGTGACAGAGCGTCCCCTGCGCATGCGCAGGGAATGCTCTGCACCCGGCCTCGTTGCTGCTTCAGAGCCGGGGGGGCAGTGAGGCCCGAGCGGGGGGGTGGAGGAGACGGGGGAAGAACCGGCGGGATGGGGGGGAACTTACCTCCTCCTCCTGGTTCCTCCTCTTCCTCATAGGTGTGGACCTCCCCCCCGCGAGTATCGCGGGTGCCGCCCCTTGTTGTTCTCTACGGTGGGGGGAAAGTTACTTTCCCCCCACGGTGCTGTTAGTGGCCCTGAGGAGGAGGGAGTTTGAGGGAGAGGCTCCAAATTTTCAGGGTAGCTTCGGGAGCCTCTCCCCACATCAACTCCCATGTCCCAAAGCAATTCGACCAGTGGGCCCAATTCTATGGGCACCCAAACAGGTTACCCCCATTACTTCCATTGTTTCCAATGGGGAAACCCAGCCAGCAGCACTTAAGGCAGGCAAGCAGGCAGCACCCAGCAGTCAAGACTCTCCCAGAGAATCTCAGGGAAAGTGAACTGTCTTGGGAGGTGCTTGTTTGCCATAAGAACGAGTGGCACACTCCAGAACAAGTGGCACTGTGGCAGTGCAAGCATGCCACAGTGCCACACAGAAACCCCAAAAGACCAACAGGAGCAACATTTATACAGGCCCTGCCCTGTATAAATTGATGGTGCAACCTCACTGGACCACTCACACCACACACATCTCAAAAAGAATATTTATAGCACTGGAAATAAATGCAGAAAAGGGCAACTGCAATGATAAGAGGAGGACACTTTCCCTATGAAGAAAGGTTAAGGCGCTTGGGGATCTTAGCTTTGAGAAACAATGACTGAGGGGTGACATGATAAGAGGTTTACAAGGCTATGCATGGGATAGAGCAGGTAGAGAAAGAAGTACTTCACCCTTTCTCAGAAGACAAGAACTCGTGGGCACTCAAATGAAATTGCGGAGCAGTCAGGTTAGAAGTTAGAACAGATGAAAGGAAGTACTTCTTCACCCAAACAGTGATTAACACATGGAATTCACTGTTACAGGAGGTGTTGGTGGTGGCTGGCATGAACAGCTTCTGCTGGTTGCTGTTGCTTGGGGGGTGGGGCTTGCTTGCCTTGGTTTTTCCCCCTGCCTGCTCCAGCCTTTATATATTTGTCAAATTCCATCTGGAAGCTGTTCATAATAATAAATCTCATGCTGAAGCAGTAATCAAGACAGTCAGATATATAACAAAGTGTATACTTTGCTCCAGCTCCAGAATTTGAAACCGTGACAATAAAATTCTGGACTGGATAAATGTATGTCAAATCATGTTAGATGATTTTGCTCACTGTGATGGAATTATATCAGTTAACCTGTGGGAGATGCACCATGTTAAACTAGGTTGTAACTTTATTTTCTGAAAATTCAACTGTATCACATTTATGAAAATACTTATGGAACTGCCAAAATATTACTATAAAAGTCTTGGATCACCATGCTCTCCTCCCTGAAAATTTTGCCCCAGATGCAAGAGAATCTTTCCTACATTCACCTCAAAATACATCTTGCTACTGCCTATGTTTTCTTCTGCTATTATTTTTGAACATAACACATTTTTAGGTGTTTACACTGAGTGCCAGTGATTAAGCTGAAGGTTTACTGTTAGATAACAAACAAGGCAGCAGTCTTAAATAAGCTTACAAGTGCATTATATTGTTCTCACCTGCATTGTGCTTTGCTAAGTATTTGTCTTTGTACTGCTTCTTTTTCTTTCCAAACCAAGTACAGCTTGCCTGTTGCTCCTGTTTTGTCTTCTCCATAGCAATACAAGCTACCCGCCTTGCAAGTGAAGAGGAAACAACTATCAGATTGTTATTGTGGACATATTAGAATCCTCTTGAATTTGCAATTACAAATACCAATTAGTCCTTTTTAAAAACCAAAATGTGGTAGACTCACTTTATTTTAATCTCTAGGGTTAAAATTAATTTCCAGGGTTTCAAATTAGGATGTTAAACAGCTGTATTTTAAAGAACTCTGTATACTCCAACAGCAGCCACCACAAACAGAAAACTGCTGACTGAAAAAGATAGTTGCAGCTTTTGAGGCAGATTAAGGTTGCAGTGTGTGTGGCAGTAACATTTTTTCCCTCAGAGAATGTGGCAAGTGGGAGGTATGCTACTCCTCGGTGTCTTTTGTTGACAAGGTGCTGATAAATGTTCTTGCCAGAAGTGAATGGACATCCCCTTTCTCAGAATTCCAAACAGGATAAGTAGAATTCTCATCTATACATTCATTCCCTTGGTTCACGGAAGGGCAATGTGAGAATTTAGCCTAACTTGTGTGTCCTCCATAATTTAATTGAGGAAGGTTCTGACTGGGTGTGGGTCACCCAAAACTGGATGGGTGCTATTATTCAACTTCCATTGGTGCTCTTTACTCCACATGGGTATTCAGTGCAACATATGCTACAATTTGGAATTGGAAGGGGGGTGGTCTGTGATGCACACAGGGATACTTTTTTTCTTTTGTAGATATCCACAACAGACCATAGCTGGTATCCAAACATATTCCAAGATTCTAATGAAGGGTTACATTTTAAGAGGGGTAATGATTTGTGCCAATTTCCCCCTTCTCACTACAGACTCCCAATAAAGTTCCTGAGGGTCTCTTGATTCCCAGGAACAAAATGGGAGGATCTAATGGGAAGGGTAATTGGCAGAAATCACTGCCAATCTTGAGAAAATGTAAAGACATTTCAGTTTTCTTAACGGGATGGCCAATATAATTTTTGTTAGATGTACCCAAGATGGGCCCAGAGAAAGTCAGATTCTTTTGGTGCTTTTACCACTGTCTGATGTTGGGGATGCCTCTTCTCATGGGGCAGTGGACTCAGGTCAGCTACAAACCCCTCCTGGGCAAAGGCCCAAACCCTGAACTTCTTCCTCATGAAGTAAACTTACCCATACCTCAGGGAGAGGCAGGGGCCACAACGGGGGTGGCGGTGGCAAACTCAGGCCAAACAGAGGCAGTTGGGCCCACTGCCCTGGGATCCTTCCTGGCAGAGGCTGCAGCAACTTTGACACGGCCGAAAGCATCCAAAGCCCCAGGGGAGAGCACAGCACAGGAGGCCCTGCGCTCTCTGTCACAAGTGGAGAAGCTCTGGGTGGAGCACACAGAGAAGGTGCTCCAAAGGGATCCTCTCATGCCTGGCTTGCTGGTGATGGCAGGCTCCCAGGCGAGCTCAGTGGAGAGAAGGGCTGCCATCCCTGGGAGTGGGCTGGGCCAGACTTCAGGGTTAGTAGCGCTGAAGGAAACGTGGGCAGGCCCAGCAGCAGGTCAGAACAGGGCAGAGATGGGCAGAAGCCTCTTCTGGCTTCTCCCCAGCAGGGCTGGCTTGACCCACAAGGAGGAAGAGGTAGCCAGGAGGAGGGAGGGTTCCAGAGGACCAATAAGTACGTTAGGAATGAGGAGGGGGAAGGAAAAAGGAAGGAGAGGACTATGAAAGGGAACTCTTGTCAATAGGCCGAGGAGGAGCATGAGCCAGAAGCCTCTGCTGTGCAGTGGAGATTGCCTGGCAGAGAGAAGGACGACTAGGGTGCGCAAAACCTTCTTCCCTCTTGTTCTGAGGCCTGGGAATTCCTCACCGGAGTTGGGGCAAAATGGTAGAAGGCAGCATTTTCCCAGGGATGGCTGCAAGTTGTGAAACCATATGACCTCTAGACTCCCTGATCTCAAATCTTCCATCTCAACTGGTCCAGCTCAGCTCTTCATGGCTGCTATGATAACTACTGATCTACTCCAATGCACTACAGGCACAGTTGGAAAGACATAAGGCATTTCTGCTTCTGAAGCTAAGCAAGTATGGTACAGTCTAGATAAAGAACCATACTTAAAATGATCTGACCTCCTCAGAAGTAGGATACAAATGAAATAAATATATACAAATCAGATAGGACACACTCAAGATTTAATGTTCTGCTCTGGCCTAGTGATCAAGGTATTAGTGGAATAATGATATAGCATTTATTGTGGGCACACCACAACCTTAAAAAGGCCTGCTTAGATGCATCTTAGGCTGTCTCTGCAAGCCTGGTGGATTATTTATGTTGATCCTCCTCTAGAGATTGATGGATTCTATTAGTTTCCAGAATTCTCTGGAGTATGTATTTGCTAATAGGGATGGGCATGAACTGCATTTTTGCAGTTTGGTTCATGGCTAAACAACGAGCCTATACAAACCGTTAGGTTGCTTTGCAAACTGAACCAGTTTGTGTGGGTTTGTGACCCCTGCTTTCAGCTTCCCGCAGCTTTTGGCAAGGAGCAGAAAGCAGTGGCTTAAAAGGTTCCAAGCCATTTAAGCCAAACAGCTGAGCAGCACCGCTCAGCTGTTTGGTTTAAATGGCTTGGAACCTTTTAAACCATTGCTTTCCGCGGAAAGCCATGGAGAGCAGACAGCAGTTGTTTAGATGGTTTAGAGCTGAACCCAAGAAAGCCCCTTTAAACAGCAATGCTATGTGGAGCAAACTGCTCTGCGTGGATCAGCTATTTAAAGGGGCTTTCTTAGGCAACCAGCCACAGGAGGAGCAAAAAGAAGTAGCTTAAATAGCTCCCAGCCATTTAAACAAAACAGCTGTTTTTTGTGAAGAGGTCAGGTATTTTTTGTAAAGAGCAGTGTTAAAATACAAAAGAATACAAGCAGGGCACCTGTAAGGACTTGCGGGGGAATTATATTTCCCCATCTCCACTATTTCTTCTGTTCCTTCCCTGAAAGCACCCAGAGCTTCCCCCTTTTCCTGTTTCCTTCTCTCCTTCCCAACTAGCCAATCTACCTTTATCTGTGCTATTTCTGCAGCTTCCCATTCTTCTCTTCCCAGAAAAAATGCTGCACATTTCCTTGCTCCCCTCTCTCCTTCCCACCTACAAAACAAAAAAAGAAATCTGACCCCCATCTTCAGCTACATTTTTTATTCACTTCATTTATACCCCACCTTTCTTCACAAGGCTGAAAGTGTGTAACTGGCCCAAAGTCAGCCAGTGAGCTTCCATGGCAGATAGAGGATTCATATCTGGATCTTACTCCCTACCACTCAGCTGTTTGGTTTAAATGGCTGGGAGCCATTTAGACCACTTCTTTTTTCTTCATGTGGGGAGCAGAAAGCAAGGGTTTAAATGGTTCTGAGCCTGGGGCTGGCTGCTCAAGAAAGCTCCTTTAAACAGCTGATCCATGCAGAGCTAACTGCTCCACCTGTGTCAGTTGTTTAAAGGGGCTTTATTAGGCCACCAGTCCCAGTTTGCTCCATGTGGCTCAGCTGGTTAAAAGGGCTGCCAGTGCTGCCAAAGAAAGCCCCTCTAAACAGTTGAGCCAGGTGGAGCAAACTGCTCCCGCAGCTCAGCTGTTTAAAGTGGCTTTTTTGGGCAGACAGCCCTTGGCTCAGAGCCATTTAAACCCCTGCTTTCTGCTCTTCATGAACCACCACAAACTGCATCAAAAGTCATGAAAGGTCATGGTGGTTCTTCAGTTCATGAACATTGCTTCACAAACTGCCCAAAATTCGTGACAAACTTTAGTTCATTAGCTGGTTTGTGCCCATCCCTATTCACCAACACTAAAACTCACTCTCTGAGGAAATGAATAATTGGTTCAAAATGTCAATACTGTACCAGAAAACATTCCCATGTTGGTAAGGTCTTAATCCTCACCATACCAATAAGCTGAGATTCTTGAAGTGATGCAGAAGGCAAGTGGAGTGCAATAAATGCAAGTTCTCAAGTTTAATACAACTGAAGGCCCATGCCAGTGATGGCTGCGAAAAATCTTCTTTCTATCACCATTTTTTCCTGTGTAATATCATCTGGTGGAACTCTGCAGTGTGGTTAAGGAGCTGTCTTTCCCAGGTGAACTAGCTGCCATGGTTCATGCTTTGAAATCTATAGGATGTTAAGGAAAATACATGCAGCCGCCTGCTTACTGCATTCCTGTCCCCATGTTTAGGTAAGAATTGCACCCTTCCCCATGCCTAGATTGGGTGGGCTGTGACAGACTGCACTTTTGAAGAGGCTTAAAAGTGCTGTACATAAAACTACAGGACTGTAAAGGGTTAATTCTTCACAGAGCCAGAGAGCCTTGAGTGACAGGCTACTCCAGGAAATCTGATTGGTTGGCATCAGCTGAACAGAAAAAGTCTTGTGAGAGCTGGATATGGAGAACAGATTCAGATTGCTGCCTTAACTGTGACAAAATGTGTGTTGAGATCATATTAAACTAGCCCTGACAGACACAGGGCTGACAAAATCAGAATTCACCCATGACATAGTATAGTCTTAATTCAGCATTAGCTGAGGGCAGTTCTTAACACAGACAGAGAACCGGGGAAAAGTTTGGCAAGGAGGTTTGGGTAGAATAAGAAGTCTCCCATTCAGGCCAAAAGGAATATGGGATATATCTTCTAGGGAGAGAAAAAGAATCCCTACCTAGTTAAACAGGGAAAGTTATCTCTAAGGAGTAGAAATTCCCTGGTCTAGTGTGATTAGAAATTGCTTGTGGAGACTTAAAAGTCAGTTAACAACTCAAGAAGATTTCTGGTGTTCCAAGAGAAGGGGTTTGGGTACTGGGAATACAGGACCAGCCTTCTGGGTACCTAAAGAGTATGCTATTATACAAATAAAGTGAACTGGTTTGGGAAAAACCAGCAACCAAAGCCTCTCAAAATAAAGAACTACAGTAACCGTGATTAATTCACGAAACTTTCACTAGCCTGTTCTATAAGAATAAGAGTTTGTGCTTATACTATTTTACCTCAGTATTTTCAACCCCTGACTTCACCTAACCTTTCCCCTTGATGTTAAATAAAACCTTCTGTTATTTTTGAATTTAAAAAGCATCTCAAGTGCCATTTTCTGTCATTTAAATTAAAGGGAGATGCTAACCCTTCCCTCAGGTCATGGGCTGAGAAAATAGCCATTACATAGTACTGACATTGGGTGCGACTGCTAAAGCTTCTTTAAAGAGAAGACTACACATTACCAGGGCTGCTCAGTCAATGAAGGGACACTCAAGTAAAACTGGAGGGAAAATCTTGCCTCTGAGGGAGGGAAGTGGATGGGGTCTCATACAGGCTGTTGGAGAGCATTATTTATCCATTTTGGAGCATGGGGATGATACTACTTCTTCAGGAGGTGACAGTGGTTTTTCAAGTTACCAACAGATTATACCATTCAGTGTCTGCTCCTTCTTTATTTGGAAGGTAGTGAGAAAGACTCTCAAATTCCCTCTCATTATTCTGGCTTTCAGCTCATATTTGGGATGGCTTTAGTAGTTCTAGTAGTCAGTATGCCTAAAGGGGACCAATGTAGACAACACATTGTATATATTCCTGGATTTTTCAGTGGCTTTTAATATGGTTAATCATTCATTTCTTTTGGACAGACTATAATAATTTTAGTAGTGATTAGCAATGTTCCCTCTAAGCTGTGGAGTCTTGTGAGCAAAAAGTCTACTTTGTGAGCTACGGGCATTAAAGTTATGAGCAAGCGATTTGGTTACTGCATAAATTAGTTTGCTTTGGAGCCCTCCTTCCAGAGCTAAGGCAAAAATGTGTGAGCTGGAGGCTAAAAACCATGAGCGAGCTCACACTAACTCAGCTTAGAGGGAACACTGGTGATTAGTTTCTTTCCTGGAGGAATGCTGACAGTGGAGGATAATGGGGGAATATTTCTCTACCATATAGGAGTTGCCTGCCTGGGTTTTTCAGAAACCCTATCACAGTTAGTCCTGCCTGCCTCAACAGTCCAGGAGTACGTGTGCATACAGTTCTTACATCAGATGGTGATCACCACAGGATTCAAAGTCAAACTGGCACTGCCAATCCAGTTGCTGACAAGGAAATCTAATTCAACACTGCTTTTGCAAAATGTTTAAAATACCAAGTAAGTTTTAACACATCCATTGTATATTGCAATTACAGTTATATTATTTTTACTGAACGAACAACTTACCATTCCTGAAGCTCAGGAGAAGGAATGAGGCCAGCAGTTCCATTTTTTGAATTCTCTAGTTTACCCTGCCACCAATTATGATCATCTTTGCTAATAATCTGGATAATATCACCAACTCTAAATCTGATTCCAGCTTCTTTGCAGGGAATGAGGTCATCCTTTGCTGGGTCATATTCAAATTGTGCTCTTACGTATATCTAGAAAACAGGAGTTTGACACACTGCAATGTTAATATAATTAGAAATGGTGGATTAAAAGTTGATTTGCTGTCTAGCTGCAACACAGTGATTATGTCCAAGTTTAGGTTTTGGAAGCAAAAATGATGGCTGAAAATAAACAAAAAGCTGGAAAGAATCATGCTTATTGTGATTGTGATGATACCTTTAAATCCCTAATATTAACATTCTATCTGAAATGTTATTTCAGTTTTTTGGGAATTACTCTTTTTTACATGAATATTATTCCTGGTAACTAAAAATATGGAATAGAAGTCTGCATATTATTCTAATATACATGACTTTTACATTTATATTCACTAGCAAAAACTGTATAATACAGAAGCTTAAATATGACAAAATAAACAGTGAGAGATATTACCTTATGATAAACAAATGTGCATTATCAGGATTGCTTCTCATCTTTAAATATATGTGGATTAGGGTTAGGGTTAGGCATTCATCATATAGTAACTAAACTAACCTCTTCTTATTCTGAATTGCTGATGCAGGTAACTTTGCTTTAATGAGAGCCAACATTGCTATTTCAAAGCCATTTTTGCAATTTCATCCATCTACCATCTATCTAGGCTAGGAACTCTTACCCTCCCTTCAAAGTCTCTATATATCCATACAATTGTACCTCCATTAACGAGTTGATCCCCAGGAACCATCATGCATTTTAAGTAGGGGGCTGCACTGAGAGGGGGAAATTAATGAAAATAGCCCTCCTCTTCTCTGCGAGTGAAACAGCCTACATGACAAATGAGACAGGATCCAAATCCTAATCACTGGCGACCCTGTTAACTGCACATTTTCATTACAATTTATTCTAAGGAATACATCATGCAGTAATATGTACACTCCTTTCTTTGTTTCAAATCTAGTGGAATATCCACTTTTGGCCTGAAAAGACAAGCTGTCATCATTAAATTACTTTTAGATCTAGAAGATGCCCAAATGAGATTAAACATTGTATTGAAAGTTAACTGTACCAGTTGAAAAGCTTACAAGTTACCCTATCATATTCTTGACTGAAGACCTAGTTTGAGAACACTGAAATATGCTATTTGAAATTACCCTAAAGAGAATTCAGGCTCAAAAGCAGATGATGCATTAAAAAAGAATGATCTGTAAGAATTAGGGCACACACTGGGTTGTATCTCACCACTTTCCTTAAGAGCAACACATTCCATTACAGCATGGCACGTCCCATTAACGTTTAGATGGAAAGTGTCACCCTTAGTTGAGAGGCAGGATGCAATCTACCACACTGTAAAGTGCAGCTGGCTGGTCAGACACAGGCGCCAACTGATGGTGAAAAACCTACTACTGCTGTAGGTGACAGAAACAGATAATATCAAGTATATCTGCATTTTATGATCACTACACAGATGCTTAAATTCCAAACTGTACAGCACTGAGTTCCAAAAATGGAGATTAACATTTTCTTTATTTTATGCTGAATATACATAAATGAAGATTTACAGCTACTGTATATATTCAAATGAAAGACAAGTCCCACCCCCACATATACAATTAAAAAAGAAGAGAGGATCATATTAAATTCACATATAAATTGCAGTAACATCATCCCAGCTATACAGAATGGATAGATATCTGAGGATATATTCTTAGGTCTGAGTAATCTCTTCTTCTCTCTTCTTCTTTTCAATTTGGTGATGCCATAAATTAATGATATAAGGTGATGATTCTGATAAGGACTTCTGGTTGTTCTAGTTGTACTCACTATCACTGTTTTAGTTGCATACACTATTGTAACTGTATCTGAACTCATGGCACTATAATGCTTAATAGGTTTAACTGTCTGTATGGATTTTGTTTTTCAATAAACATTATAAAATTTTAAAAAATTGCAGCGACATCAATACTTTTTTTTGGTATAAGATTTGTGGGAGAGGGGTTGTCTTTCTTTCGTGTAAATATGGTTCGATACATGCTACATTCCCCCCCCATTTATTTATGAGTTTTCCATATAAATATATCTATATCTATATATGTATACACATACACACACATTATCTGTACTTGATTATTTACATTTGAGTCTGAATTTTAACAGTATTGTCTATCCACTTATATAGTCTCGACCATCTTTTCAAAAAACAACCCTCTCCTTTTCCCTGAATTAACAAGCTCAATTTGTCCATTTCTGCTAGGTTTAACAATTTTAGACTTATTTCTTCCCTAGTAGGAGTTGTTTTGGATTTCCAATGTTTAGCCAAAAGTATTCTGGCTGATGTTAGTATAAGCACCACTAAATAGGCATCACCATACATGCTACATTTCTTGATGTGTGACTGAAGTCAGTTTAAGACTAAGTTGAGACTCCCTGAAGTTTCAACTGATTCTCAATGTACTTTGCTAACACTAAGGTCACTATAATCTGCTTATAAAATTATCTTTGGTAAGATATTTACTTGAAGAATCGCTTTGGTGCACTTTGATCTAAATGTCTAATGTGTTTTCTAAAACAAAACAAAATGGAAGTAGCAAAGCAGATGGTTTTTCATGTAAACTTGACAAAAAATGAAAGAACAGGCTGGCTCTGAGTAACTTCTTTAGACTGTTGGCTACCATTTTAGTGAACCAACTTGATTCTTTTTGGCAAGAGTAAAAACATTCCTTCCTGTGATCGATTCATAAAGAAATCTCAAATGCTTCTCTTCTTGGCAACTGCCCAACAACCCCTTTATTATCACAACTTTGTGTTAAAATATACAAGAATACAAGCAGGGGACCTATAAGGACTTGTGGGAGGGGGATCTTATTTCCCCTCCACCACTATTTCCTCTGTTCCTTCCCTGAAAGCACACAGAGCCTTTCCCTTTTCCTGTTTCCTTTTCCCCTTCCCACCCACAAAACAACAAAACAAATCTGACCCCCATTTTCAGCTACATTTATTACTTATTTACTTCAATTATACCCCACCTTTCTTCACAAGGCTGAGAGTGTGTAACTGGCCCAAAGTCACCCAGAGAGCTTCCATGGCAGACAGAGGATTCATATCTGGATCTCACTGAAATGCTTAACTACTGCAGCAAACTGGCTTTTGTGGTGTGGCTGCTGTTGACCAAACAGCTGAGCTCTGGGAAGTCATGCAAGACAGATGGTAGCAAGTTGCTCAGTAGTTGCCACCAGTGATGGCTCCTCTCTCAAAGACCAAACAGCCCTAGAAAGGGCCCTTCCCCTTCTTTCTTTTATTAACAGAAACCCAAGACTTGAATGCTGGAAATACTGTTGTGATTATCTAGCAATGACCAATGAGGGCATTCATTTCTTAAAGGTACAGGTGCTGGTTCTATTATTTTGTGGGGTTTTACCCTGCAAACTATTTTTTTAGATTTTGGATTTTTCTGAAGCCTGGGACATTTTTCAGGTTTGTAGAAAGATCTGTCTTACCTGTTCACAGCTCCAATCTCTGGATTTAAGTATCTACAGATACATATAGTGACAATTGGAGGACCCCACAAGGACTTACAGTAAGTATGTCATTTTCCCTTCCACTATTCTCTCTTTCCCTTCCTCAGAGCATCTTCCCTATTCCTGCTTCCTTCACTCTCTACCACCCACCAGCCAATGTACCTTCAGCTTTCCCTCATCCTGGCAGCTTCTGCCTCGGAAAACTATAGCCAAGTTGCACAGTGCCAGCTGCAGGGCTAGCCCCAGTTGCATAGTGCTGGCTACTGGGTCGGGCCCAGTTGCCTAGTGTGGAACTTTCAAGGACCTGTGGGGGGCACCTCAGATTTCCTGTATCCCCCTCCCCACACAATTTCCTCTTTTCTTCCACCTGGCAGCTTCCATTTCCTCTCCTTTCCCTGCTTCCTTGTTGCCTTCCCATCCACCAATCAATCTACTTTTTATATGCCCTTCACCCCCATCTTTTACTGACCGAAACCAAAGCTTGAATGGTGGTAATACTTTTTGTGGTTGCCTAGCAACAGTTTTTTCTTAAAGCAACAGGCACTACTTCTATTATTTGGGGGGGTTATCCCGATTAAAAAAAAAGATTTTAGATTTTTTCCTGCAAATCTGGGGCTTTTCATACGTTTGTAGATAGATGTCTTGTCTGTCTGCGGCCCCAATCTCTTTATTTAAGTATCCACAGACGAGATCATGTTAAGAATTAGATATATTGATACTTTTTATACACAGATGGGATCTAGAAAGATGTACACAAAACAGCTGAATCCTATGAACCTTTTCTTTTCCACAGCAGCTTCCATGACCCCTGAAAAGACACTGATAGGGTTTGGCAAAAAGCCATGTACCACTGGGGAGGAACTGTAATGAAGAAGTATAATTGGGTGAAATTGCCCTTGTTCCCATTCCACTCTGACCTGGATGATCCAGGCTAGCCTCATCTTGTCAGATCTTGAAAACTAAGCAGGGTTAGCACTGGTTAGTATTTGGATGGGTTGGTACACATAGGCAGGGAATAGTGAACCACCTCTGAATGTCTCTTGCCTTGAAAATCCTATGGGGTCACCATAAGTTGACTCTGAATTGATGGTACTTTCCACCACCACCATTCCAACAGCAGAGCCTCTGGCACTGGCAAAAGCTGGGTGAGGAGATAGGATCTCACTTGATCCCCCTTCCTCACTGCGACATCTCATGCCATTTGGATATCTGTCCAGAGAGGTGCCCTAAACCTGGTAATGCATTTTTGCAGGTTACAGAAGGTTGGCTATGGCAAGGTGAAGCCAGGGAGGTCCACTTTCATTATTCATGTTTTGTAGGATTCAAACCTTTGCATAAAAGGAAGGGGCAGCAACTGATTTTTTTTCTAGTGGTACCTCACATGCAGTGCTACTCCTGCAATATTTTGGGGAGGTGATGGTCCAGGAAATCCTGAGGACCTATCACAAGGAGAGAGGTATGTAAGAAGAATCAGAGAGGTGTGTAAACAGAATCACATGTACCATTTGGATTTCAGCCCTCATTTTTAAATAGTTAACTTGTACTACTACACCACCTGAAAGTACACACAACAGTTCGGTAACTTTTCTTCCCTGATATATTTTTTCTTAAAACAAATCAGAAAAACAAAAGCAGTCTTGGGAGGCTGCAATCTTGAACGCAGACACAATGAGTGGGAGGGGCTGTTTAACGTTCCCCTCTCAAATCAACACCGTATGTGCTTTTCCACAGCAAGGAAAACAATATCAGCCTCTATATTTTCTGTATCCACTGCAATGGAAAATGCAGATTAGGGGGACGACAATTTTGAGTGGAAAAATGGCAAAAGAGAGGGCTAATTTTAAAAAGTTGGAGAGAAGATACAAGAATCTGTCTCATGCCATTTGACCCTGACTAAACCTATTTTACTATCCCGCTTCAAGAATCAGATTAATGAAGCAAATTATTAGGGAGGGTATGAAATGTCAAATCTGCATCCATTAAAGAAAAAGCTCCATTGTGTATGCATTCTGGGTATTTGTATGGAAAAACGCATGAAAATTAGTTCCAGGACAGCAACAGAGAGCCACTAAATGAAATGAAATGAAATATGCCATAGAATGCTGATGCGGACAAAGCATACAATTCTGACTATAACCACTGTTAGTAACAAAAAATTATATAATTCATGGCACAGAAAAATGGCACTACTATGAATCAGCCATGTCAGCAAAACATAAAATGGAAGAGGTTTGTAGAATTAAGGACAGCACACAATGGAATATCAATTTTGAGATGGTAAGGAGGGTTTGCTACTAAGCAGCTAAGTTAAAAAGCTTCCATGGGGAACAGCTATTCACCTGTCGTCCTTTTGGTTGTGTTGTCGATGGCAAGTCCTGCAGAATAAAGTTGACCCAGGAAAAGAAATTTCATTTTACTTTAAATATACATTACAAAAGTTGTATTGTTACTACAAAAAGCCAATTTGCAAGTATTAACAACTTATTTAAAAATGATAATTTCATAGAAAATATGTCAAACCCAGGCTGTTTAGCAGCAAGCTGAAGAAAGCAGGTAAAGTTTAAGCAGACAGAAAATGTGATTTTAATAGAGAATTCAACATCTTCAACACAAAAGCACCTGTAAGTGAAGGAAGCTCTAGTAGACTACCTTTTTCATTCTTAAAATTCTAATTATTATATATTCTTAAAAATATGAGATAGTTATAGTAATACATTTTGTCACTACAGTTTTAATCCATGTACATTTTAGATTACCTGTAAACCAACTTATCCCTTTAGCTAATCACAACTGCAATACTTTAAACAGCATGAAGATTCACTGATATTGAGATTAACGAAAAATTCACAGAAAATACAATTTCTTAATAAAATATTTAGGCTGACAGTACAAGAGACACTGCAGTAAGATGTAGTCTCTACAGGTGCTTTCTAACGTTTTACCATATGCATTCAGACAAAGAAAAGTGATAAATATCAGCAGCATCAACTATTACAGTTAATAGTACCTTTTTGCCTGAATATATGGCTAAAAAGGAAGTACTTTGTGTTAAAGATGTGATGTTAATAGCTTGGCTTATAAATGCAGTTTAAAGCCAGTTCCTTTTGCTTTTCATATCCAGGCAAGGCTCATATTTCACAAAATATGTGCACATACCACAACAGCAGAGGACACACCAATTCCTTAACTCAGATAGCGGAAACCAATACTGCAATCTAGAATGCTTTAAAAAAAACAAAAATGTCCAGGTCTGGAAACCCCCCCAAATACCTGCTAATACAAATATTTTGCTTAAAAATGCTATTTCAAAAACTTCAGAATATAAGTTAGTCCTTTTTTTGGCTTAGTTTTGAAAAAGTCAGGATGAGGAGAATGATAAGCATATTTCAGGGATGAGTGAATTTTTACATTACAGCTGAATGTAACTCATTAAACAGATTTTAATGAGAAGATTAGGCTGCTGAATAAACCCCTGAATGAGAGAAAATGGGGAATTACATATCTAAGAATTTTTATCAGCAGAACACAATTTTCCACTGAGCATGTCATCATAACAGGAATGGTAGATGAGCACCAACAAGATTTGAACACTCTCTGTCTAGAACTGGAGGTCTTACCGAAACAGAATTGTTAATGCTGCTATGACCATTAGCTGGGGACTGTCTGGATGTAGAGGGGGAATCTCTCTGAAATAAGACACAAGGTTCATTATCACACAACACTACTATAGAACACAGATATACTTAAATCAACAGTTAAATCCACAGGCTTGGAATAATTTTTTTAGCCTTTTCGTCTCTGGAAGAGTTTATATTTTAAACTGTACAAGTTTCCTAAAATATAAGCCTTGATCTGATCTCTCATTTTCTTAGTATCTGGAAAGGTTTTATTCTGATGAATACTATTATAAGAGTACCAAAATGCTGAAACTGATTCACTTAATTCTCTTCGTCTCTTGAATTTGTGCAAAACATGATCTGATATTTTTACATTAGGTGCCCTGAGTGATCTTGAGGAAATGATGCTTTTTTTCTGGTTTGTCTAGCATGGCAATGATTTTCAACCACAGTAATATCATGGCCTTTTCAGAGTCTGAAATTGGTACAGGTGTCAACATTAAAGTAGGAATATGAGTTAGGTCTACAGGATGTAGGACTCTGGAAATGGGGTATGTAAGACATGACTAAGCCCCAAATGAAAGCCTCAACTATGTGGATACTTCTGCAATAAATAATTTACAGAAAAACATGGAAGACAAAGATACAGCATTTGGATTTGTCACTATGGTAATACTCAAAATCAGGTTAGTACATGATTTAGAAAAATGTTGCTTTAATTCGTATTAAACAGTTGTGACTATATGCATTTGTGATAAAGGCCAATGGTCACTTATGCTATGAAAACACACAGTGGACTAAATTTCTCAGATATAATTTAGCAAAGTAAATGGATAATTATATGCCTATACTAGTGTATATTTTCACTTACCAATACATACATATGTACAAAATGGGATGGCTGAATATTTTGGTGAGCAGCCACCCTAATGCGATCAGAAGGAGTGGGTCCTACTGAGAGTACCCTTCTGTTAATCAAAGAGGGCCAAGGAGAAAATGATGCAGAGCCTTTATATTGTAGCCCAAATGTTATGGTATCCTTTGCTTAGGGAAAAACTAGAACTGAGTCCAACAGGGCCTTGAAGATAAACAAGATTTCCAGGGTACTGACAAAGGGAGATTTTACCCTTGAAAGCTTATACCATGGAAATCTTGGTGGCCTTTAAGGTGCCACTGGAGTTGAATCTAGTTCTTCTACTGCAGATCAGCATGGCTACCCACCTGAAACTCTGCTGAGGGAAAGCTGCCTAAGTTTGAGTACGGCTGACCTTTAGGAAGCATTGTAGGAATTTCTTTTTAAGGAAGGCCTCTGACATAATTCAAATAGCCTTTTATGGTTGGCTATTGTATGATTTCTCCCCAGGTTTGACAACTCTCAACCCTGTCCAGAGTAGGGATGTGCATTCAGTTAGTCTGAACCAAATCCACCCCCGAAAATGGCCCATTCGGGCTGCTGTGGGCCGATTCAGATTTCGGAGGCAATTCAGCCCCATTATATCCTATGGGCCATTGAAGTCAATGGTGAAAACATAGGGTATATTCTGGGGGCTGGAGGAAAGGGGGTTTGAGGGAGAGGCTCCAAACACGCAGGATAGCTGCTGGAGCCTCTCCCCAAGATACCCACCAGGTTTCAAGAACATTGGACCAGGGGGTCCAATTCTACGGGCCCCCAAACAGGTTACCCCCATCCCCTCCATTGTTCTCTATGGTGGAAAAATGGGGGCAACCTGTTTGGGGGCCTGTAGAATTGGACCCCCTGGTCCAATGTTCTTGAAACTTGGTGGGTAACTTGGGGAGAGGCTCCAACAGCTACACTGTTGACTTCAATGACCCATAGGATATAATAGGGCCGAAATTGACATTTGGCTGGCGAAAGACTCCCCAATAGGCTGGTTCTGCTGAAATTGACATGCAGGAGTCTTTCTGCCAGTTGAAATTGATTCTGCCCGATTCGGCCAAATCTGAATCGGGCTGAATTTTTTTTCTTCACACCTCTAGTCCAGAGCTATCCTCAGATACGCAGCACTGAAGAATAGCAAGACAGATCAAATATTAAGACAAAGAATTGGCTAGAGAACTTGTAGAATCTCTTAGTGGTTAACTACACACTGCATGCAAATGCATACAGCAGAACCCTGACTGTTTTCTTTCTTTCTTTCTTTTTTTAGAAAACTGCTTTATTGGGAAGGTGAATATTGAATAAAGAAAGAGTGCGGGAAGGGGAACATAAGGTTTACTAAATGTGTACTTAATCCTTTTACACAGTAGTTTTAAGAAAGAAAGTTAAACATTATAAAGGGAGAGCTTAGAGCATGATCCCTCTTGTTCAGAATTAAAATGTGATGATCCTGGATCCTACCTCTTCACTTCACTTTTCACCTTTATGTTTCTTTACTATAGTCTACAGTAATTTGACTTGATCTGAACAGTATTCTGGAGAAATGAAAGGAGAAGATTTGTACCAGCTGAAATTTGCTTGGTTCTTAAGGGATGGAAGCAATATTTATTTAATTCATTTATACCCTGCCTTTCTCTTCAATGGGAACCCAAAGCAGCATACATCATTTTCCTCTCCATTTTATCCTCACAACAATCCTGTGAGGTACCTTAGGCTGAAAGAGTGCGACTGGTCCTCCCAAGGTCGCCCAGTGAATAATATGAAACAAAATTTGTGAAAGGGTGGCTAGAGTAAGCAGAATGCACCTACACTTTGAAGTGTACTCACTATAACACTATGGCTTAGGTACAGAATTAATAATGTAGAATTTTGAAAAAAGAAACCATGAATTAAATGCACACTGCAATGCAAGAACAGTTTCGTTAGTTTTCATGCTTACAAGCTTTACAACACCAAAGGAATGCTAGAGAACAAAAGTGGGCATGGTATGCAATATGACTACATTAGGTTAGAACAGGAAGTTTCATATATTGTGTGATGATCAAGACAAAAACATTTGTCTTCTGCCACCATATCAATCCATACTCTAAAAAGAAATAGAGATGACTAAATAGAGGGCAGTCACACTCTCCCAGTAGAGTAAGGTAAATAGCCTTGATTTTAGAAAGCATGGAAATTAATTCCTAACACATGTAAAAAGTTAGTCTACATACAAAAATGTGAGATTAAGTCAAGCCTAAATTGTTCAACAGTTGAACAATTCTCTATTTGTGATATTACGATACTAATATAATACGTTTATATCCCCCGTCTTTCTTCCACAATGGAACATAAGGTGAATATCAAGGCACTGACCAGACACATACCTAGTCTGGTCTTGGATCATGATCATTCTAAGCATATCCTGCTAGGACTGAATTTAGTCTAAAGATTCAACTGGCCTTGGAGCAACAGTGAAAGCTCAATAGCTCTATTTGTAATCTACATTGAGACTTCTAAACATTTGTGTTGGTTTGATCCCCAAAACACCTTTTACCTGGAAGGAAATAAACAACACATGGGGGATAAATATATCTACCACTACTGGTACATTTCCTGTACATTACTGTACTCTATTGTATACATAATTTTAATAGTGATTTTATTTGCAAAGAAATCATTTCATATTGGAGATACACACATACACTTTACTCTTACACACAGACTTCATTCACTGGTATCAGTTGTTGGGGCAGTTCCCCAACAGCCAAAAAGCTGAAGTGTACACACACAGGGAACAAGCCTTATTAGAGAAGATAGGGCCATTTTACATATAACAAAATGTAAAATGTGAACTATCCCTTATAAGAGTGGTCCAGATGTCATCAAGCAAGCAACTGAACCATTTTCATATCGGCATAGAGAGGATCTGCACTTGCAGTTAGGAATATATTTATGCTTGCAGAATGGAAGCTACATTTACTACCATGTTATATAATGAACAGTGGTAATGAACTCCATTTCTTCTTTCCACATTTTTTATTAAAACAATAGCCAGTCATTGCCATTGTTGCATTTTGAAAATGTTAAAACTGTTCTCTATAAAACAGATTTTAAATGATTTCCTAGTATCTTTTTTAAAAAAATACCTCTGCATTCTCTTCTAGCCTGTTGCAGAATTTTTTTGTTTTCTTTATTCTTTATTTTATGCTTTTGTACCTGTATATTCTAAGCTGTCTAATCAAAACCAAAGCAAAGCCTTGAATGCTGTAATTTAAAAGGCAAGATTAACATGCATCCCTCTAAGTCTTGAACATATAAAACTTCAAATCTGTGGAAACCAGTGGAAGATGAAAGCATCTGGCCTGTGTTAAACTCTAAATTACGGATGGGCACAAACCGAAATTCGGCCTGAACTTGAGCTGGTTTGGAGTTCGTGAACCAATGTTCAGGGAAGGTGCCTTCCCCAAACGTTTACGGGACTTGTGGCTGGTTCAGCTGTTCAGGGCCAACCATTTAAACCTAACAGCTGAGCGGCATGGGGTCCACAGGTCAGCTATTAGGTTTAAATGGCTGCAAGTCATTAAACTCCCCCACTTTGAAGGGAGCAGACCCATGGAGCTGTTAGGTTTAAATGGCTTCCAGCCATTAAACCTTTCAGTTTAACTCTCCCCCTTTGAAGTGGGGGGAAGCAAAACTGAATGGTTAAATATCTGGAAGCTATTTAAACTTTTTTGGGCATCTCCCCCTTTCTCCTGGCCCTGGTGAACCATATCAGGGAGAAAGGTGGAAGGGAAGTCCCTTCCAAGATTGTCCCCACCCCCTATCTCCAGGCGGTGGTTCGCTGTGGCCGGGAGAAAGGGGGACTGCCCTGAACCACTTTTTTGGGGATCATGCATATATTTATTTATTTATTTATCAATAGCATTTCCATTATTTCAAAGTTTTCACATGGAAGAGAGTTACTGTGGTAGTTTGCTTAATATTTTGTTCTTGTACATAGTATCTCATTCAGAGAATCACTGTTGCTACTTTACTCCCCCAAAATGGAATCTCCTGTTCTCAAAAGCCTCATCTCAAGAAACTATCTTGCAAATATGAAATATGACAGGTATGTCCTCCTTTTTGGTGCTGATAGAATTCCAAGACTGTGAACTGCATTGGTCAATATGATGTTTATCAGCCAGCATCTGCATGTCATATACATTGTTTACAGATGAGAAAAATGTCAATTCTAACCTATTTCAAAGATCACATAATCCCAATGTAAACCCCAATAAAATCAAAGATCAAGTATTAAGATATACAGAAAAGAAGATATACTCAAAATCAATGCAACTTCAACAATTGGAGACAGTTACCAACAAAAAGGATATGACATTGGCAGAATACTACTAAATACCTTCCCGAGGGAGAAGACTTTACTTCATATGCCTGAAGTCTCTTGGTGCCAATATAATATTTTGGATATAAGACTGAATATTTTTTTAACTGCTCACATCATTCTTTGTATGTATCATTCATTTTGTTTCGTTCTAACATGATACCAGAGCAGCTCTATTTGAGATAGAATTTAAACAAAGATACAACAATTATGGTTGGGCTGGCATGCGGAACAAATTGCTCCACATATCAAAGTCTTTGTTGTGTTATTGCTACATGAATAACTTTCCATATAGGAAGTTGCTAAACCAAAGGAGATACAGAGCTGTGACTGTATTTCTCAGGGAATTTTTTGGGTGTGTCATGTTTGGTTTGGGGCTGTAGTGATGGGGGAGAGAATGTTTCATCTTTTGCTCCTCTGCTGTTTTTCTGAGAAAGATCCCCCCCCTTCTTTGTCCTATGGGGGGGGGGAGAACCAGATACCTCTGTGGTACCTGTATACCTCCCTCCCCCAAGCTAATATCATCTTCAGGGAGAGAGCCCAATTTTCATTGCAAAATAGCACAGAAGAAAGGCTTCTGTTCCTACTCCCACAATGCTGCAGTCCTGATCTGAATTTCTTCTCTCCCCTCTGCCCTGGCTGCTTTTGATTATTTAAAAAACAGTGAAAGTACCAACAGTCGATCTCATGTTGTTTGACCTTCAGGGACTTTTAAATGCTATTTCTATGACATGGGAACCTGATACTCCAAGTAATCCATTTCCTTCGGGCATGTCAAAGATCTTTATATCCTATGTTGATACTGATAGTATGATAAAATAATGCATATATTTTGGGTTTCTGAAACTTACTGGTGGTCTGCTGTTTAGACACTTCAGTTTTTTTCTTTAAAATGTGCAGTGATTGGTAGACATATGGAAAAGGTTAAACCTTCCCAACAATGTCAAACCCACAGTCCTTAGCTTTTACTTATATTGAAATTAACAGTTGATTTTGCCCTTGAGTTATTATTAGGGGTGTGCATTCAGGTATTTTTCAGGTATCACATAAGTTGAATACAGATCAGATATCAGTATTTGGCTACCGGTATAGCTGAACCCAAAAAAGCCATAATTATCTGGCTTTTTTTTAAGGGTTCATTTTGCTATACCGAAAAACCTAACAGCTGCCTGAGCCACCAGTCAGCTGTTGGGTTTAAATGCCTTTCTTTCCCTCCCTGAAATCGGGGGCATTGTAAACATGCCTGCCCTTGGTCTCTCCAGCCTGCCCGCTGTGGCGGGCAGGTTAGGAAAACAGAGGGCAGGCATGCAAACATGCCCCCTTCCTTTCCTGAGCCTCTCAGCTTTTATGGAGAAGCTTGGGGAAGGGGGGGGGCATGTTTAAATGCCTTTCTTTCCCTCCCTGATCTCAGGGACGGAAAGAAAGGCATTTTAAACAGGCCTAGGTTCCCTGCCTGCCCTTCTCCAGCTACAATCTGTGAGCTGGAGAAGGGCATAGAACCAGGCTTTCTCTAGTCAATTTCACTCCCAGCTGCCTGCCTCCTTTCCCTTTGGTGGTGTAAATTGGTCCCCAAAGTTTTCAGGAATACTGAATATAGCCCCAATCCAAATAATTTACTGGTATTTTACTGGGGAAATTCAGCATTTACCAATATTTTTCAGGTCTGATTTACCCGAAGCCGAAAAATACCGGCATTTTCTTTTTTTGCACACTCCTAGTTATTATGGAAGTAAACAATATGAGGGGAAAAATGAAATTGGAACTCAATTAAGATAAAATATTAATGCAGAAGAACTCTCAATAGAAAAATTGTGATCATATGTCTTGAAGGCTCTACAGACAGGACACTGCTTTCTCTCTTTGGTGTCTATTCAAATGTATTTAATCATTTCTACAATGTTGTACGCATGCTAGCTTTCAAAAAGCATATCATGATGAGGACTGTTTTTTAGATCTTGACCTCTATTAGTAGTAGTTACAAATCAACCCCATGCACATTATATCACTGCAGCTTTTTTATTCCAGTAAGGAATACTAAAATTAATTTTATCTGCTCTTATCTCTGCTTCAAAAATGCCCTACAACTAAAGGTACCAAAAAGTTCTGTGCACATGAAACACATCTCAAAGAGAATTTTGCTCTAAGTTCCTCCTTACAGGCTTTCTGGGTGATCAATTTTGGGGTTTGTTTTACCACTACAAATGTGCATTTGTTTCCTGCTTTGTTTGTGCACAATTAGTTTGACAGGATGTTGCATTTTTTAGGCATTCAGCAGCACTATTCTGTATCTGGAAAATATACTACTTCCCCCCTGGATAACATGGGCATTGCTACTTTGACTATTGTGAGGACAGCAGTTGAGGTGCAGTGTCACATGCACCTACTGAATATAGCTCACAATGCATTTAGTGATGGCAACGTAGCATCCCCTTCCCACTGGGAAAAAAGGCTCCTATTTGTTGTTGAGCTGTGTAACTCTTGCACAGGAGTCGTGCTTTTAAAGGGGTGAAAAGGAGCACGGCTATCCTCCATAGCAAAGATGACCTCTTCCTATTTATTACAAATGTACTGGATGTTATGCTATTGATACAGATCAGTCATTTGCAGAATTTATTAAATATTAAAACATTCAGTTTCTACTTAAAAATTATGAAACTGCCATTTAAATTGCCATTAATATATGTTACCAGAATCCATGCATAGGAACAATTGATACATTTGAGCATGCAGTATTTTAAAGTATGACATCACTTACATAGTATTTGTCCCAGTTTGTTTGCTAAGTAGGAAAAACATCCTTCCTTAAAATGAATTTAATCATAACAAATCTATTAAAGCATAATTTATTACAAGAACAGAATCTTTTTTATAACTTTAAACAACTTAAAGCAAGCAACTGTAAACATTTTACATGGGTGACAGAGGAAAGAAACTTCTTTAGTTTATTTCATCCTTTTAGAAAAATATTTTAAATAGTTTTACACTGAGGCACTGAAAATTATACTTTATCAAAACATAAAGACATTAAGAGGTAATCCAATTATGCTCAACACTATTCTATCGAAGTAATAGGAGCTGCGGTGGCTCAAGTGGTTAAGACGCTGAACTGCAGGCTGTGGAAGGTCGGTAGGTCAGCAGTTCGAGACCCGGGTGCCGCATGATGGAGTGAGCTCCCGTTTCTAGTTCCAGCTCCTGCCAACCTAGCAGTTCGAAAGCAAGAAATTGCAAGTAGATAAATAGGTACCACTTCAGTGGGAAGGTAACAGCGTTCTGTGCGCCTTGGTGTTTAGTCATGCCGGCCACATGACCACGGAAACGTCTTCGGACAGTGCTGGCTCTTCGGCTTTGAAAAGGAGATGAGCACCGCAACCTTAGAGTTGGATTCGACTAGCAAGGGGAACCTTTACCTTTACCTTTAATCTATATAAATTTAGCTCATTTAAAGATTTCTATTCCCTTCCAAGGTATTTTGTTTGTCTGGTTGCTGTAAAATTAGGATATTTTACATATTTTTCCTTCAGTTTAAAATTAATTATTCATTTTCAATCTTACGGAATTAAGAAAAACTACTGGATTACACTCCTACTTACATTCTCTCACTGTATCATACCCACTTCGTATTGATTTCATAATCTTCTACTTCTCGTATTGATTTCATAATCTTCTACTTCTCTCTCACACATCATTCTCTTCAGTATTTTACCTAGATCTTTATTTCTCTACTGTGTATTTGTACTCTAAATATACTTCTGTCTAACCAATCTTATTAAAATTATAAATGTCAAATTATCCAAGTGAGGCCCTCTTTGAATCTCCACTCACCACAGCCACAACAAAATGAACATTAGCCCTAAATAATCCGTGTATATAATATTAAATGTAATTAAATGGTTTATTAAGATATATTAATGTTCTCATTTTTCTTATGCGAAAATTGCTGTAAAGTATTAATAGCCTAACCTCACACTCTAGAATGCTCCACTGAAGCACACCTGAAGCTTTCCTGAAATTCTGGGATCAGAATATAAATGTTAACATTTTACAGAAAGCAGCTTTGATTTAACAATTGTCTCAAGGAACAGTTACTTATTTGTCAAACAAGACACAACTCCTCTCACTGTATTCCTCATAACTGAATTCTTTCTTCTCTATATGATACGTTTCTATCCTCCTTACATGGCATTTCATCTAAACTATGTTACTGCCAGTTACATTCCTCTTATGCACAAATGCAACATTTTCACCAGGAAGAAATGTTATAAATTTACTCAAAAATGATTCAGTGTATGGGGTTAGATCATATGTACTGTGAGCACAGAACAGAACTTTTTCTGCTTCCCCCATCTTGCTTCAGCTTGCTGTGCTGCCCAAAGTCCTGTTCCTGGGAGTTGGTGGACACTCAGGAACAACATGAATATCCTTCAGGGCTGGCCCGTAGCTAACATGGGGCCCATGGGGCCTGGCCCCCTAGTGTTTCTTCTGGGCCCCCTCCCTCTTGGGCTACCCTTAAAGTGCTCCAACATACCACCTGCATGGTACTTTCATTTAATTAGCTGGCAGGCCCCCTGAGGCCCCCTCCAAAAAAATTCCCTAGCTACGGGGCTGCTTCAGGGATGTGTAAATGGGGAGGGGAAATGGGCAGAAATCTCACATAATACAATCTGATCCACAGGGTTGGATCCAACCAGCTTTTCTGCTAATAAGAAAAGGAAGGGTCCCCCTTTGGACACCCAAAAAAGGTTGTGGTTAGTATCATGGGACTTGCATATACAAAAGTTATTGGGGCTGTAACAGGGAAGAGGGTTGGGGGAGACTGAATGAAAAAGCAGGCTGGGTCCAACCCATTGCTGGATACCATTCTATAAACTCAGTTACTCTATTAAATAAAGTTATATTGATACAGTCCTATTTACACTGGGCAAACAGATTGGCCAATTTATTGCCATCTTAAAGTTAGACTTTACTGGTCACTAGGTACTGGAGGCAATATTACTACATCTTTCCACCTTTTTGAGATCTGTGCTATATATATTCTTTTTCAGGCACCTCATAATTTTGCTGTTTGTTGGCTAAATAAATAACATACACATTTCAATAATTTAAATACATCTGTAGCTATTCCCTTTATATTTAGATATGTAACTTTCACCTTTTCATGTGAATATAATCCTGCTTGTCTACTGATTTCTCCTAATTTGCAAGCAGAACTACTTAATCTTCCATTGTTTTATTAGGTTTTATTAGGTGCAACTCATCAGAGCCATAACACGATGATTTTGTTTCTTGCATGCCAGTACTCATACATTTGCCTTTATTTTCCACATTTTAAAGGACTTTTTGTCTCCTTTTAGATTCCAATTTCCTTTATCTCAATATTTTGCAACTGTAGTTCCAGGATTTTAATTCTGAGAAATGATCAGATCCCTAGAGTTCTGTTTTTTCCCTTCATAACCTTCTGTCCACCGGCAGCTGAGAACATATTTAAGCATGTTTTTACCATCCAACATCTTAATTGTTTGCTTTCCTTTAGACACACTGAAAGACCCTTTCCCCCATTACAGGCTGTTAGGGGTATTCAATGAGCGGATGCAATGAATATGAAAGGACGACACAGTAGGTGGGTAGAATCTACTCTGTTCCGTTATCTTTGTTGTAAAATTGGTGTGCGTGATCTAACAGCACAGGCAGAAACAATTTCCCAGAAAGCAATAACATTCAGCCATCAGCAGGCAGTTAGTTACAAGATTGAGAGGAAAGAGAATAATTAATTAAATCTATTACCTCACATGAAGAAGACTGAGTGCGATAACTTGGCACAATCTTGAAGGTGATACTACCTCGCATTTCTCTCTGGAAAAAGTAAAGCATTCAGTTTTTTTGGGTTTTTTTTAATAAAGAAAAACCAGAAAGAGCCAGCTAATATCTCAAGAAAATCAGAAAACCCACCAGTTGCAGCAGGTCTGACACTCTCATATAGAAATAGATAAGAAAAGTCTATCATAAGCTTGTAACTGCTTTTAGAAACAGACACATTTGTATTACTCTGCTGAAATAAAGCCAAATGTGGAATTAATCATCCTGAAAGACCTTCAGAAATTTGCACACTGAAGACATTTTGGGTCACTAAACTGCTCCAATCTCCACATTTTCAACTTACTTTTTATTGTTTGAATGATTGTTACTTTTACCCATTTCTTGGTACTGTATACATCTTAAATATAGAGATTTAGCTATATGTATAATAGTTTTAATAGAAAAAAAATACAAAATACAGTAAGGCTAATGAGGTGGCATACTAAAAAAGTAACATTTAAAAACTTTTAATCTATAATGCCATAAAAATTTTAGGTGAAAGCTAAGATCTACTGAATATTTTCTTGTCATAACTGAATGTACACTACGCATTAGGTGTATGCAAAGAAAAATATACAGTATTATTTGGATTCAGGATTCTCTGATCCAAATATATTTGATATACACTAATATTCCTGAATATCAAGATCGGTATGGATACCCTATTCAGAAAATATTCGGGATTCCCGAATATATTTGCCTCCCTTATACCCTATGAGGCTGTTGTAGTCAATGGCAAATCTCTCCTATGTTATATTTGTGGGCCTGGGGGGGAGGGGATTTGAGGCAGAGGAATCAAATTTGCAGTGTAGCTGCTGGAGCCTCTCCCCAAAAGAACCGCCAAGCCCGAGTGTAACTTAGGAGAGATTTGCCATTGACTACAATGGCCCCATAGGGTATAAGGGAGCTGAATATATTTGGGGATCCCAAATATATTCGGGATTCTCTATTCGGCTGCTGAATACACATTGGAGAATCACATTCCGCTGAATATATGCCTGAATAATGCCGATAAGGCCTTATTCAGGTATATATTTGGCCCGGGTTCTGCCGAATGCACACTCCTACTACACATTGCTCCTTTCAAGACAAGTGATGAAGCTAGATACAAAGAACAGGGTTAATTTATGAACAAAGCTACTTATCAGAACACTTTGAAAATAGCTTCCTTCTTGTGCTTATGTTACTTCCTTCCTGTGCTTTATGTTATTATATCAGTCTATACAACAAGATTATGCTTGGTCAATGCCTATGAAAAGGAACAAATGATACTGGTAGGCACTGCATTTCTTCTTCGTATTTCATGAAGTAATAGATATTGTCACCAAGGACCACTGATACCCTGCTCTTTATTTGTGTAATCAAGAGTAAATATTTGAATTACCATTCATGTTTAGAGAGGGCATTTTGCAGGGCATAGAAAAATGAAAACTTTATAGGATGCTATAATGCAGGAATAAAGGTATGTCATTATAAATAAACCTGAATGTAAAAGAAATAGTGCATGTAACCTATGAACTGTGAAAGCCAGAAGTGGATCTTTCCCCATCTTCCCCTTTCCACAACAGCACCTGTGACCAATGAAAAGGCACTGCTGTGGGGCCTTCATGGATAAAATCGATGCAACCTGGGATGGGGACTGAAGTGAGAAGAATCAAATGAAATTGCTCTCCTCCTGCCAGTAGAACTTCCACTGTTTCAAGATGGAGGAAGATTCTGCTGTATTCCTGCTCCTTACTGCTGTCCCCCAGGCTTTTTGCTTGGCCCCTAGCAACATTTTTTTTGTGTTGCAGAAGATCGCTGTAGGGAAAGGTAGGGACACACACAGTTCCAAATGAAAAAACAAATCAGTGCTAGGGACAACACTTTATTCTATTCCACTGCAGTGAGACAAGTAAATAAGGAGTGAAGGAGAGGCAGTACTGTGACCACTATGTATCTTAAAATCTTAGGGAGGGACTCCAGAGAAACAAAAATCACCTGAAGCACAGCCTTTTGTACTGTTGGTTGATGCTAGGGATGCCTAGCTCATATGATACTATAGTCTGGTATTAACTGAGTAGAAAGGAATGAACTTTCATTTTCACATAAATAGTCTTTTGAGTACTCACAAGCATTTTTTGTAGCTGCTCTACCGTTTGATTTGCTACACTGATTCCATTTATTTCCCGAATTTCATCACCCACATGAAGCGTACCTACAAAAGTAGCAAAACAAGATGTCATTTTGTAAAACAAGCGCTAACTGCCAAACAATGGCAACACAAAGACAAATACAGAAACAGTGTCAAAGCCAGGACTCATTAAAGGATAAAGAAATTCCTATACTTTCAATACTCTTAATTCATTATATCAATTACTTTATCAGTGTAGTCAGATCTTGTAATCAATTAAAACTAATCTTTCATAGTTCTAAAGCTAGTGGATGCAAATACTTGCAGACTTGATAACATTAATAAAAATCCAAGATTCTTGTTGATTTCAAGTAATTATCTACTTATCCTTCATACATCAATAGTTGAAGGAATGGCAGAAATTGGATACCATCTGGCTTATGTGCATAGCATCAATAAAGGTAAATGCCCTCCAGATATTCTATGTGGTACTTTGCTTAAAGCTATTAATTATGCAATTCTGTGTAAATGGCAAGATGTTCCAAGCAGTGTTCCCTCTAAGCTGAGTTAGTGTGAGCTAGCTCACGGTTTTTTAGCCTCCGGCTCACAGATTTTTGTCTCAGCTCAGGAAGGATGGCTCCAGTGCAAACTACTTTATGCAGCAGCCAAATTGCTTGCTCACAACTTTAATGTCAGCAGCTCACAAAGTAGAATTTTTGCTCACAAGACTCCATAGCTTAGAGGGAACATTGGTTCCAAGACTTCTTAAATGATCCTAAAAATCCCCATTCAGTGATTATTTTAAAAAGTATGGTACAGTACTTAGAGAGAAGCAAGATCAATTTAGGAAAGTTACTGTACATTAAAAACAGGGTATATTATCAGTAAGTAAAAGTATCTGAATTTAAAAACAGTTTCAATGCAATTTATATATTTTCTGTGCTACCAATTCGTAACTATCACTGATTTCTTTTAAGTAATAATGGGCAAGCCCACCTAGCAAGGAGAGTTGGCTATAGCCCTGATCTATGTCCTTCTAGAATTTAAATACATCTTTTCAAATATTGCATTTTAGATACACGTGACTTTAAAAAACAAGGAAGCAGCTCAATGTTCTGCAAGTAGCTTACAAGAATCCAGAACTCAAAAACATATATGTACGTATAGTAGATCCTCATCATTCAAAGAGGATCCATTTCTGGGATCACTGTGAATTGTGAAATCTATGAATACTGGGAGGCAGGGGTTTCCTACCTCCCAGTAGCAAAACAACCGAATTTCCTGCAAAATTTAACAATGTAATGATTATGATGAGAATCATAATTGCAAATGGCAAGGGTCTACTGCAGTAAATTAAATATTTAATCATTACCAGATGTATTCAGTCAATATAAAATGTTCAATGAATACAGTCGTATTAAGATAGAATGCTTTCCTTTCATGGGTGGTAAAAATCTAGGTCAGAAAACAGCTTATCAGGTTCAAGACCTAGTCATGAATCAGTGGTCTTTCAAATCTTTCTTGAATGTAGAGAAGCTGCTTCCACATGTGGGC
>NW_015170893.1:0-3899 GCF_001447785.1 Gekko japonicus | reverse complement strand
CAGCTGACATCTCCCTCCCTCCACCACCTCTGGTGGGTTTTTCCAATGGATTTAAAAAATAAAAATGGTAGCAGGAACACCACTATAGTGATATACCTGCTACAGATAAACAGCAAAAGAGCCAGAGGTGGTGGGAATAGGAATGACAGGCACATGGGGGAAAGGCACACCAGATATGGAAAGCGACATGTGGAAATATGCAGCTTTCCATATGCGCTTCCCCCAACCCACTTTGGGTAAGATCTTTCAGAAAAGACTGAACCCAAGTGGATTTGAGGAAACGTGAAGCAGAGCCATGGAAACTTGGAAGGCGGAAGGCCTCATAATAACACTGTGCAGAACCCTCCAAAAGAACTGTAGTTTTGGTGAGGATATGGAGGAAAACCTGTATGTGGAAGCAGCTGGGAAAAGTCATATGGTAGCAAACACCAAAAATACTTTTCCACAATAGGAAAGGAGCACTGACTCACTGCTGTTATGATAAAGAACACAGAAACTATATGTCTCAAGGAATCCTTCCATAAATCTTGCTTATGTTCTGCCTCAAATTAACTGACTGCAGTGGACTGAATGCTCTTGCCTCTGGGATTGTCCAACAGGTCAGAACTCTCAGGTTTCAAAAAAACATTTTCTTGGAGGATGGAGAATAGCTCACTGAAGAAGCAATGCAGAGAGGCAGGGTAACAAGAAAACTTCTGACAGCCTATTCAGGACACATCTGCTCATTAACATGTAGCAGCTTGCTTAACTTGCATCCATATACAGGCTAACATCGTGTATATTTCAAGCATGGGGAATCAAGCTCACCTTAGCATTGGCATTATGCTGCTTTCTGCAGCTCAACTAAGAGGCAGATTTTGTTACAGGATTGACTGAAGCAGTGAGGCACAGGACCTCAACCCTTGAAACAGCACCAAGTACTAAGATGTAATTTGGACTAGACACTAAGTGCGAATTCCACTCAAGTATTTAATGAGTACCACATTTAAGTTATGCTAATTTATTCTTGCACCAACCCTTACCTTGTCGGTGAATCATTCCTCCATGCATAATTCTTGCAACAATACAGTGGTTCAGCTCATTCATTTTTAAAGTGATTCCCTGGTAAGATCAATGAAATAACTCAGAAAATCAGCAGCAACAGGATTCTTCGGGTGCCAAAGGCCAGTCCAGACATCTGAACATTTCTCCATTTGAAGCATGCCCAGCAAGGCAGTTGCATGGAGGAAGTAATGTTTTACCCAGCATTTTTCCACTTACAGGTATTGTTTCTTAGCAATAGTTTGCATCATGGTTCCATAGTGAAGTGAGGTGGTGGCCTCATGCAGTGGATTTTGAGGAGCAGCAGCTCTCACTGACGTCTTACCACCCTACCTAAAAGCTGCAGCAGCTAATGCTTCCTCCCTCCTTGTTCCTGAGGCATGTTTGAAAACAGCCTGACAAGCCATACAAGCTTCCTGAACTTTTGTGAGATATGAGATTAAAGATGCCTGAGGAATGTGGACATTAGATACAGTAGTTGTTCTGGTTCCTGAACAGCAATTGTGAGGAGTGAAGCAGGAGGATGGTGAGCAAAGGCTGAGAGGGGTGGTGAGAGATGAAGCACAAGGACAGCATGAGGTGGTCAAGGGGTATAGTGAGACGTGAGGCACATGGGACAAGAGATGAGGCGGCAGCAAGGGATAGTGATGGTGGCAAGGCGTGACAGCCATTGTTGACCACCACTTGCCTGCACTGAAGTTTTTGTTTTTAAAGATCATGCAAGGTAATGAACCAGGGGAGTAATCAAGGCTGAACCAATCCAGTCATGATAACAGAAGAAAAAAATATCTCAGAGAAAAGCCTTGCCCAGCGCCCAGCAATGAAACCATTATTCAAGGACCTCCAATAACTAAGCAGTGTGTCCTCAGTCACAAGCAGATCATGTTACATTAGTATTTCCCACTATCCAAACATCAGATCCAGGACCACATATACGGACACCTTAGTTCTGTTTTCTGACTCAGATTTGATGTTCCAATGATCTAAAGTGGACTATCTGAAGCCCCCTTTTACTGATCAAGCCGTCTCTGAGCAGACACCACACCACCTGGAAGCTCTTCTATCATATTTGGAATTATTCCTAGGACGACATTTTCTCTCCCCTTTCCTCTCAGGGTACACACCTACGCCTTCCTGTCCCTCAGCCTGGGACCTGAAATAATTGCTTATTTTGGGGCTCTGCAGCTTGCCCTGAAAAAGAGACCAAAATCTACCATCATAGGCTGCGGTCACACACACACACTAAATCATCCACTTTCAAACTGGATTTTACTGTTTGAACTGGCAAAATCCAGTTGGAAAGTGAATTGAAAGTGGATTATTTTAGTGCGTGTGACCACAGCCATAGTGTGCTTTCCTTATGTGCTTTTGCCTGTCCAATATGAAAGTTGTTTTATAGAAGCTTAACCACTGATTTATTGTGATAATACCTAGATGTCTAGCTTTTCCCTTTTGGATTATTCTTGGCCTAAGCATTAGTATCCTTGCATTGGTACTTAGACCTCTGTTTAAATCTTTAAGGAAATGGTACCTATGATTTTCTGTTCTCTCCCTCTTTTTGGCTTTTGGATGCCTAGGCTGACTGGCTTTTTAGTGGGCCTCTAGAAATGGGAAATAACAGTGAGTGCTGATAATATTTGACTACTTGAGATTTGCTAATTCCACAGCCCCAGATATTTGTATTATTCACCTTAATAAACTTTGTTTCTAGTTTTGACTCTAGACGGATCTCAATATTGCTTCCAAATCCATAGCAGTGCCTTGCTACTTTGTCACAAATCCCATTAACCAGTGTGTGGGTTTCATGTTGAGTACAAACCTAACCCAGATGTTCCTTCAGCATAGAATGACAGGAAGGTGGTTCCCCTTAAGAGTCAAGATATTTTAATACGGATTAGGTCAAAATTGGGAAGTAGGTCAAATGGCTAGGTTACACACATGGTAACATGACACTACCATTATGCTGGTTCAGGCATTATTTTCTCTATGTTGCTGTATCCAGGGCACTTGGGCTGTTGTGTGTGGAAAAATTTAACACATCTGAACCTGCTGGAAAGAATGACTATGTCTACTACGAGGAGCTAAATATTAATGTCTATAATAACAGCAGTAACAATGGACAGTAATATTAATATTATTCAGTTACGCAAATGGCTTTTAGGAGATAGTTCTATCATATATCACTCTCCCTAGGAGGACTATTCTTTTGCAATTTGTTGAACAATGTTCAGAATTCAGGCTTATGACAAAAGAACAAAGTTGTGAATACTCTGAATAGACCTTTCTGAAACAGTAAATGCCTTATCCATTTTGAAAGCAGTTCCTCATCAGATCAATATAATCAGTTTTCCCACTTCAATATTGTCCCAGATTCCACTCAAATCAGAACAATGAAATATTACGAAATGGCCTGAGACTATCTATGTATCTGTTTTTCTGTAAAATGCCCTGTTCTTGCCAAAACAGCCATTCTGGTTTGTTCATTTTAACCAGGGCTGGCAATTCCAGGAAATATGGGCACAGAGCCTGTGGAGGATGGAGTTTTGGGATATGCTGCCATACAGTCTGCCCTCCAAAACCACTGTTTTCTCCAGGGGAACCAGTCTCTCTAGTGTGGAGATCAGTTCTAATTCCAGGAGTACTTCAGTCCCCACATGGAAGTTAGCAACCCTAATTATAACTCAAGAGCTTTACCCTGTAGTACTGCAGTATTCTTATGTTTACTACTAATATCCTTTGTCTTATGGAATGTGAATATCAAGTTGACTAAATCTGTTTCATTTAAAGAAAATTTGTATAAAATGTTCTATAGATGGAACCTAACCCCACATAGATTAGCTAAAATGTATAAAAACTTG
>NW_015170892.1:1784193-1784384 GCF_001447785.1 Gekko japonicus | reverse complement strand
GTTTAGCATGCATTTATAGTCAGCACAAAGGCGCATGTCCCCGTTGGGCTTCACTGGGGTGACTATGGGAGTCTACCATTGTGCCGAAGCGACTGGTTCCAGGACCCCTTGTTCCACTAAGCGATCTAGCTTGGCCTCGATTTTTGGCTTCATTGCTAGGGGCGGTATCTGGGCCTTGATGAGAATGGGCC
>NW_015170892.1:1775109-1783847 GCF_001447785.1 Gekko japonicus | reverse complement strand
TCCGCGGAGATAATGGAGTAGGTCGACCCTGTGTCGATCTCCATGCTGCAGGGGGATCCCTCTATAAGGACCGTGACATGCATCTTGTTGGGGCCATCGGGGGGCAAGTTACAGACCTGGTGTTGCGGGAAGTGGGCCGATATGGAGTGGAGGTCGCTGGGTGGCTCCGGCATGGTCTGGTGCACAGACGACTTCTGGCGTTGTCCTTTGGAGCAGCAAACCCGGGAGATGTGCCCTGATTTGTTGCAGGTCTGGCAGACTGTGTTTTGGAAGTGGCACGACCGGCACTCGTGACCCTCACCACAGCTGGCGCATGGGGCAGAGGTGGTCGAAGAGGCCTTGCTTGCGTTGGTGGATGGCTGAGACGACCTGTCGATGTCGGGCCCCATTAAATAACAAAGTCTGAGTTGGTTGAAGATGAGACTTGGTAAGGTTTACCGAGAGACCTAGTGCAGCAAGCAGTTTTTGAATTTGAGCGATGTTCCGTCGAAGATTCCGTGGAGAAAGAGCCACCAGCAGCCAATCGTCTATGTATGGGAAGATCCTAATGGCCTGCTGTCTCATAATGACCCTTGAAGTGGTTGAAAGTCCGAAGGTAAGGACCCTGTATTGGAAATGTTCAGGCCCTACAGTGAAGTGGAGGTACTGGTGGAAGCGTGGATGGATGGTCAGATGAAAATAGGCATCCTGGAGATCCAGGGATGCCAACCAATTGCCTTTTTGTAGGAGTGGGAGAATGGGCTGCAGGATAATCATGCGGAATTTCCTGTGTCTGATTAAACTATTTAGGCATCTCAGATCCATGATGGGACACTTTCCCCCATTCCATTTGGGAACTAGGAAGTAACAGGAGTAGAACCCCAAACGGTGTTGAGATGGGGGCACTGGTTCCACTGCGCCTTTGGAAAGGAGCTCCGCGACTTCTGCTCTGAGAAGGGGTTTTTGGAGGAGTGGAATGGAAATGAAGCAGGTGGGGTAGCTGCAGAAATTCTATGGTGTAGCCCATGCGCACAATGGTGAGGACCCAAGTGTTCGTGGTGATACTTTCCCATATGGGGAGAAAATGGAGAAGCCTGGTGCCCCATTGAGGAGTGGTGGTAGAGGACAGGGGAACGTTCGGATGTCCAGCGAAGTCAAAGAGACTGCTTGGTGTTGGAATCAGGCCTCTTAGGTTGTTGGGTCTCGCCTTTGGACTGGAAGGAAGATCCTGAGTAAGGTTTCTTCCGCCTCCAAGAAGCGGTGGAACGTGAAGACTGCTGTCGACGGTTAGAACTCTGAGTCCAAGTCCGAGGTTTAAACTTAGGCGAAGTGTGGCATGAGTAACACCAAGACGCTTGGCTCGCTTCCTACTGTCATCTACCGTTGATAGGTACTGATTAGTGGTGGAATGGAACGACCATTGGTACTTACCCGTGAAGGGTCCTTCTCCTCTGAGGCTTGGAGGCCATCTTGTGGGTGATTCCCATCCTTCTTCAGGGAGGCAGGACTAAGTTCAAACTTCTTCCTGTTTCCTTTGGTGGGAGTCACCCTGGCTCAGTTCGGTGCTCCGAAAGCAGTAAGCTACATCACAAACTAAGCTCACTAATGAATAAGAAAAAACATTAACAAGAACAGGAAGAATTGTAACAGGACAAACTGTCAGAAGACGGGGAAGGAACTCTGAGCCCAATTTTCTCAGTCCAATCGTGTCAACTAGCGTGTGTAGGTATACATACATATAGTTGGAATGCAGTTTAATATGACGACCCGGGCGGGCCAAGATGGCCTCCAAGCCTCAGAGGAGAAGGACCCTTCACGGGTAAGTACCAATGGTCGTTCTCCCCTGAGGCGGAGGCCATCTTGTGGGTCTTCCCAGAGCAGTGTTATTTGGAGGGTGGGAGGTCGTCATCTGTTGAAAGAACAGACTGCAAGACGCGACGACCGAAGGCTGCATCAGCCGAATCATATATGTTAATTTTGTAGTGTTTGATGAAGGTCGAGAGAGAAGACCATGTGGCCGCCTTGCATATCTCTTCTACTGAGGCTCTATTATAAAATGCAGCGTTGGTAGCTGCACTGCGTAGCGAGTGTGCGGTGATACCTTCGGGTATCTTAAGGTTGAGGCTTTTATAAGCTTCGGCAATGCAGGATCTGAGTGTTGAACCTATAGAAGACGTGGACACTTTTCTTCCGATGCGTGGTGGAGAAATGTTCAGGAATAGAGAGTCTGTCAGACGAATTGGAGCTGTTCTCAAGATGTAACACTTAATCGCTCATCTGACATCCAGAGTATGCCAAGCTTTCTCTGTGGGATGTTTGGGATTTGGAACAAAGGAAGGCAAACAGATGTCCTGAGAATTGTGGAAACTGGTGTTTATTTTTGGACGAAAGGAAGGGTCCGTTCGCAAGACAACTTTGTCCTTGTGAAAGACGCATAGGTCCTTTCTGATGGACAGAGCTCCCAATTCGGAAATTCTTCTGGCTGAGGTGACAGCCACTAAGAAGAGTACCTTGTATCTTAAAAACTTCATCGTAACATCTGTAATAGGTTCAAAAGGTTTCTTGGTTAGGGCCGAGAGGACAGTGTTAAGCTTCCAAGTAGGAAATCTGTGCTTTTGTGGAGGATCTTGCAGTGAAGCACCTCGGAGGAAGCGACGGACGTGATGATGTTGAGAAACAGATAGTCCCCCATATTTTGGTAATACTGTAGTTAAGGCGGCAGTCTGTCTCCTGAGTGTCGTGGCTTTGAGTCCCGAAGAGCGACCCTCTTGCAGGAAATCAAGTACGGACCTAATTCTTGGATGTAGAGGATTAATCTTTTTCCTCCTGGCCCAACGTATGAATGCCTTCCACGTGACATTGTATATACGAGAAGTGGACTGTTTACGTGAGTCCAGGATGGTTTTTACGACGGAGGGACTGTAGCCTAGTTTCTGAAGTTTGCTCCGCTCAACCTCCATGCGGTCAAGCAATACCAGGCTGGATTGGGATGACTGATTGGTCCTTGAGCTAGCATGTCCTCTGATATTGGAAGAAATATGGGAGGAGACACTGCCAGTTCTTGTAGAGAGGTGAACCAAGGTCGTCGTGGCCAATAGGGTACCACCACTATCACTTCCGCTTGTAATATTCGGATCCTCCGAAGAAGTCGAGGTATAATTGGCAAGGGGGGAAACGCATAAAGTAGTTCCGGTGGCCATGGTGACAGTAGCGCATCTGTGGCTTCCGCTGACGGGTGAAAAAATCTTGTGTAGAATCGGTCTAGCTGGTGGTTCGACTGAGATGCAAAGAGATCCACCTTGGGGGACCCTAGAGTTGACGTGATCAGGGAGAAAAGACTCTTGCTCAGAGACCACTCTGCTTCCTGAATTGTCTGTCGACTCAGCCAATCTGCTTGTATGTTGGACATTCCCCTGATGTGTTCGGCATGGATCGATAACAACCTGCGTTCTGCCCAGATCAGGAGAAGATTGGCTTCTCGTCGTAGATTTGAAGATGTGAATCCTCCCTGCTTGTTCAGGTAGGATAGTGCCGACATGTTGTCTGTTCTCACTAGAACATGTCAATCTGACACCTGGGATGAGAAACGTTGCAGTGCCAGTCGGATGGCTCGTAGTTCTAGAAGATTTATCGGTAGTTTCTGCTCTGTGGGTGACCAGGTGCCCTGAATGGGTTGCTGTCGTAAAGTCGCTCCCCAATCGGATAGGCTGGCATCCGTGAAGAGGTGTAACATCTCCGGCTTCCAGAAGAATTTGCCCTGCGTGAGGTTGGATAAGTTGGTCCACCATTGCAGGCTTGTTTTCACCTGGAGTGGTACCCTCAGGGAAAATTCCATCCGAAGGGCGATAGAGTGTTGATAGGGTCGAAGCAGATGTTGTAATTGCCTTGAATGAAACCTGCCCCATTGAAGAGCATCGAATGCTGCCACCATCAGTCCCCCTAGGCGAGTCAGGGTTGACAGGGAAGAAACCCTGGCTTGGAGAACTTGAGATGTCAGGGCCTTGATCTTCTTGGCTTTCTCTATTGGAAGGAAGATCTTTGTAGCCTTGGTGTCGAGTATCATTCCCAGATGAAGAAGTCTCTGATTTGGAATCAAGGAACTTTTCGCCATGTTGACTATCAGACCGAATTTCTGAAGACATTGTATAGTTTCTGCTGTATCTTTTTGTGACTGGTCTTTTGTCGAGGATCTGATCAAAATGTCGTCCAAATACGGATGGACATGTATGCCTTTCTCCCTCAAGCACACTATGGGATGTATTAATATCTTGGAGAACACTCGGGGGGCGGACGAAAGACCGAAGGGGAGAGCCCTGAATTGATAGTGATTCTCCCCTACGCAGAAACGGAGAAATTGGCGGTGCTGTGGGGCAATTGGGACGTGAAGATAAGCTTCCATCAGGTCTATGGAACAGAGGTATTCCCCAGGCCTGAGTGCTTCCAAGATGGACCTCAGGGTTTCCATGCGGAAATGTCGCAATTCCACATACCTGTTCACATACTTCAAGTCTAAGATGGCCCTCCAGTCCCCGTTCTTTTTGGGGACTGTGAAGAAAATTGAGTACACCCCTTTCCCTATCTCTGAAGTGGGAACATGTTCTATTGCATGGATGAGAAGTAAGTGGCTTCCCTGGTTCGTTGTAGTTTTTCCTTGCTCTTGTGAACAGGTGATATCAAAAAACGTGCAGGGGGAAGAGAGTGAAACTCTATTTTGTACCCCTCTGAAACAACTTCCTGAATCCATGCGTCTGGGTGGGAGGATATCCAGACTTCTTGGAAGTAAAGAAGTCTGCCTCCCACCGGGTGACCCTGGGAGTCATGCCTTATTGTTTTGGGGGTTTCCTCCCTTATCTGGTCTACCACCAGAGGACCTGGGGAATCTATTGGTGTTAGACCCCCCTCGCCGAAATGACTGTTTGTTGTTTGGCCAGGATTGTCTTCTGTAGTCAGGTCTAAATTTTGGTGTGTAATTATAGGGGCGAAAGGAGGAAGAGGCTTGTGACCTCCTGTCCCCAGGACGTATTGATTTGGGCATAGCTTTTCTTTTGTCCCGGGTCTCCACTAGGATCTTATCCAGTGAATCCCCAATAGCTTGTCCCCCTGGAAGGGGTAAGCAGACACTATAGATTTAGAATGGTAATCGGCCGACCAGGATCGCAGCCAGACAGTACGTCTGGCCACTGCAGACGAGGCCATTGCTCTGGACGCGAAAACCATTGTGTCCACTGTGGCGTCGGCCGTGTACGATAGGGCCTGGAGTACTCTGTTCGCTCCCTCCATTAGCCTATGGTTATTTTCTGGAAGTAATTGGATCAGTTTCCGCATCCAGACTATGGATGCCCTGGAAACAGTGGACGCGGCCGCCGATGCCTTGATGGTTAAGGCATTTGCCTCATGAGCTCTTTTTAAGTCATGGTCAGTTCTCTTATCTTGGTTGTTTTTTAACATACCATGTCCATCCTCAGATAGAAGACCGGAAGACTGCAGAGCCGCCACCGGCGCGTCCACAGGTGGAGTCTGTAATAAATCTGAGACAGAAGGAGTTATAGGATACAGTCTCTTAATAGCTCCTGGCACTGGCCCATTCAGCCTTGATTTTCCTCATATAAAAATCTGGGAAAGGAAAAGCAGACTCTGAGTAATCCTCAGGAGGGAACATTTCATCAGTAATCTCTGATGCCTCAGTCTGCTCTTGGGAAGTTAGTGAACTATTCCCTGTTTTTGAGAGAGACTGTATTTTCAAGGCAGACAATGTCTTAGTCAACAAATATTGGAAATCCTCAGGCTTAAAAAATCTGAAGGATTTTTCCTTAGTAATGGGGTTTTTTGGAGGAGGTACTCCTTCCTCCTCTCCATTAGAAGAAAATTCCCCCTCCTCCCTCTCACTCTCCGTTTGGTAGAGGCTGATCTCCTCCTCTTCCCCCTCTTCCATCCTGGGATTTTTATTTTTATCCCCATAGGGTGGATTTACTTGACCCTGAGGAAATCTTTTTCTGGATGCCTTGGTAGGCCACTTCCCTGGACCTTTCGGCTGGGAGGGGGGGGAGGGAGAATGAGACGGGGGGGATCTAGTAATGCGGGAGTAATGGCGATGACTGTGCCCTCCCATTCCATAAAAATTAGCTATTTCTTCCCTCATTGCCTTTCGGAAGAAGGCCATTGCGTTTGGCGAGATGGGGGTGGGGTAACCATGAGTCACGTTACCGCTACAGCAGGCTGCCATCTCCTCCGTGTCGTCACTTCGAGATAGGATTTGCGAAGCCCCGCCATTATTTGAAGGTCCGGGGTGCACGGATTGCGGGTTTGGGCATTGGTAGCCATCCCCGTCTTGGTTGTAAATGCGGTTATTGGCCTCTGTAGTAGCCGCCGCTGCCGGTCCGGGCTCAGGGAATGCGCGCATAAGCATTTTGGCGTGCTTGGCCTCCGCGCCATTTTCTCGCTCGCCTCCTGGTGACAGAGCGTTCCTCTTGCTGGCGCTTTGGCTGCTGTGTGTTTGCCCGCCGGAATCGGACTCTGGTGCCGAGAGGAACCCATCATTCTCTCCTCTATGTGCCATTTTTTTATTTTTATTTTTTTAAAGGATGAATTTCCTTCTCCTCAAGGGCTATTGAGGTATTTGTCCAGAAAGGACAGAAAGGAAGGAGGAGTAAAGACGAGGGTTTTTTTTTTTTTTTTGAGTTAGAAGTACTAGGTAAGGTAGAAGTATAAGATAAGTGAGGGATTATGAGGTAAAAGTTGTAAGGAATAGTTGTTGAATTGAAGAAAAAAGAGGTGTTAGCAAAGCTAATCCTAAGCTGCTCTTCCTACTGAGGCAGGAAAAGAACTGAGCCAGGGTGACTCCCACCAAAGGAAACAGGAAGAAGTTTGAACTTAGTCCTGCCTCCCTGAAGAAGGATGGGAATCACCCACAAGATGGCCTCCGCCTCAGGGGAGAAGTGTGTCACTGCATTTCCCCCTGGATCTCTCAGCCTTCTTGATTGACTGCTTGGCCTGTAGGCACCTAGGTGGCATTGTCTTGTGTGGGCTTCAATTTTCTTTTTTTGGAGGGCAAGTCTCAGAATTTCTTTTCAGCGTCTTGATTACTGGCCTGAGAAGGGTTCTACAGGTTCCATTTGTGTGAAAAGAAACCCTCCAAGCAACATCATCTGGGACCTGCCCTCTAAGAGCCAGTTTGGTGTAGCAGTTAGGAGTGCGGACTTAAGTCTGGGAGAACCGTGTTTGATTCCCCACTCCTCCACATGCAGCTGCTGGTGTGACCTTGGGTCAATCATAAGTTCTTTCAGAGCTGTTCTCTTAAGGGCAGTTCTCAAGAGAGCTCTCTCAGCCCCACCTACCTCACAGGGTGTCTGTTGTGGGGAGGAGAAGGGAAAGTGATTGTAAGCCACTCTGAGACTCCTTCAGGTAGTGAAGGGTGGGGTATAAATCCAATCTCTTCTTCTTCAGAATAATTTGAAACCAACAAAAGACAGATGATGATATCAAACGCTGTGAACCCCAGGTTGTGAAATTCTTTCCCCTAAGAACTGAGGTACATGCCATCCTTGAGGTCTTATAGAGAAATCTGAAGGGGTTTTGTTCTTACTCTGAAAGGCCTCCGAACTGGTGACTTAACTGCCTGATCATTGATGGTTCCATCTCCTATTCTGTTTTTATATTTTTATTGTCCTTGTTGTGGAACTGCCTTTGGGGCCTTCTTTGGAGCTGAAAGGCAGCACAAATATTTAACCATAAAATAAATAAAACTAGAACGTATTGGGGATATGAACTCTATTTTAACGTATATTTATAATAAAGGCCAGTTACATTAACCAGAATACATACTGGATCCCTTTTATTCTTATTATATATTAGGGATTCTGAAACTGAGTCCTTCTCAGTATAGTGTTCAGCCACATGTCCTGTAACAGTCTCTTACCATTCTCCCATCAACCAGCCTTTAGCAACCATCAGCCAAAATAAGCAATAGAAAGAAGAGATGCAGTAAAGCAGAAACCTATCCATAGTACTTAAAGGTACATATAGATTAAGACGGGTAGCCATGTTAGTCTGTCTGTATCAGTAAAAAAGAGCAAAAGTCCAGTAGCACCTTATAGACTAACAAAATTTGTGGCAGGGTATGGGCTTTCATGAGTCACTGCTGACTTCTTTTGGTATCCAAAGAAGTGAACAGTGACTCACAAAAGTTCATACCCTGCCACACATTTTGTTAGTCTAAAAGTTCTACTGCACTCTTTTCTACTGCTAAAGGTATATGTTTGGCACTACACTTCATCTCATGATTTATCCAAGAGGGGGGAACTCAAAGGGGACCTTAAATGTAAACATTAGTTAATTTATTGATTTTTGTTAAATTTTGCAACTTGTTTTAATGTGTGTCATACAGGCCTCGGATGGGGCCGGATTGCCCTGGTACAGAGCTCTGGGAGTGCGGCGCCGGGGGGGTGGACACATGGTGAAGCCCCGCCCTCTGCTTCCAGCCACCCTCTGCTTCCAGCCTCATTCCGTTGCAGAAGGAGGCAGAAGCAGGAGGGTGCGTTAGCTTCCTCACTGCCCCGTCCTAAATCTTCCCGGAGCCACATTCTCCGGGAAAGATCTCTCCCCCCCGTCCCTTCCTGCCTGCCCGGGGCCGCTGTGCATGGCCCAGGCAAGCCCCCCCAGTCCCATCCCCCATCTTCCTGGAGCCACGCGCTCCGGTAAAGATCTCCCCCCCATCCCTTTCTGCCTCCCTTGGGCCACTGCGCGCAGCCCAGGCAAGCCCC
>NW_015170892.1:1774783-1774903 GCF_001447785.1 Gekko japonicus | reverse complement strand
CGCGGAGGTGCACGCCCCAGGAAAGATCTCCTCCTCCCGTCCCTGGCTAGAGGCGATCTGGTGTGTTCTGGTGGTTTGCAAAGCGAGTCTCTGTGCCCTTAAGCCTGGGACGTTAGTTGA
>NW_015170892.1:1761738-1772804 GCF_001447785.1 Gekko japonicus | reverse complement strand
CTAGCAATCTAAAACAGTCCAGTGGAGCCTGAGCGGTGGGTGTGGCCTTCTGACACACTTCCGGTGATGTTAGTGGCTGTGGCATATGCTAATGTGTTATGCTAATGAGCTCCTGTTCCTCTTTTTCTACTAAAAGACCCCTGGTGTCATATGTCATCATTTTAAAAATTATGATTATGGGCCTCAAGAGCTGGAAGCACCCATGCCTCTATGGACTTCTGAGAGGGCCTACCCAAGAGATGCATGGAGACTGAGCCACAACAAGCTTAGGGTGGTTGCCTTATACTTTGAGAATAATATACATTAGTGCTAGCTTAATTTTTATACAAGCAGTGTAAGGTCAAACAGACAACCCTCCCTTCCTTTACACTGTACTTGGTCACAGAGGAGATAGGGGGCAGAAAATGGAACTTGCTGTCCAAAGGACTTATCAGTAAATGCAGAAAAATTAATACAACAGGGCATGCAAATGTCATCTTAGTGAAAAAACACGCATAAAAGGTAAAAGTAAGGCATAGTATTTCAAATATTGACCCAACCCATAGCCTACCTGCCCCTTTTCACAAGCACCAATAGGGAAGAACTATGGGATGGACTTGTAAGTAGGTGGGACTACAGACTGGCAAAATATCATATACTCTCTTGAGAATATGGCTCTCCTGCAGGTGTTTGATTTTCTAAACCTTCCAATATCCTTTGATGCCGTGCCCTCTGATCTTTCTTCATTACTACTATGGATCTCTATCTGACCTCTTGCCAATTAATTTACCTCCTTCTTTATAAGTAGCAGAAATTACAATAGAAAACCTATTAACTCATGATCTTCAGCTACTTCACATTTATTTTTTTTATTACTACCATGCAAATAAAACATATCAACAAGTTTCAGACTTGTTTAATTTTACTACTCATGAACATTATGCAACTGAAAAGCTCTATCTAACACAACCAACGACTCACCAGCACCAGCACTGTCCACCATCACCAAAATCTAAATCCCAGCCAAATCTTATAAAAATAACTGTATGAAGGGTACTTAAAACTAATCTGTACAGAAAGTGTTTACAGAAACCTATGGAAAAAGTCAGTACGTATTTCAAAGGGAGCATAGTTCCAACCCTGGATGCAGACATTTCCCAAGCAAGCTTTAAGGAGACATGCCTGGAGATCCTTTTTACTCCGTAGTAAAGAACCTGAGTAACGTCAAAAGGCAATCACTGAAGTCAGATACAAAGATAGATATGATATATGGAAACAATGGATTAGTCCTTGTATAGGATAACATAAAGGTAAAGGTACCCTTGCTCGAAAGCCAGTGGAATCCGACTCTAGGGTTGCGGTGCTCATCTCCGTTTCAAAGCCGAAGAGCCAGCGCTGTCCAAAGACGTTTCCGTGGTCATGTGGCTGGCATATCTTTCCTTGCTGTTCTCTGGAAGTCTGCATTCAGTTGGGAAAATCTTTCCTTTTCGCCTTTGCCTTTCGCTTTCCTTCTTTCCTCTGCTATTTGTAAAGCCTCATCAGACAGCCACTTTGCTTTCTTGCATTTTTTTTTCTTTGGGATGGTGGTGATTGCTGCCTCCTGTACAACGTCACGAACCTCCGTCCATAGTTCTTCAGGCACTCTATCTATCAAATCCAGACCCTTGAATCTATTCTTCACCTCTACTGTATATTCGGGATGCGATCTAGGTCAAACCTGAATGGCCTCGTGGTTTTCCAAATTTTCTTCAGTTTAAGTCTGAATTTTGCAATGAGTAGCTCATGATCTGAACCACAGTCAGCTCCAGGTCTTGTTTTTACTGACTGGATAGAGCTTCTCCATCTTTGACTGCAAATTATATAGTCAATCTGATTTTGGTGTTGCCCATCTGGTGATGTCCATGTGTAGAGTCGCCTCTTAGGTTGTTGGTACCTATTTATCTACTTGCAATTTCTTGCTTTCGAACTGCTAGGTTGGCAGGAGCTGGAACTAGAGACGGAGCTCACTCCGTCATGCGGCAACCTGGGACTCGAACTGCTGAACTACTGACCTTCCACAGCCTGCAGTTCAGCGTCTTAACCACTTGAGCCACCGCAGCTCCATAGGATAACATAAACCACCACATAAGATTTAGGCAGCAAGGTTACTTTTATAGTTGGGATAACAGAATAATACTTAATGACACATAAGTTTGGCTGATATTGGAGTCCACAGTCTGTTCAGAGGCTACTGTCATAGAGTATCTAATTTCAAACATTAAGTGGGGGTGTTAATTTCTATACAGGAAGGACAGTTGAGGAACAGAATTAAGCATCTATGGATTTATTCTTCCCTAACCAAAAAGAAAGCACTTTCAAATATGTAGCTTCTTGTAAGTTTTTGTGTAAATCATTTCTCACTGCAAAGATGGATCAATGAGTTCAGTCTCCAAGGCTGAGAACCCATGAGGACATATGGTTATGTTATAGGGTAAAACTTTTAAAACATATGGTTGATGAAAGTCTTCAGCTAGGAGAAGAAATGTGAAGAGTGTTTTCCAAGAGTTCAAAAACCAGTTGTGTTTGTCTATGGGAAACAGCATGGCTTGGGTCACAAAGGCCAGCTTTGGGAGTAGCAATTTTTGTTATTTTGAGCAAGAAATGATGTTGATGCATCACACTATAGATCAGCTAAACAGGATTTTTGTGAATCATTCTGCACTCAGAAAACCCAGCTCTTCAGAGCTTTCATTCAAAAGCTCACTGAACTTAGCTGACTACTCCCTGAAGACCAGTTTGCATTTTATTTTACATAAGAGTGCTATAAAAATAAACTGCAGTGGTAGCTTTTGGGGGATAATTCAATAGATCTGCTGTTTTTACTGTAGCACTATTTCTTCCTAAATTTTCTCAGTGATCACACCAGTGAAATTCTGCCAGTAGTAACAACAGTAGAAATGCTAATAATCTGCAAAATGCTAGCCTTCAATAATTTATTTTTGGATTATCTGATCATGCAAGGAGCAAGCAGAGAGGAGGTAAGATCAGTGCTTAGCAGGACTAGTAAAATCCACTTGCATTCTGGAAGCAAAGATGCATTTCTGACTGCTATTGCAGTTGTTCATCTTCTTCAGTCCACCGCTGTTTCATGTAAGAGCACCTTCCTGGGAATAAGATTTACTTCTGAGTAGATCAGTTTAGGAGTGTTCCCTCCATAACTGATAGGAAGTGAGAAACACAGTTCTTAACAGTGCTTGCATAATACCTAGAAAGCTATAATTTAATCCACATATAAATCCAATAATGCTTGTTACTAGAAAAACAGGAAAATAGGACTATTACCTTCCCTCTCACTACATAGGATATAAATAACAACAGCAAATACACCAGAACAAGACAAACTGAGGCAAAGACGGGATGGAATGCTGGGCTATAGAAGTTAAAAGGAGCCAAAGACTGAGGAATTTGCACTGCAGGGAGGTTTTCCATTATGGTAGCAAAATGCAAACTATACTTACTTATGAATGTATGTGCATGCATGTATACACAATCCAGTTTTAAAAAATAATATCCATGTTATAAAAATATATCAAAAACTCTTTCCTTCACAATTTGTTTGGACTAAGTAATAATTACTTTTACAATTATTCAGTTAAAACATATCTGACATTCAACTATAATGGAAGGAAAAGTCAAGGGGAAGAATACAAATAAAACTAGCTACTTTATATTTTAAAATACCTACTTGCAAAGAAATTTCAGTGTATAGCCTATGTGAAATTCTATACAAGCAAAAATTTCCGTTATGTTGAGAACCAGTGGTCCAATTTCATATAACATCAAAAGCAAAACAAAGGAAAAGATGACATTGGTGGGCTTTTCCTGCAGCACATCCATGGAAGCTATGCTATGAAACTGTGATGGAAATATTAGAGCTGTTATACTTGGGGAAAAAAGAAAAGCAATGATCATTTCATTCTTCCTGTCTTTTAATGCTCCAGGGTTTTGGAGACGAATAGGAGCAATAAGTTCACTTTGCAGAATTAATGCTGTAATTCTTTATCATAAGAGCAAAGCATTACCTCAATCTGATTTTTCTACAAAATGGTTCAAAGTATTTTTAATGATGGCCCTAATTTGTTAACACCTCCTAAATTATTAATCCCCCTTTATATTCAAGTAGTTATTGCATGTCATAACAATGTATCTATGCAGGGAAATTTAATAGTATTTTCTGCATATCAAGAAAAAGCTTGTTCTGCAAAATGCTATTAAAATTGATAATGAGCTAAATATTTGCCATAGCAAAGCAAAGGCAGAAATTACTGTATCAATCAACCTGGATGCCCTTATTCAATAAACAAAAATTATCGCATTAACCTTCCCTAGTTATAAGTTGCAAAATGCTTGTTTTCATGCACACCTAAGGCCTCTGTTGGTCATCTCAGGCAGCTCCCATTTGCTGATCTAACTAGAGATAATAATACATTTTTTTCATTTCCTTCTGAACAATGCATACTATGTTATCCTCAAATAAGCAATATTTTTGAAGAGAACCTTCCTTACAACAAAGAAAGATAAGCAATATTTTTGAAGAGAACCTTCCTAACTTACAACAAAGAAAATACAATATAAAAGTGCCATACTCTATACACTTGCAAAAGCATTACAGGACCAGAACACAAAATATAGTGTAGTTTACAACATAGACACTGGGTTGAGTCAGTATCTTTTTTGTGCCTTCTAAAAGAAACACAAATGAAAATGAAATCACACAGCAACTCCTGTTTCTTAGCAGAATCTGAAATTGAACACTATTAAGAAAATAATATTTGCCATAGAAAGATTCTGCTCTTGAATTAAGCAGCTGACCCTGAAGCTGGGTTTGCCTTCGCTTCTCACAGCATGTGGCCAAAAGGAATCAAACCTCTCAAGTTAGAAATTCAGCTGCATAAGGGGCTAATCCAAACAAAGCATTAATGTATGGTGTTTTGTTAAACCAACCGTGGTTCTACAGCTAAATTATCACCAAACGCAGAGAAGCGCTGCATGAATTAAATATATTTTATTTATTTAAAAACAATTGAATCTTACCTTACAGATGCAAATGCAACACCAAGTATATTTTTGTTTCTGCAGCAATACTATTTGTATCTCTAGAATCTCTAGATGCATGTAGTATGATTTACACTGTCAAAACCAAATCTAGGCATGAAGGATATTAGAGAAGCTGGAACCTATTATACTTAGCTGCTCTGCTGACCAGGCAAGGGCAGGCTGTAGTACTTATATCAGCTTTCTAGACAGAGCCTTTCTTTTCTCTCATTTTCCTTTTAGAAATGTAGAAAATCTCTTCATAGCGTCTGAAGAAGTTTGCTCTGACTCACAAAAGTTCATGCTAGAATAAAAATTTAGTCTGAAGGGTGACACTGGACTTCTGTTTCATTTTCTTATGGCCCTGACAACCCAAGGCTATCTCTTCACCACCTGAAGAGGATTCTGATTACACACGGTCTTAGGTAACTGGTTAAATCATAGCCAAAGGTCCTCTAGTACAGAAAGGTAAAGATGTGAACTGGCCATACATGGATGCAATTTCAAACCAGCTCATTTCAACCAACTTGAGATTTGAGATTTATACATCTGTTATAGAAATTGCTGCTTTACCAATAAAAGTTAACTAAAGTTGACAAGGACCTGGGAGACTCAGGAAATTGCCCCTCTGCCATGGAAGTGCACTGGATGACCCTGGGTCAGTCAAACACTCTCAGCCTAACCAGAGGATTGTTATGAGGGTAAAATGGAGGAAGACATTACACGGTAAGCTTCTTTGAGTCCCCATTCGAGAGAAAGGTGCAGTATAAATGAATTCAAAAATGAAATAATACTGAAGTGTTTGTGCACACACATATACAGAGTCTTCAAAACACTTTACATACATTATATATGTTATTCCAATCTTAGCTGTATTTATTGCTCAGCTCATTATACATCTTGACTCTAAATAGCTCTTCCTGGCAACTAAACCCCTCCTGCATGTAATATTTGAGAAAATCTGTTTCAGTGTATGTGAAGAAGTGTGCACGTGTTGAGTCTCTGTTCTCACATGTACACAGGGTTGAGCTTGGTTTTTCTTGGGGGTGCTGCTGGACTCCAATTTCATTCTCATATCTCTTTGTTAACTCTTGCATTTAGGTGCTAATTTGCTGCCATCCATTGATCCTACTAGTCACCCATTCCAATTTCAGCTCTACATATGCACCTGGGCTCTGATCAGCCTCTCCTAACGGCTTACCCCAACCCTCTTTTCCCCTGTAACTAGCTTTTAATATTTTACTCCAGTTTTGTCTGAAGAAATGTGTTTTGCACATGAAAGCTTACACTTTGAATAAAACTTTGTTGGTCTCAATGGTTCCACTTGACTCAAACTTTGTTCTGCTGCTTCTGATCAACATGGCTACCCACCTGAATACATTATACTTTAATCCTTACAACTACACCTTGTAATGAACACTCTTATTACTGCCACCATACTGTAGATTGGGAGAAAATCTAAGGCTCTCCTAAAGCTCAGTGAGTTCATTGTGGATGTGAGACTGTCTCTCAGCCTCTTACCTACTATAGGTTTTTTTTGTTGGGAAGCTTTCCAACTGATGTCAGGGCTTAATGATTTGGAAACACTTATCCATGCACCAATTACATACAGGTTGGACTACTATGTTCTATGTGGGGCTGCCTCTGAAGATAGTTTGGAACCTTTAACTGAATCAGAATGTGATGCCTAGGCTGCCAGCAAGTTATTAGGATCATATACTGTCAGTTTTAAAAGACTTCCACTGGCTACTAGTCTGCTTCTGCACCACTCCCTATAAAGCCTTAGCCAATCTGGAACCAGAGCATCTGAAGTGTCATCCTTCTTCCATACTAGCCTGCCATCAATTGAGATAATCATTAGAGGTACTGCTCTGTGTGCCCTCATACTCTGAGGCATGGTGACTGAGCAACAGTGACAGAGTTACTGATGCTACAGTTGCGAATCCCCTCCCCACTGAGGGTCATCTGGCAACAGATATATAGAACTGGATCCGAGGTAGCACCCATGGAAGGCACTGGCAGAGATGGAGCTTCTCTGCCTTCTGCAGCCTCCAGCAGCCACCTTCCTGGCAGAGTCTGAAGTTCTCCTAGAATTACAACTGATCTCCAGACTACAGAGATCAGTTACTTTGGATGAAATGGCAGTTTCTGTCCCTAGGCAAAAAATTAAACATAAATCTGACATTAAAAAACCAAAACACTAAAAAACCAGTGGGGGAATATTTTAAACTTCCACATCATTCCATTGCTGACCTAAGAGTGGCAGTCCTCAAGGAGAGAAGCTTTAAGGGAGATTACAACACAAGATCGCTGAACTTTAAGTTCATTCATAAGTTTACAACAATGGACCACACAGTGATGAATAGGTACATAGGATTCTTACCTCAATACAGATGCTAATTTTCTGCCCCAAAGCATTTCCCCTTTGCGCTAATCAAGCTAATTACTATGCTTATTATACCTTTGCATCTAGCATCCCACCTTCTGACTGGGTTATACGGACTCACAAATCTCCATTCCAACTCGTATCTGACAAAGGGAGCATTGATTCTCAAAAGGCAGGGCCTGGACTCTCTCAGGGTCCTGTTTGCGGTGCCATGGGGGGGGGAGAGCAAGGGCACCCATGGTGGTCTTGCTGGGTGGAGGGGGCAGGCCAGTGGTGGGCATGGGAAGCTGGGGCCTGCCTGACCTGATGCTGGGCCAATCAGAAGGTCATGGGTGTTCAGAGGATGGGGGTGTCCTGGATGCAGGATTTCTGCCTGCTTGGCTTCAAGTTTTGGGGGTTTTGGTACAGGGATAAGACCATGTCCAAGAGGTGCTCCGTGGCCTGTGCGGCCTTCAAGACCTTTAGCACATTTCTCAAATGGGCTGTCAAGGTTAGAGCTTCTACCACACACATCACTCACTATCTTGATGATTTTCTATTGGTTGGTCCAGTGGGGGGTCTGCCTGTGGGGAATACCTTGCCACATTTCAGGCCTTGGTCAGGGAGCTGGGAGTGCCCTTGGTGAGTGACCAGACTGAGGGTTCCACAACATGTCTGACATATTGTCATGGATGACGACGACCACGCCAAGCCCCTGCCCGGGTTGACAGCACAGCCGGAGTCGCTGGCATCACCAGAGCTGGAAGCCAGCCCCTCTGACTCCTCGGAAGTTGACAGCTTGCCGCTGCTGGCGCTTGAACCAGTAACCCCCGCACCTGGTCTTGCAGCAGCCGATGAGGTACAGGTGCAAGCAGAAAGCCTGCCTGATTCACCTCTGTGGGTGGCTCGCCTGAGGGAGTGGCTCCGCAGGGACTTAGCAACACACCACCTGTGTTGCTGGCAGGGAAGGCAGGCACTGAGCCCTGAGTACTGACAGGAGCGGCGCTGCTGCTAAGGGAAGCACTGCCAGAGGCCTATATAGCTCCCGCTCGGGGTTGGGCTCTCCGTGGAAGCAACAAGTTGCCTCTGTGCTGACCCTGCACCGACTCTTGGTTCCTGTTTCTGGACCTTGCTCCTGTTTGGATTCCTGGCTTCCTGACCTCCTGCTTCAGATGACTATTCTCTTGGACTCTCGATTCTGCTCCTGTTCTGTCTCTTCTGGCTACTACCCCGGGACTGGACCTGACTCCTGCCTCCCAGTCCATATCTGGGCATACAGAATAGGAAGGTCTAGTTTTGGTGTGACAATCAGGCAGTTGTGAGGGTGGTAAATAAGCAGATCTCACACCACGAGTATGTGATGTACCTGGAGTGGTGCTTGGTTTTAGTCTGCCTATTGGCCAGCATAATGTTTTCCACCTGCCTTGTCTCGCTCCGGATGCCTTGTCTTGCTTCCAAGGGGAGAGGTTCCCTATCCTGGCAACAGAGGTCAAACATTACCTGGACCCATTCCCCAAGGATCTATGGGAACTTGCCATGCCAACCTTCACCTCTTATGCAGCAGCAGCCTCGGCCTTCTTTGCCTTCTCCACAGACATCATGGGTCTAGATTCTTGACCAGTCCTGTTGGAGTTGGTTCTTCATCACATTGCCCACTTGCATGGGCATGGCCTTGTGCCAGGACCATCCAAGTGCACATGGCTACTATTTCATTTTTTAGCAAGGCTTCAGCTTGGGTTCCTTAACCCATGCAACACCTTTAAAGTGCACAAAGCAGTGGAAGGATGGAGAAGGCTCTGTCCCAGGGCACCTGACCCCTGCAGACCCCTGACATTTGAGGTGTTATCCAAATTAGTAAAGAAAATGCCATCCTTCTGCTGATCACCTTACGAGGCTATTTTATTCAAAGTGATCTTCATTTTAGCCTTTTTGGGGGCACTGCGAGTTGGAGAAATAGTGGTTAACTCGAGGATGGATGCAGATAACTGCACCCTGGGGGTTGCTGACCTTTCAGTAAGCAGGACAGGAATCTCCTGATCATCATGTGGTCTAAGACTGACCAGCAGGTATGGGGAAATCATTTGACCTTGGCCCAGCTCCTGCAGGACACACTGGTCTTCATGGCAATACGCCTACACAACCCAGGCCCCCTATTTGTCCACAGGGACAGCTCTTTCCTCACGAGATACTAGTTCACTGTGGTTTTGCGAACTGGGGTGGTATCAAGCTTATGCCTCGCTTCTCACGGACTCTGTGGCCTCAAATATTAATTGCTTCTCTTTCCTTTCCTTCTCCATCCTTCTGGCTAAAGGGGGGGCGGTTGATGGGAGTGTGTGTTGGCTTACGCATTGCCTGGGACATGCATGGTCTCAGTGCCCACTTCAACCTTGGGTTCAGGGAATTTCTAGATAGATAGAATTTCTAGATAGTGCAATGGATAGTGCACTTTAGGGGGGATGTCCTGCATAGTGTATAGGTTCCGTTCTGACACCTGGGTATCATTCTGACATCAAACATGTCTACGCTTGGAACCTGTTTCACTTCTCAATAAATAAATCTTGCTGATACAAGACTGTGGTGAGAGTGACTGTGTCCATTAAATCCAGAGGTCATTTCGGGGGGAATCGCGGGGGATCGCAGTTCCCCCGGGTGAGGTACGGGGGGCGGGGCACATGATGAAGCCCCACCCCCTGCTTCTGGCTGCCCCGCTTCCGGCCCTCATTCAGCCAGGAGGAGGCAGGAGAAAAGGGAGGGTAAGTTGCTTCCTCCCTGCCTCTCCCCACCCCTGCCTGCCTGGGGCCAGGGAGGGCCTTTGCGAGGCTTCCTTGCACTCCCGCCGGCCTTGCAGGTCCACCGCCGGGCCCCTCATGGGGCTCGGCAGTGGAGCTGCAAGGCCGGCAGCGGCAGCCGGGACCGTTGGGGGCGGGGTGTGTGGCCTTATGACACACTTTTGGTGATGTCAGGGAGTGTGGCATATGCTAATGAGTTATGCTAATGAGTTCCCCTAGCTCTTTTTCTACGAAACGACCCCTGATTAAATCAACAGCAAATAAGTTATTGGGAGTAAGTCTAAGATTTTTTTGAACTAAAGGGGGTTTTCTAATCAACCCAGTGGTTAAGCTCTTTATTACCAAAGCAGTATCTCATCTGTTGTATGGAATAGAACTTTGGGGTTGGAAGGAGCAAATATTGACCAGTCTGGAGACAGCAAAATCTTCTTTTGAGGCGGTTATTGGCGCTGCCCAAGGGTTCGTCTGTGGCATTAGTGAGGGCAGAAATGGGTATTCCATCACTTAGGGCTCGAGCGCACTTAGCGATCCTGAAATCCATGTTGAAATTTCAACAGCTTCTAAACGAAACATTTAGCAAAACCAGCTACTTTGATTTGCTAACCAATGATAAAATTCGCATCGAATTTTACGATAACATCATTTCATGATACTCTGTGCCTGATGACTTATTTAGATATCTTGCGAATACTCGGGACTTACGCCAATGGGTATTTAATGAGGATGCTCTATTAGACAAAACGTCAAAATCTCAGTCAAAATCTGCACCATGGTACCATAGGTTCAAAAAAGATCACTTAAGAACCTCCTACTTGTCAGATATTGAAGCTTATAGTTTAAGAGCGGCATTTACCGCTCTT
>NW_015170892.1:1758297-1761718 GCF_001447785.1 Gekko japonicus | reverse complement strand
TCCAATCCATGCCCACTGAAGTGCTGCAGGAACGATGTCTATGTGGTACTGCAGTGGAAGATCTATTTCATTACATAATGGCTTGTCCTTTATATTTAGACCTAAGAAGCAGATTCCTCTCTGGAATTTTAAGCCAACTATGTAATTTATCTGACAATGAAAAGTTGGTCTTTCTTTTGTTGGCTATGTATCCTCTGGTTTCCCACAAGGTAGCGCTTTTTGCGCTTGCAGCCAGAAAAGTTAGATCCAAGGTTGCTTCTAGTTTCGTCCCACATAGAGCTACAAAACAGGCAGCATAGCTTTTATGAGCTAAAATTTTGAATGTTTTATTTGTGAATATGTTATACAGTTTTATCCTGAAGGTTTGTTTTAGTATAGTATTTTTGAATGTTAAATTCATATTGTGTGTACATATTTTACATTGTTAAGGCCAATGGCCATATACAATTATCTATCTATCATCTATCCATCTATCCATCTATCCATCTATCCATCTATCTATCTATCTAATCTAGTAGTAGGTATGGGGGGGCAGTGTATTGGGTAGTGCACTTTAGGGGGGATCTCCTGCATACTGTATAGGTTCAGTCCTGACACCTGGTTCGAACCTGATTCACTTCTCAATAAATAAATCTTGCTGATACAAAAATGTGGTGAGAGTGACTGTGTCCAAGACCTGACAGGTGGCCACTTTGGGACTTCCCCAGGGGGACTTTGAAGCCCATTCTTTTCACATTGGGGCAGCAACTACAGCCTTCAGACTGGGCATGGGGCCTGCAAGCATCCGGGACATCAGAAAATGGAGTTCTGAGGTCTACCGGACTAATGTTCTCCCACATCTGGTACCTGCTGTTTAACTTTGACTATTTAACATTGACTCATTCGGTTTCAGGGGGATGACACTGGTCAGCCTGGATCTGTGGACATAGTATTGGATGAGCATTTATGTCATCACGTTGGGTTGGGGCAGGGACCTTGACCTACAGGATAAGGTGGGAGTCACTTGGATGGGCAAGGGTGGGATGAAGTGGGATGCCCTTCTCCCTATGGTGTGGCTCTACATAATTAATGGGCCTCCAGAGGTGCTGGTGATACAATTCAGCGAGAACAGTTTGGGGGCCCACTCTGGCATTGATTAGCTGCATCAGGCTGTGGTGGACTTGCATACATTGAGGGATGAGCTCCAAGCTATGACCCTTTACTCGTCTGATTGGTTACCGTGCCACTGTTGGCAAGGGACATGCTATCCAGATAGTGTTGAATTGGGGAGGTGGAAGGTGAATAAGAAGCTGGGCAGGGCTGTTGAAGCTATGGAGGGTCATTGGGTTTGCCATCCAGAAATTTCACTATGCCTGGATGCCCTGTTTTGCCCTGATGGGGTCCACTTATCTCACTGAGAAATGGATATCTGGCTGCTGGGCATTAGAGATGGGCTATGAACTTGGCTACAGCTGTAGGTGCATTGGCAGGAGCCAGGTATCATGAGGCCTGGCTTTTGTGGCAGTATCAGCATAGGGCCGTCTCCATTTTCAGGAAAGCTGGCCTGCATGCCCATTTCCCAGAGTGTGGGGATCCCCTTAAGAGATCATGGTGTGAAGGTCAAGTGGTATGCCCAATGCAGGGGCATGGCTGGGGATTACCCTCACATTCAGGTGGCAGGGGAGACCACCATGGGGCGACCTCCCTTGTGGGATCCAGAGACCTGTCATCCTGAGGTTTCCAGCAGGTCGGTCAGCCGATGAATGGGATCTGGTACCCCATGCTGTGCCAAGGAATACTACAGCTGTAACCAATAAAGTTGTGGTCAATTTTATTCCATTTTCTGAAAAAAATTGTGTATGTGTGTTATTTTAACTGAAGTGGTAAACAGGGTTAGTAGTTACTTGGATAAAGAAACCCGTTGCCTTTGGTGCCCATTTCACCCTTCCCCTTGGTGTTGGGGCTGCAAGCTTATACTCAAAAAATCTTGTTGGTCTCTAAGGTGCTACTGGCCTCAAATCTAGCTGTTCTACTGCATACCAACATGGCTGCCCTCTGAAACGAAATTTTATTCTGACATACTTTGGTAATTGTTTTGGAGAATATGGGAAATAAAGATTTTAATTAATTGATCAAATGATGACTAAGACTCAGTGTATAATGCTGAGAAAAATGCCAAGGAACAATCAAGAAAAGAGTGCTTTATGGAGTCACATCCAACCTTACAACCAGGGCTATTTTTGGCAAATGCAAGCCAATGCCAGTGGTTTGCATGCACCAAGTCACAAAGCAGAACCAGAGGTTCAATCCAACCTTACAACCAGGGCTATTTTTGGGCCAGAAAACACCGGAACGGTGTTCCAGCTGGCGTCCAGGCCTGCCCCGCCCCTCCCACGGGAAAGCGCCCCACACACCCGGTCTCCGCATGGGAGACCGGGCATCCAGCGTCTTTGGGTTCCCCACACTTAAAGGGAGCAAACTGCCTTTAAGTGCAGGGAGCCATGGAAAACCTCCTGCATGCCCGGTCTCCACGCAGAGACTAGGTGTGCGGTGCCTTCGAGCTCCCTTTAAGTGTAGGGAGCCATGGAAAAGCACCCGCACACCCGGTCTCCATGCGGAGACCAGGTGTGCAGCGCCTTCGGGCTCCCTTTAAGTGCAGGGAGCTGTGCAAAAATGCCCCGCACACCCAGTATCCACATGGAGACTGGGCCTCCGGCACCTTTGAGTACCCTACAAAGTACGCTCCCTTTAAGCAAGGGTGTAGACTTTCCAATTTTCCGGGGGGGGGCCTGGGGCTGGGCCAGAGGCATTGCTGTGCCAGGTCCTTAAAAGAACCGAGGTCCAGTGACATCGTAAAGAGGAGCCAGTGACGTCACAGGCCATTGTCACTATTAATGGAGGCGGAGCCATGTGGGATTTAGGAAGGGGTTCTCCAGAAATTTAGGGGGACCTGGAAACCCTTGAGAACCCCCCTAGCCAGGCCCAATGGCTCAGAAACAAAGCATGGCATGGGCAAAATCCTCTACATAAAACCCTGGAGAACCACTGCCAGTCTGAGTAGACAATGATGACACTGATGGACTGATGGTAGAGAAATCATGCTTTGTGTGCCAAAGGATAAAGGTTTAAACCGAGAAGGTCTAAGAAAACAGGTGTTGGAAAGGATCTTTCTCTGTCTGAATCTCTAGAGATCACCTGCATCAGAGCAGACCATGCTGAAGTAGATCTGTCTGAATCTCTAGAGATCACCTGCATCAGAGCAGACCATGCTGAAGTAGATGGACCAATGGCATGAAGACCAGTGTGGATTGAGGAGACCCATGTTCAGATCTACATTTTGCATGACACTTACTTGGTGATACTGGGACAGTTAGATTTGAGTCCAATAGCAGATTAGAGACCAACATGAGTTTCAGGGAATAGGTTTCCAAGAGTCAAAGCT
>NW_015170892.1:1696526-1756716 GCF_001447785.1 Gekko japonicus | reverse complement strand
AAAAACGGGGTGAGAGAGAGAATAAAAGCAGCACAACAGATGGGTGGGGAGAACGGGAAGGGTATTCCAAAGAGCGCAAAGGCAGTTTTCCTTCGGACTACTCAGCCTCACGCTCACTGAAGGGGAATCAGAGGAAGGCAGCAGCCAGGCACAAGAAGTGGAGGAGGTGCCGTGGAGGCCGTCCGGGATGTGGGAGGGACCGCAGCCCCTGAACATCAGCGCTCCCTTCGGTAGGGCAAGTCCACCGGGCCAAGTTCCCCTCCCGGTCCGCGCTGATTTTACTGGTAGCTGGGTGAGGGGGCAGAGAGGCGGGCTGAACGAATGCACCTCGAGGACTCAGCAGTAAGGGAGAGCCCGGGCAAGTATGCTTCCTACCTTTGTGCGTGCACGCAGGAAACCAGGAAAGCCAGACTCCACGTGCAGCCCGGCAGAACTAAGGGCTGCTGGGAGCTGAGGGTAGGGCTTCACTTCCAGGAGGAAGCAAGCCCCCGCCCTAACTTCCCTCCCTCCCAGTCCTTACCCAGCTGCTGAACATAGTTTCAGAATGGGGTGGAGGGAGCAAGGGTGGCTGGAACCAGTTGCCCCTGGGGGAGGCTGAGCACCTTCCTGAAATTTTTTTTGGGGGAAGGCTGCCCCCCCGCTGCCCCCATGAACTTTACGCCTATGCCTTTAAATGCAGGGAGCCAGCGGGAAAGGGCCCCACACGCTGGCTATCATGAGTGCTGCTGAGGATGAGCTCCCGGCCCTGGCAGAACCTGCCCCGCTGCCCCCATGAACTTTACGCCTATGCCTTTAAATGCAGGGAGCCAGCGGGAAAGGGCCCCACACGCTGGCTATCATGAGTGCTGCTGAGGATGAGCTCCCGGCCCTGGCAGAACCTGCACCTGTTCCTGATGAACCCGTTGGTGCATCCTTACCACCTGTCCCAGCAGCTCCCCCCAACTCGCCTCCGCAGGTGGCACGTCTGCGGAACTGGCTCCGTCAGGACTTGGCATCCCAGTGAAGGGAGGCAGTCCTTCAGCCCTGAGTTCTAGCAGGAGCCGGGATGCACGCGCTGAACGCTAATTGACAGCAGCCTTGAGGGATATTTAGTGTCCTATTCTGCGCTAGTTCCTCGTGCCAGCAACTAGTCAGCTTGACGTATGCTTCCACACCCACCTTGCTCGTGTTCCGGTTCCTGACCCGTGCTCTGAACTCTCAGCTCCTCAATCTCGGCTTTGACGACTACACTCTCGGTTTGTGCTTTGAACTCTCAGCTCCTCGACCTTGGCTCTGACGACTATGCTCTCAATTTGTGCTTTACACTCTTGGCTCCTCGACTTCGGCTTTGACAACTATGCTTTCGGTTTGGCTCTGGACTCTGTTATTCGGTTCCTGTCTCACTACCCCTCAGCTTTGACCTTGGTCTGGACTTGGACTATCCCTCGCTCATTGTGCCTGCATTCCAGACCGTGACATTGGCTCTCCGCATGCAGAGCAGGCATGCGAAGCCTTCTGGATCCCTGATCTTAAAGGGAACTCACTGGGGCCTTGTAAGATAAAGCAGGCAAGGTGGGAAAGGCCCCTGTTGGGGCTTGCGGCAGCTCCTTCTCTGCTCTCCCTGCTCCCAGTAAGTGCTGGTGCAAGGTGGTGGCATGGGGGGCCACGGGGGGTCCTGGCGGGTGCTTGATGGGGGGTGGGAGAGCCTCTCTCTATCTCTTTGCTGTCTTTCTTTCCCTCCTCCTTTCCTTCTCTCTCTTTCTTTCCTTCTTTCCCTCCTTCTTGCCTTCTTTCTTTCCTTGCCCATCTTTCCCTTTTTCCTCCTCCTTTCCATCTCTCTTTCTTTCCCTCCTTTCCTTCTCTCTTTGCTGTCAGGGGTGTGGCCTAATATGCTAATGTGTTTCTGCTGTTGGGTGTGGCCTATTATGATAATGAGTTCCTGCTAGGCTTTTTCTACAAAAAGAGCCCTGCCAACAATTTGGAATTATGAGAAAACCATTACATCCAATGCAGGTTTGAGCCCTGATATTGCAAACTTCAGAAATCCAGAACAGGATATGAGTAAAAACAGTACCATGTTTATTGCATGACAGACAGAAAAAAACAACCCTGAAGGCATTGTTATGATGAAGCCAAAACAATGAACATATGTTTCTCTGAGATCTATAGATGAAGTCTGACACTTCAGTGCAACTAGGGTTTAGAATTCTACGTAAGCCTACTCAGAATCCTACATAGGTCTCTTCAGTGGGGCTTACTCTCAGGTTTACTATTCAGATTAGAAGAGAAATTAGAGTAAGAATTTATTTGTTCATAATGTTGACTGAAGCTTCTGCTAAAGTTTTATATAGGGAATTATATATGGGCTTTTCATTTCATCTTGAAAAAGATAATCCTAAAAAGCTAGTTTTCAAAGTGAACTTAAACTTCTCAGTATAAGCTAAACAAGAAAGAGCTACCAGTAATGCACTGCATTTATCTAAAAGTTTAGACTTCGTGTTGGCACATCACAATATTATTTTAATGTATTTCCTGCCTATTCTTCCATAGCACTTCCCAAGCCAGTCCTTTCTATATATAACTGTGTAATAAAACATCTAAGTGGCAGAATATGGATTCTGTGTAAATTCAGGGGTGTGAGTAGGCAGGAGCTGTATTAAGTTATTTTCTTATTTAAATTACATGAAAAATTGCCTCAGAAATGACAGAATTCTCCTCACAACAGAGTTCTCTCCTGTTGAGCATCTCATTATTTCAGTTTTAAAGGCAAATTACTGATTTAATTATGAGATTTTTCTGCTGAAGCAGGTTCTGCTCTTCATGACAACTGTTTCTATTAGCCGTACACAACTTAAGGTAGTCATACTGCATTTTCAAAAACTCTGTATTTGTACTGAACTTGCAACTGCCAATGGCATTCAATGTTTTAGAGGCTCATCATATTCCCTGCTTTGAACTGTGTTATAGATACACTGAGTCACTGGAGGGCATTTGAGACTTAAGAGTGCAAAGAGGAAAAAACAAGAGGGATTTGGGGTGAGTAATACTTCCAGAGATCTTCAACTTTAATGCTCTGATAGTAGATGAGAACTTTTGTATCAGAACTAGAACCTCTCTAGTGCTGATGAAAATATTTATTGTGGCCCAATAGCAAGGGACATTTTCATCCAAAGGGATGGCTGGAAAGAGCATCTCAGATATTTTGAGACAAATGGAAGATAAAAGCAGCTCTCCTAATAGAACTAAGACTTACCAAATCCAGAAAGTGGCCCTCAATAATTATAAAGATTACCAAAAACTGGGCTGAATGATGCAACATGGCTCCCATCCTATGACCTGCATATAAATATGGCAATCATAAAAGAACACAAATGGATCACCCTGTAAAAACTAAAGATAGTACAAATTGTTCCACTTGCAAAAAGAAATGACAGTTACTGCACTGTGAATCCAGAAGAAAAGACAGTACCATTTCTTAAAGTTTGGCAATCAGAACTCTGTGGTAGGTGTGATGGAAATTGGAAAATGCAATTGTGGAGAATGAAGTATTTGGATCATGTAAGGCTGAGATTATTTAAAATCTGTCTAAAGCAGCGGAATCTTTCATGTAAGCAGATGTATGGCTTGATGTAGAATGGGCAGAAACAGCTAATAAATATATAACAAGAGGGGATAATGATTAGAGCATGTAATAAAGCTTAATGAAGCAGAATGATAGACTAACATTGAAATTAAGAGTGTCAGATTAAGTGTGATAGGATTAAGGCCTGGCAATACAAGCCACACTTTGTACAAAAATGATTGTAGATAACAGTAGCGTTTTTCCTTCTCTTTAATGTTTTCTTCTTTCTATGCCAATACATGTCAGGTTTCTAGAAAAACTTATAGATGCTTGGCAAAGATTTTTTCAGTTTATATTCAAATTTACCATGGACATTTTGGTAGACAGTTTTGGTAAACCTGCCACCTTCAGCACTTTGTCTATTTTTCTGGTATTGCAGTCCTAAACACAAATGTAGTATGAACTTAAACGTGTTTACCCAGAAATAATCACCAGTAAATCCAGCAGGGTTTATTCCTAAAAAATTGTAAATAGGATTACAGCCTTAGCTGGATGCAAATCCTGCTGTTACCAGCTGAACTCCTGTACTGTAAGTTACACCTAAGGATGAATTCAGAAGAGTGTTTTTACAATTATTAGAAAGAAGTTCCAGTGCAATGACATTTCTGCTGCATGGATGAGTTAACAGGATTTCTGTTTCTACTCTGGCTTGATACTTGTATAAATCACATCAAGATGTTTTTCTTTACCCGCCCCCTGCACGAAATTCAGGAAAAAGGAAAGGTTCCATTAACTTTCAAACATGAAAGTTAACATATATTAATCACTGTCTGTTTTTATTTGCCAATTTCTGAGAGCTGTCAATAGGGAGATCTGATTTCTTTATCCAGGCTTCACAAATATAACATTAGTACTTTAGAGAAAGATCTTGTCTGTGAGAACTCCAATTTCATTGCCCCAATTCAATTACTGCATTCTTGAACTGCAAAGTATTCATTTGTGGGTACTGAGGCAGCCAGTGGGAGGGTATTGATTGGAGTATAATGTCATGTGTAGCAGCGAGACAGTAAGATAAAAAAAGTGTTTTCTGCTTAATGGGTTGGTATTAAGTAGGTGGGGATGGCTTCTAATTAGCCAACAATTGCTGTGTTTCCCAGTTTTCCTTCTTTCCCTCCTCCTGTCGGTCACCAGCTGCCAATCTCCCTCTCCCTTTTTTTGTGCGTGGAGTTCATTGCTCACTGCAGTGAAAGCCTTTGTTTAAAAAAGAGGGCTCCCAGGGTCTCAGCTGCCGGGGTACAGCTTGCTGCCTGCGATGAGTAGCAACTGTCAGTTTATTTTATCTCAGCCTTTTCATCATTCTGCTGAAACTGGTCGAGTGAAACCACCTGAGAGACCTGAGGATTCAGTACCTACAAGTCATTAGCCAGGACTGCTCAGTCTCTCCCCACACAGCAAGTCAACTGAATGCAGCCTAAAATACAGTCCACTTTAACCCCATGTTTTCCTATGGACATGTAAGACCTACACTTGCATCTTTTTGCCAGACAGAATGCACCCATAGAAAAATAATCTAAAATGTTTTCTAGTGCCTCACAATACCTGTGTTCAATGTAAGCCCCCCAAGCTGAAAAATATAATGCAGCAATATACAAGAGTTTTATTGCAATCTCTTTGATCTGACATGCCCTCTCATGTCTAGATTATTTTCTGGAGCACAAATACTGAAGACAGTCATGCAACCAAGGTTAATCTATTTATCTAAACATTTTTGACTGTATACATTGTTTTGTTCAGGAAGGGACTGAAACAATAGCATTGATACATATTGGATTTTCTGTATATAATCAAAAACATTGGATCTTGTAATCAGATCTGAATTCAGATTAATTTATATCATATGGGCAGATCATCTCTTTTTTGTAGGAGTTCATAACTATATTATTTTAAAATTTCCTTAATCACGTCCATCAAATTATGCACCCATTTCTACTAAATGTGTACATACCTACTATTTGTTATATACCACTTATCTTGCTTCTACATATGTTTCCAGTTTTGTTAAATACCATAAATGGGAAAAGTTTTAAACTGTCTTCATGGACAAGTAGATCATGAATGACCTGTTGCTTTCAATATCAGTATTAATAACTGTATGGGGATCAGTTGCCAAAGAAATGTGCAATTCCCATGTGATGACAATATGATTCTAACAGCTTTCCTACATCTCCTTTGTAGTTTAATAGAACAATCTAGGTAGCTAAGAGAGTCTAGTGTGTTGCTCAGCTTGGATTTCAAGAAGAATTTCATCATAACATCTGCAATTTGGTACAAATACCATACATTATACAACCATAAATAAATTAGGGAACTGGATAAATGCAAAAAATCATATATATATTTTGGCCCAGAGTGAACTTGGCTTTTGAAAATAAGATTATCCAAATAATTTACATTTTCTTAACAAGGCCATTTGGGATATCACATTTTAGACAACCTGCTCAGTTGTCTTGGTTCATCTAATATAATTTATATACAGTAAAAGAGGCATAAATAAAATATATGTGTGCATAGTGCATTCACTCTGAAACAGTTTTCATTAAATATTAATATATCACCCTACGTGCTCTGGGGCGCAGTACCAGGATGAAACTGGCACAGGGTTTGGAGGTGGGAGTACCTAGTGGGTAGTAAGAGAATATTTATTTCATAATTGTAAGACAGTGTGCTTCTGTGAAAAGTACAATTTAAATTGATGTGGTATTCTTCAGAATTCAAACTGAGTTCTGCTAATCTGACACAGAGACAATATTGACTATGGCTGCACTGAAACATTATGACAAACGTCAAACAGGTCTGTCAGCATAGTGCTTGAAAACTGCTTGTTTTCTGTGCCCGTGTGCTCCTCCTACTTCCCCTTGTGTACACAGCTGGATTGCATACTTCCTGTTTTGATCAAACTCCAATTTGCCATTATGTCTAAATACTGACACCACGGCAAACTAGAGTTCATTTCCCTTTACAAGCCATAATGCATTCAGACACCACAGCATTTTGGAGCTTGTTCAAACTAGGAAGTGTTTAATCAAGTTCCATGTACTAGAGGAGGAGGGAAGTAGGAGAAGTGAAGGAAGAGCACAAGCACACTGAAAAAAGCTGTATTTAATGCATTTTTTTAACCTGCTTTCCTCTACAAAGTACTTCAGGTGAGTTACAATGATTTAAAAATATGTATTTCAAACTAGATCACAGAACAGTTAAAACCTGTATGTTATACAAGTTTCCAAGTGGTAGCTTTGTTATTTCCAGCAAGGTATTCTGTTAGTATCCCCTTTATCTAAGGCACTTTCAGCAACATTCTGGGCATAAGCTTTTTCAATAGCTGCCCCATGCCTCTGGAAAAGTTTCCCAGAAGAGATGGGAGGAGGTTCCTTCCCTTCTGGCTTTCTGGTGAGGATACAAAATAGAGCTTTTCTGGCCAGGAAAGGGGAAAGGGGGGAATAATATGTTTTATCTGTTGCTTTAATGTTTGTTTTAACAAATTGTTTAAAATATACAAATTGTGCAAGATGCAAATTAGAGCCTTCCATGATGGTTCAATGTAGTCTATGGCTCCTGGTCCCAAAACATTTCAATCCAAAACAAAAGTTTCCCTGGGTATAAGGCAACGCAGGAAAGAATACTAATAATGACAGGGAATAATAATTGTTAGTGGATGCAATTAGAACTTCCACAACTTTGGAGAAGCATTCTTAAACAGAATGGCTCTATTTATTTTTTGCATGTTTTCTCTCTTTCTGTCTTCATCATTGGTTTTGAGGGGTCTTAGGACTTAGAGCTTTGCAATACCTGGTCAGTCTGGAGGGTGTTCTCTCCTGAGGAACAGATTGCCCTGTCTTTGCTGGATATTGTAACTCTGCATGCAAGAGGATCTGGGAGGAAAAGGGTTAAGAGAATTCTCTCACTCAGATACACTTGGCAGTTGGCCCTACCTCTCGTCTTGTCTTGTGGTTTACCAATATAGGACCTTTCTTCTTCTCTCCTGACCAAACCTCTATCAAGAGACAGATTTGTATAAAACTACAAGATAAGCTGAAACTTAAGAACTCTTGCATGTGATGTTAAGAAGAGGTGTTGGATATTGTAATGCCTACTGACATTAAAAATTATTATCATCTGGCCTCCACCATCCCCATAGCCAGCCCCATAGTTAGATGTGACCCAGATAAAAGGATTGAACACCTTTTTATTGAATTTTTTTAAGAATAGAGGACAATGTTTTCATTATTGTACAAAATGTAAGGCAAAAAAATATTCCCTTTTAAAAATAATCACATACTGCAGATAATAAAATAGCAAAACAGGGAAAACATATTAAAAATCAAACAAAGTAATAATTATGACAACAAAACATAATTACTGTAAGGTAAGACTTGTCTTTGCTTGTACTTTATCTTTTGTTTTTTGATGAAAAAAGAACCGGCCAGCAGCCTGCCATCCCTGGTGGAGGCCGTGTCGGGCTGGGCATTGGAACACCCTAGAACGAATGTCCTGCGTGCTTTCAATGTCCATGTGGATTATGTGGCCTTCACTCAGGCGATGGACCTAGTGTCATCTGTGGTGGCTCTGGGACTCTCCCAACATGTAATGACTCTCACTCACTGGACCGGACACACGCTCGATCTGATCTTTGCGGCAGGGGTCACAGTGGACTGGATCACTGCCTCAGCAGTGCCATGGTCAGACCATCATGCCCTGAAGGCCCATCTGAATGTTTGGGCGGTGAGCAGATTTCAGCTTGCCCATGGAGTCAAATGGACCCTATGTGGCTTCAAATGGCCCTGCGGGACCCAATGCCCCCTGGCAGCTCATTAGATGAGCTTCTGGAGGATTGGCACAGCTGACTCTTGGCAGCCATCAATAAGATTGCTCCCTGACACCCTCTGCGCCCTCACTCTAGGCTGGCTCCTTGGTCTACCCAGGAGTTGCAGCTGATGAAGCGAAGGCTAAGATGGCTAGAGAGACAGTAGCAATGCGCCTGCGATGAAGTCAAAAGAACATCTTATAGGACATATATGAGCTCCTATGAGATGGCAGTCAGAGTATTATGCAAACTCATGCCCAGCCCAATTATTTAGAATAATTCGGTCTATGACTGTTCTGCCACAAGGCAGACCAAATGTTAGGGAATTGAACACTGGCTGTGAGGCCTTTGAGAGCTACTTTACAAATAAAATCCTGTCGCTCCGCCGTGACCTCCCCACCACGGTTGAGTCAGTAAGTGAACTCGAGGCTCCATGCACGTCTTCTAGTCAGGTTATGGATTATTTAACTCCACTCAGCCTGGAAGAAGTTGACAAACTGCTCTTAACTGTATACCCTACCACGTGCTGCCTTGACCCGTGCCCATCATGGCTAATTAAAGCTGGCCGTGATGGGTTTCGAGATGCCCTAAGGGAGATTATGAACAAGTCCCTCTCGGAAGGACAGGTCCCTAGGGCACTCAAGGAAGCTGTGGTTCGTCCCCTCCTGAAAAAGCCATCTCTGGATCTGGCCAAATTGGCTAATTACTGGCCGCTCTCCAATCTGCCCTATTTGGGCAAAATAACTGAGAGGGCTGTGGCAATTCAGCTACAGAGCTTTTTGGATGACACTTTCATTCCAGATCCTTTCTGTCACCTCCGGCTGATTAGGCAGTTGGTTCTCTTCCTTGAATGCAATGACTTGGTGACAGTGATCCATGAGATGGTCACCTCGAGATTGGACTACTGTAATGCTCTCTACATGGGGCTGTCCTTGACCCAAATCCAGAAGCTACACCTAGTGCAAAATGTGGCAGCCAGGCTTCTGATGGGCCTCCCTATGCTGGACAACATCCAGCCTGTGCTGAAACCACTGTACTGGCTGCTGAGAGCATACCAAATTTGTTTCAAGGTGCTGGTACTTACCTTTAAAGCGCTTTATGGTCAGGGGCCACTTACCTGAGATAATGCCTTTCCCCACATGCTCCCACTTTATGATAATGTAGAGTTTTATTATTTGTTTTAAGATTGTATATTATTTGTTACCTATATGTTTAATCTCTTTGTAAGCCACCCTGAGCCCACTCTGGCGGGGAGGGCAGGGTGAATGAATAAATAAATAAAGTTATTCATGAATTCTTTAGTTTCTCAACAGTTTTCTGCACTGCATCCACAAGCATTTTCCCCCTTGTCCTCTTCTTCAATTGCTTTCTCAACTCCTTCTAGCATGAGCGGTGCCATGTTGAATCCCACAATATCCATCACCTCTACTTTCATTGTCTCATGTTTTAAGAGGTTAATTATGTTTCTATACTTTGTGGAAGATTTCACCAAATCATTTTTACTCTTAGGAACAAAGCCATTAAAGTACTTCATACCTAAACTGAAAACAATCTGCCTTATCACTGGGAAGTCATCATGTTTCCCCAAAAATGCAGTAATGAAAACAGAAAAACACAAACTGCATTCACAAAAATCAAAGAAATACTGACTTTACTGACCATTTTTTTTAAAAAAATAACCTGACAAATTACTGACCAAAATGTAAAAACCGACTTTTACTGATTTTACTGACCATTTTCCACCCCTGTGTCTGCTGGTAATTGGGAGTTTGCCTTTACAAGCATGGCATTCTTTTGGAGAAAGGCCACTGTGCTGTATGTAACTGGAGGGAAGGGGGAGAAACCCAGAGCAAAAGAAACAAAGACAATGCCCAAAAGAAAATCAATGTATTATATTTTTGTTCTATCTAAAACTTTGAGAAAACTAGATGAAAGAGACCTTTTCTACATAGGTTTTATGCCCCAGGTTCAGTTGGGAAGTGTTTTTTTTCTCAGTCCCCCATAACACTGTGGTGCATTTGTACTGCCTCCTGGATTTACCCTGATTTTTCCCAAACCTACTTTGCTATTAAGTTTTGGGAAAGATCACACAGAAGTCTGGATGGCTGTCATGTGAGCAGGAGAGTCTGCACTTTCCAAGTCCTGTTTATATGGCAACCATTTCCCACACCCAAAAAGCTGAGAAAATATCTCTTGGAGAACTGACAAGGAACTTTTAACAGTGGGGCATTCAGAAAAGAACTGAGACGGAACAGCATATTCCTCCCCTTGGAGTAGGTGCAGTAGCTTTTTATCCTCCTTTGGGAGAAGGGATCTATGCTAATTTAAAGCTTCGACCTCTAGACCTTTCTGGCTTTGCTTCAGTGCAAGCACAGAATCCCACTTGCGGGTTTACACAGAGCCCACAAAGAAGAAAATGTTGGCTGCCCATGCAGTACTACAGATGTGAATGAATTTATGGGGGGCAGGGTTTACACAGAGCCCACAAAGAAGAAAAGTTGGCTGCCCATGCAGTACTACAGACGTGAATGAATTTTGAAGGGGCTATTCTGTTGTTGTCGGAGCTGCGGTGGCTCAAGTGGTTAAGACGCTGAACTGCAGGCTGTGGAAGGTCAGTAGTTCAGCGGTTCAAGACCCGGGTGCCGCAAGACAGGGTGAGCTCCTGTCTCTAGTTCCAGCTCCTGCCAACCTAGCAGTTCGAAAGCAAGAAATTGCAAGTAGATAAATAGGGACCACTTCGGTGGGAAGGTAACAGCGTTCCATGCACCTTGGTGTTTAGTCATGCCGGCCACATGACCACGGAAACGTCTTCGGACAGTGCTGGCTCTTCGGCTTTGAAACGGAGATGAGCACCGCAACCCTAGAGTCGGATTCGACTGGCTTTCGAGCAAGGGAACCTTTACCTTTACCTTTTTATTCTGTTGTCACAGTGGCAAATATTCTTTTCTACGTTCCCTCAGGGAAAGGGAGAGAGCAAACACAACCTAGGAACTGCTTAGAAAGAGGTGGATGTCAAAGGAGACATGAATCTGTAGTACTGTTACAAGATAATGGATGATTCCCATAAACAGTAATCCCATTCCATAGTCTTACAGCAGTCAGGAGTGTGGGTGGGTGGGGCCACAGATTTTTCTCTATGGATGAAAAGGCTATGATTAACAAATTGTTCCCATTTATTGCTCAATAGCCTGTCAGTGGTATGAATGGCCATTGCATACCTCTATAAACACATACTACTGGCCAGCAGAAATGGTATAACTCATTACATAACTCACTACAACTGTGGGACTCAAAGAGTGTGTTAATAATTATTAGTGAAAACACCATTTATTTGTAGCACATCACTGAAATGCCACTATGATGGCAGTGAAGGACTCTAATTCAAAAGAACTGGGTGGCAGTTAGACAGAAAATTCAGATCATGTTACAGATAGGGATCACTAAACCACCCAGAAATGATTGATGGTCCCACTGTATTGGTGCTGAAGCCTGAGGGTAGCATCTATTTTTGCATTTTTAAAAGCATAAATAAAATTCTGACATTTGATGCCTAATCCAAGTGTCATGAAGAGATGACACCAGCCCAATGGGGTAAAGGGCACTTTTAAACAACATTAAACTTCATAAAATGTTGTGAAGAAACAACCAAGACCATGCAGACTATGTCATTTCTTAACCATACCCCTGGGCTCCATGAGGTAGCCACTAATTGGTTGTCACTGGATTTTTAGTTCCTAGGATACATAATGGCCTGCCTCATAGTCAACCAATCATTTACATTGTATGTGCATGTGTTGAGTGGGTATTAGAAGCCAAGAGGCTCGTTTACATATTAAACTTCAGAAGAGTAAGACGGTTTGATTACTTTGAAAAAGCTTAATGTATTATTGGGGATCTGGGTTGGTTGTACATCTACATGCAACAGCTCTTTATCTGCCTATTTTACCTTTCTTATGGCTTTATCAGTGCAGAGCAAATCACAACAGGGTGCAACAGATTGAGGTTTTTAAGGAACTTTTTGCCAGATAATTGTAATTCTGAGCCTGTCTCACAGAATCTGGCCTAAGAAATCCTTGGTACAGTCTGATGGACCTAATGTTGGCCTTCGAGCAGTATTATCATAGAATGGGAAAAATAAGGGAACACTCTCTGTGTAACTGTAAGGACAGGTTGCTTACCTGTAACTGATGATCTTCGCGTGGTCATTTGTGCATTCACACCTTTGGGATATAGTGTGCATGCACCGACCCCAATCGGTACTTCTTAGAAAGTGAAAGGGATTTTCGCACCCACTCCCCAGTCATGTGACGGCCCCACTGCACATGATTAGGGGAGGGGCACGACAATCCTGCCAGTTTCTTCTGACCGCTGCCATCAGTCTCAGAGCAAAAAACAAGAGGACTGAAAGCAGAGGGGAAGGAGGGCGGGTGGTGTGAATGCACAGATGACCACTCGAAGATCATCAGTTACAGGTAAGCAAGCTGTCTATCTTCTTTGTGGTCTCTGTGCATCACACCTTTGGGAGATTAACAAGCAAAAACAAGCCTTGGCCATGAGCCGGAGGAAAGAGGCAAGTAAGGCCCTTCAGAAACTGCTTTGTTTGTGGAGGAGAAATCACAGAATAGCCGTCTGCTGTAGGATAATTAGTGGAGATGGCGGCCAGGTAAACCTTCAAAGAGGAAGACCTAAGACCCAAGTCTAAGTGGGACAACAGGAATCCAAAAGCTGCGACCAAGTTTGTAGGAGGTGGAGGTAAATCCAACAACGCAAGGTAAGTTAAAGATTTCTTCCATTCCCCATCATAGGAAGCACGCGTGGACAGCTTATGACAATTCAACAGAATGTGATCTATCCTACTTTTAAGCTGTGCTAAAGGATCCTCCATGCTGTGAGTTTGAGGTGTGGTACATCATGGTGGAGCACTTGACACCCTGAGCCAGGAGGAGATCTGGTGCCGGAGGGAAGTGAATGAAGGAGCCCTGGGACATGTGGAGCAGAGCAGGGAACCAATGCTGATGCAGCCACCATGGAGTCACAAGGATGCACCGAGGTTGTTCCTTCATGATCTTGCTGATCACTCTAGTAAGCAGAGGGATTTGTGGGAACAGGTACACGTGCCTGTGGGACCACGGGTAAAGGAGACCATCTCCCACAGACAGGGAGTCCTGTCCCACCCTGGTACAAAACAGGTGACACTTTGCATTTTGAGGCTTTGAGAATGCATCCTTTTCTGGGTGGTCCCACTTGTCAAAAGCTGGTTGAAGATACTCCTAGTTGAGTTCCCTCATGAAGGGATGCTCCCCCCCCTGCTCAGGAAGTCTGCGTGTACATTCAGTGACCCGGGCAGGTGAGCTGCAATGAGGAACACATCCTGCGATTGGCATTCATCCCAATAGTGCCCAGAGTCCTCTGGGCACTATTCCCCCTTGCCGGTTCAGGTAGCACAGTGCTGTAGTGTTGTCAGTCAGGACTGCTACTGCACGGCGAGTCACGAGGTGACGAAAAGACCTGAGGGCATACCGGATGGCCAACAGTTCCAAAAATTTGATGTGCTTGTGGGCCACGTGCGGCTCCCACCTGGCACCCACACATACACCTTTGAGATGTGCTCCCCATCCCCACAAGGACGCATCTGTGGTGAGGGTCATTTCGGGGCTGGGTGCATGAAACGGGGCTCCCTGAAGGTTTCCTGGAGCTTCCCACCACTCCAGGGAAGCTAGCACTTGTGCAGGGAGGATGAACCGTTGGGATTGGGGCTGCCGCTGCGGATGGAGCCTCTTGAGGAACCACAGCTGGTCTCTGTCAAGGCAGAGCCAGGGAGTGCAAGTTAATCAAAGCAAGTCCGACAACCAGTCCGGGATTCAGCCAAGAGTTTCAGTCAGCAAAACGTTTAAACAAGTCCTAAACAGTACACACAGCCAGAGTCAAACGTACCGGAGGTCAGAGTCCATAAATTAGGTGAAGTCAGATAAACGCAGAGCCGAAGCCGTAGTCAAAACACGATGCCGAGGGTCAAGAAGCCAGAGTTCCGAAGCCGAGTGACAAACTGCCAAGAGGTCAAAGGATCTGGAGCAAGGTCGCACAGAGCGCCTGGTTCTGTCAAAGAAGTTGCCAGCATGAATTGCTCAAAGCACCAGGTCTGTTGAAATAGCGTGCTGGCTCATTAACTCATTAACTCCTTGAAACAAGGTCCAGGCTGCTGTCAAAACTCAGGACTGAATGAGCATCTACCACGCATGCGTGCAGCTTTTCGTCTCTCATTCAGCTCCTGTCGTCTTTGGTTTCTGAGCCGGTTAACAGGTGGGGGAGATTCGGGTGGGGATGCACTTGGGCCAGGCAATGCCTGATCAGACTCAGGTGTCTCCTCAGGACTTACATTTTCCTTGGTTAAAGGTGCCAAGTCCACCTGTTCCTAACTGTCAGGCTCTGCTTCTGCAGCCACGTCAGGGGCAGGCATGACAGTCTCATCCATAGCCTGGCGAAAGCAAGTACCACTGTGGTGGCACATCTCCCTGTTTTCTCAAAAGGCGGATGAGAGCAATAATGTCGTCCACCCTCTTGGGAGGAAGAAACGCTCGGCAGACCTTTGTATCCAAAATCGCCCCGATGAATTGGACTCTTAACGAGGGAAGGAGCATCAACTTTTTTAGGTTCACTCTCAGACCTAGAGCACCTAGGGTGACCAATGTCAAATCTATATGGTTGAGCAGAGTCTCTCTGGAGCTTGCTACCAGCAGCCAGTCATTGATGTACAGAAAAATCCATACACCATGGAGACGGACGTAAGCCGCAATGACAACAATCATTTTTTGTGAAAACTCTGGGCGCTGTTGAGAGCCCAAAGGCTTTCTATTGAAAATGTCCGTCCCCGACCACAAAACGCAAAAAACCTCCTGTGAGATGGGTGGATAGTGATATGGAAATATGCATCTTGCAAGTCCAAGGTTATCATCCAAACCTCTTTGCTGAGAAGTGAGAGAATGCTTTGCAAGGTTGTCATTTGAAATTTAAAATAGGAGATGAAGCGATTGAATTTCTTGAGGTCCATAATAGGACGGAGGCCTCCATCCTTTTTAGGGACTGTAAAATAATGGGAATAAAACCCGTAGTGACATTGCGGCATTGGGACTGGTTCTATAGAGTCTTTTTTGAAGAAGATTCTGAATTTTTTCCAGGAGCGTGGTGGATGTTGGACTAAGCATGAAATTGGGGGCCTTGGGAGTCTGGATAAATTCTATGAGGTACCCCTTCTCGATAACAGAGAGTACTCACTGATTTGATGTTATTCGCTGCCAAGCAATCAGGTAAGGAGATAGGCGGGTGGGGGGTAAAGGCAGATGATGTGAGTCAAACGCTCTGTTTGGGACCCTTAGGGGTCTTTGCCCTAGATTGAGTGGCAGATGAAAACTTAGACTTGTGTCCGTAAGGGCGAGAAGACACAGTGGGTGACCATTGCCATTGCGCCTCCGGAGAGGACTTAAGAGAGGATCTGCAGGACCATGACTTGTTCCTGGATTTTGTTTTGCTTAGTTTAGGAGCTGATGTGACCCCGAAATTACGAGATGTCTTAATGCTTTTGTCTAGATCTTGCAAGATGGTATCAGTTGTGGAACTGAAAAGGCCCTTGCCCTCAAACGGGAGATCCTCAATGAGGGTTCTAGTATCCTGTGGCAAGGCTGTGGAATGTAACCAGGCATGATGCCTGAGGTTAACTGCCGAGGTGAGTGTTTTAGCAGCCACATCCAGAGTGTGCTTAGCTGCATTGAGCTGATGCTTAGCCAAAAGCATGCCCTCCTTTTGAATTCTGTGAGCGTGACAATTAAAGTCCTTGGGAAGGGTTGCAATAAACTCAGACATTTGCTCCCAGAGAGCAAACTGCTATTTCCCCATACATGCAGTATAGTTAGAAGCCTTGATGTCAAGTGCTCCAGTGGAGTAAAATTTTCTTCCAAATGAATCTAGCTTCCTTCCCTCTTTGTCAGGGGATGAGGAATGACTGCGTTTGCCTTTGGAAGAGGAGGTGATTACCACTGAGTTTGGCTTGGGGTGGGTGAATAAAAATTCAGCGCCCAGTTCTTGCACTTTATACATGTGATCTATTATCTGGCTAGAGATGGGGGTAGAAGCCAGATGAGACCATGGAACCTTAGCCATCAGAAGCAAAAGCAAAGTCATCGGTAAGGCGATTGCCGTCGAGGTGTCCATCTGCACGATATCGAACACGGAGTCTGTGACTGTAGGTAGGGGTTGTACAGTAGACAGGGTCAGCATATTGGCCATCTGCTTGATGGCCATAGGATTAGATCTTCCGACAGAGAAATTGGGAGATCACTTGCTGAGATGGCGAGGGTTCCACCGGAGGGTCAGGGTTCTCGTCTCCTGAAAGGGAGGAGGTGCCAGAAGAGGCAGAATGCTCAGATCGTTCGGAAAAAGAAATAGGCAACATAAGTGTCGATGGGATCGGTTCCGATGGATCTTTAAACTTGGTGACTATTGGAGGCGGTGGTTTGGCCGGTCTACCTGTCGATCTTGATGGCTAGGGTTTCACAAACTCCAGCATCGGGAGAAGGTCTCGATACCGAGAAAGTTGGGAGGAAGTGGATTGACGATCCCATTCCACTGTTTGGGGCGGGAACCATGGCATTCCACTTGTAAAAGGATAGGCCCAATACATGTATTGCCATTGCTGTTGATCCCAAGGGGGTAGTGGCAGATGGATCGGTCCCAATGGCTAGTCTTGATCGTCAGATCGACGTGGTGAAAGGCATACAAAGGTGCCAGCTCTGTGGTCTGAGTGTAGGCTTTCGACACTGGAAGACCAGGAGATCTGTGTTAAGTCCACATCGTGCTCAGAGTCAGTGAGCTGGGTAGGACGCAGTGAAGGTGAGAGGGGTACACCTTGTTGCTGCTCATGGCTCGTGGAGTCAAGTGAAGCAGCCTCACCAGGATTAGGTTCCGTGGCCCTCCGAGGGGTCAGCAGAATTTGCACAGGGTTTTTTTTCTTATGCTTCTTGTGCTTGACCGGCCGATCGTCCTTGCCCTCCCTGCCTTTTTTGGTGGGAGTATGGGCTTCGGACTGAGATGTCAGGGCTGAGCATTTCAGCATCGGGTGGTTGACATCGGAGTGATTTGGTATCAGAGACAACACGGCCATCGATCCTGAGGCGGGAGTAGACATCGAAGCATGTCCCGAAGTGTCCTGCGACAATGACATTGGTGAGAGAGCGAATTCCAAAAGTGCGATGCGAAGTCTAGCAGTCCTGTTCTTTCTCGTCTACTTTGAGAACTTCACGCAATGGGCACAGGAGTCCACTCGGTGCAATTCCCCAAGGCACAGAGTGTCCGTCGGGGGGGGGGGGATTTTACTGCCACACTTGAGGCACTGTTTAAAGAAACCCCACCTCTTGGCCATAGGCCAGGAGATGGGGGTGGTGAGAAGGGATCTGCCTAGCAGGGAGACCCAAATGAAACAGTCTGGAAAAAACAAAACCAAGTAACAATATTGCCCTTTCACCTAACAGAAAAAAACTCCAAAGAGAAGAAGAAAAGGCCCCAAAGCCAGAAAAATTACTGACGGAAGTGGAGAAAATCCTACCAGCGTGGCGGTCAGAAGAGAACTGGCGGGATTGTCGTGCCCCTCCCCTAGTCATGCGCAGTGGGGCCGACGCATGCCTGGGAAGTGGGCACAAAAATCCCTTTAGCTTTCTAAGAAATACCAATTGGGGTCAGCAGAGGCGCACTATATCCCAAAGGTGTGATGCACAGAGACCATGAAGAAGATCTTTAACTAACATTTGTAACTTCAAGGGCTTCAGTATTTTAATAAAGAAAGACCTGGCCACAAAGTGGACAACCAACAGCCCTCTCCTATTTTCTTATAATTAATTCATTTATCCTCATGATGAATGATGCTCCTTTGTAGTAGATGCACATACTGACAGATCAAGAGGCTCAGGTCCTAAAACAGTATTTTGTCTTTGCTTTTCTTTTGTTTCATAACATGGTGTATCCAAAGAGGAACCCATAGCAGTGCTAACCTTCTTAATTTTGTGGCACGACCTCCTGATGTCCCATGTCTTGTGGGTGTGAGAGACAGATGACATAGATATCTTGGGTGGTAAGCAGTGGTGTCTTAAGTGCCATAACGGCCAAGCTGAGAGGAACAGGGCCTGTAGGAAGGCTGAGAAGGAAGCATCAGCTTACTTGCTAGTGTGATCATCACCTCCCCACAGTACAACAGGCAGTAATGAGTCGGCAGAGGCGGCTCTACTGCCATGATGATATGGGCACCTTCCTACAACAAGAAATATTCTTATGGTACAGAAAGGGAAAGAAGATAGCTTGTGTGATCTAGGAGCACTTCCAAGAGCCCCTAACAGTAGATTATTAAAGAGAAGGAGGATTTCTGAAGCTCTACATGTGGAGTGGGGAGCTCAGAGGCAAGGGCAGAGAGCTCTCTTCCCTATGAGTTGAAGCTGGAAGGTTAGAAGCACCACTACTAAGAACAAGGGGATGGGGACATTTCAGACAACACAGTCCTTTTCTTTCTTCACTTAAACAGCCTTTCACATCACTTGGCAGCTGTGTCCGTGGGGTTGAACTTATTACAGTCTTCTTGACGATCAAAGAATAAGTTTGATTTCCTCATTTTAGTATGCAATATCAACAAGTTCAAGGGCAGCAAACGATTACAGAAATGTACTAATGATACACCTGGTAAAGAAGAAATTATAAACAAAGTACTAAAAAGACAAAGGAAACTTTAAAAATGTATGCTGAACTGAAGGGACAAAGTATTTAATTGAAAAGTATAAAATACTGATATAGGTGATGTCTTAATGTTCATATAGAAAGTGCAATAAATTGCAATTAAAACAAACAAACAAGGAGAGTAACTGTTTGCTTCTTTTTGCATAAAGGAGTCATAAAAGTGCCAGATCTGCTGGGTACAGTTAACTGATATCACTGTGGTTATTAATTAAACACAAGGTAGAATAACAGTGCAAGAAATTACTTGGAATTAAAGTAATTCTTTATCTCCATAATATTGCTGGAATACTAGGGATTTTTCTCATCTTCATACTGCCTACAGTAACAGAATCTGGGCACCTTCCTCCTTTTCTTTTTTTCACAGATGGGAAGAGTTCTAGGCAGAAAAGGTGCAGCTACTTTCAGGTATTTCCTTGGTATGAGTTCCTTGGTGAGTTCAACACTTTTCTTTTTGCCATTCAAGCTCTGTAAGCTAATACCTGACGGTTCAACACAACTGTTAACTTCTCCTTGGTTCTCTTTTAGTTGGTTTTCCAATCAGTTTCTCTGTAATCCACAACCAGCAGCCCTTTCTCTAACACATCCCCTTGTAATTTATCTGGAAGGAAATACATGTTCCACTGCCACATTGTGTCTTGAAATCACAGTTTCCACTTCTCAGCATGGGGGAAAACAATGAGGAACCAGCAAGAGGATGTTAATGCCCTAATGCACCACAGGAAGTTCAAAACAATTTAGGTGCATCTAGATCTCTGTTTGGAATTATGTCCCATTGACTGCAAATTCACAACAGTGGGATACTCAGCTAAGCAGGGAAGCCTCTCTAGTCACTGTAAAGCATGAGGCAAGATAAAGGGGCAGAATGTCATCATAAGACGTGAAATCAGGTATCTTATAGGTCATTATACTGAAACCAAATGTCTCTAATAAAGGATGACAAAATTGCCATTGAGAATTGTTTAGGTGCACATAATCACTCACTTTATTGGGCAAAGATTCCCATTGCTTTGGAACCAGGCATATAAAACTGTTTCAGACCTGGAATTGGTGGAGTGATGGGGAAAAAAATTCCTGAGGACAGGCGGGACTAGACCTCCACTGGATGACAGTGAGGACTCAGTTATCACTATATCTAATAGCCAAGTTACCCCCTCCGTGCGGATATCTATATCTGCACTTCGGGGGCACTTGGGGGGCCGGGGGAGGTTTGTGCACACGTGGGCCAGTCCCCACGTGTGCACAAAAATGCCAAATGTGGAAAAAAATTTCGGGGGGATGTTTAAATCCCCCCAAAAGTGCAAGAGTCGGTGCGCATGCGCACGGGCTCTGCGAAGGCCGCCGCCGCTTGCGAGGGGAACGGCGAGCAGCGAGTGAGGGGGAGAAGCAGAGCAGCGAGGGCCGATCGGCCAATCGGCCTTCGGCTCGGAGCCGGGGGAGGGGGTGGGGAGAGCAGCGAGGGGCAGCCCCAGACTGGCTCACCCTCACGGTGGCGGATTTTGCGAGCCCCCTTCCCCTGATTCTCTGCTTCCCCTTCTCCCCCACAGGCCCTGCGAGGACGCAAGGAAGCTTGCCAGGTGGCGGGGAGCGGCGGCGGCAGGTCTCCTCGGGAGGAGGAGAAGGCAAAGAAGCCTCCTCCTCCGCGGCCAGGCAGGGGGCGGTGGTTCCTCCAGGCTCGGCAGGCCTGCACGGCCCGCGTGCATGCCCTATCCTCCCCCTCCCCGGGCTGGCGCGCCAGGGGTGCTCTGGGCGGGCGGGGGGAGACAGCCCTCGCTGCCGCTGCCGCCTCCTCCCACTACCTCCGTCTCCGGGCTCCAGCCCTCCGGCGGCCCGGGGGGCGACCCCAGGATGCCGCCCTCCGAGGAAGAGCCCTGGGCTGCGGGGGGGGAACATAGCTTCGGCGAGCCGCACTGGGCATGCGCCGCCGCCGCCACCAGCTGGGCATGCGCAGAAGCATCCGCGAGGTGCCCAGAGCCGCTGGAAGGCAGTCGGTGGGAGTTCCCCCCTCGCACAAGAAAAACAGCCACCCTGCAAGGTGGGCCGGGCGGGGCCGAGAGCGGGAGGGGACTGGCCGGAGGGTTCTCTGGTTCCTCCCCGGCGCCCGGGGCTCCCCCTCCCTTCCTCTGGGGCGGCTTGGGGGAGCCCGGCTGCGGGCTGGGCGGCCGGGGGGTCCTGGGCCGGTCTCTCCCCCCCCCCCCCGCGCTGTTCAGTTGCATGAAGATCCGGCCCGGGAAGCTCCAGATCCGAGCCAGATCCGAGGTGGGGGAGGGGGTGGGAGAGAAGGAGCCGGCAGGCATTGGGGAGATCGAGGGGGGGATGGAGGAGACAGAGCTCTTCTCCCCCCCCTGCGAGTATCGCAGGTCCCCCTCTTGTCAGGAGTTATAATATCCTGAACTCGAACTTGTATGGTACAACAGTTAACTTCCAATGAACTTGCTGGAGCACATTTCCCATCACTGATGGACCACCATTTGTATCTCAATTTTTTAAGGTGAGGAACACAAAGTTGAGTCTTGTCTTTGCTGTCTCAAATTCACCAAACAAGTTTGCAGAAGTTTGTTTGTCTCTAGGTTTTTATTTGGAAAAAGGCTTTTGTGCTCACAGCCATAGCCAGTCCAGCTGAGCAACACTGATATCCATCTATCACAGTTAGCCTTGGTCATGAAGAGATTGCTGGCGGTCTTTTCCATCTCTTCCATTCTTGCATCCACTGAACAGTCCATTTCCGTGCTTCCAATAATTCTCTATTCCTCTTTGATTTCTACTAAATGGAACAGTGGTCCAGGCATCTGGGAGTCAGGTAAATTTAAGAGTGAATGGAAGAAGTTGCATTCTGGTTATAAGAAGTTCTTTGCAGTAATAAAGGTTTTATTACTGGATCAGGGCTCGATGCCTTGTTCAGGAATGGTCCAGCCCAGAATTCTGGCAGCACAGTACCTTTGGTTACTTGTAATACTCTCCTGGCAGCCCTCTATTGGACCCTTCACAGGTGCTACCCCAACTGATGCTGGAAAAGTGAGTTTTAAAAAATCTTTGATTTACATACTCATCAAGAAATCAAAAAATAACATGATGCCACTATTTACTCAGTCAGAATAGAAACAGATACAGTGTTAAGAGTTTGGACAGAAATGCTGAACTACTCAAACAGAGTGTAAAGGAAAACCGATCCACTTTAGCAAGAAGAAACATTATCCTCTGCATATATTTTTGTTGAAATGCCCTTCTACATGAGATGACCTATCAATTACCCTATATAAAAGTGGCTACTACATGCTAGGATTCAGAATCCTATGTATCAAAAAACCATGTTCCAAAATCACCAGGAGGAAAGTTTTAATGCTAGATGCTCCAGAACTTCATAAAAACTGCATGAATGTGAATAAAATCATCATCATACTTGTATAGTGATCATAAACCCTACACTTATATCCCTTAATGGCTCCCCAGCTGATATAAAGCCTCAAATTGTTAGGCAACTCATAATTTTCCATGGCTGTGAAACAAATGAAAATAGAGAATTAAATAACCAGTTTGGCCCTATTCATACAGTACACCAAAAGAATTTAGGAAAGCAGCTAGACAAAATAACTGTGTCATAATAGGTGATTTTAAACTACCCACACATTGATTGGGTCAATATCTGTTCAAGTCAGGAGAAAGAGACTAGGTTTCTAGATACTCTCAATGACTGTGCCATGGAGTAGATGTCACAGACCCTACGGGGGGGGTGGGGTGGCATCCTGAACTTGATACTAAGTAATGCTCAAGACCTGAAGAATTGTGCACACTCATAAATGCTTATACTCAGAATTAAAATTTGTTTGCCTTAAAGGTGGCACTGAACTCAAACTTTGCTCAAGACTTGGTGAGAGATGTAAACATGATAGCATTGGTCGGGAACAGTGACCATAATGCTATTAAGTTGAGCATTTATGTAAATAGGGAGTTGCCCCAAAAAACAAACAAAACCACATTTAACTTTAGAAATGGTCTCAAATGAGGGGGACTGTGAAAAAGAAACTGAAAGGAAAGGGTCAAATCCCCTCAGGAAGCTTGGAGACTATTTAAAACTACAACCCTAGAAGCTCAGATAAAATGTCTACCTGTGCTGGCTCTGGCCAGTCGCCATGAACACAATATACTTAAGCTAGATACAAAGTCCAAACCAAGCCGAGAAACAGTGCCAGGGGTCGGAATGCCGGGAGATCAATCAGAGTTCTTAGGAGTGATGAGCGGAGGCTGGCAGGTGGAAAAAGGTCCAAGACTGCACGGTTGAATCTGCACCGAGGCAGGTGAGTGTGGCTGCTTATGACCAGATCCTCCCTTCCCTGGGAGGCAACCTGCATAGACTCACAGCCCCTCAAGTTGCCTTTGCAACAGCTGAAGTCTGGCACTCCTTCTCTCCTGCACATCCAGATGCTGGCGTGCCCTGCGTATGGGACGTTCAGGTGAGCTAAGTGGGGGCTCTGGCCTCGAGGTGACTCCAACTGGGGGTGCTGGGCCAAGCTCTGGACTAGGCTCTTCCTCTGACTGTACCTCAGGCTCTTTGCCTTGCTGCACCTCCTGCACAGATTCCAATAACAGTACTTATATGAAGACAATTTCTCATTTGTATTTCCTCATTAGTACCCAAAAGAAGCACTTTCCCTTAATATATTTTTAGTCTTTTTCAAGAGAATTTATTTTCCCAATCTTATAAATACCTTCAGTTTAACTCTGATTTCAACACCTAGCTGAAATAACATACTGCTGTTGAGTCTGTATGAATGAGGCCTGAAAATACCCATCAAGCAAATAAATTCTTGATGCCAAATTCACTGTGTTTTTCCAGCATTGATGAACAACCTGGATCCTCTCACCTTCTGCAGAATTAATGAAAAAAGCTTGTTTTCTAGCTGATGTGATAATAGATAGGCATAGATAACAAAATACTCTATAAATGGGACTTACATCCACCATGTCAAGGATATGAAGTAAAGGACATACAGCCACAACAACATTGATATTTTATGTTCTTCTTGTCTTAACAGACTTCTAATAATTTTAAATTTGTAACTAATTAACATTCAATCCCCCCCGGCCTATTCTAAGCTTTATATGGAGGTGGCTTGAAAAACAACAAGAGGATGCTGGTAACTCCTAGTGAAGATATCTGTTACACACACACACACACACACACACACACAAACCCCTATTTCATTTTTTAAAAAAAAAACCTTCACATGGTCCCAAATCTAACCTCCTTGCAGGAAAACAGGATTAAACTTAGAAAGTAATTTAATAAAACTATACAAGAGAAATGACTTAGCCATTAAGGACAATGAAACACTAATGCGTTTCGTAACTAGCATCTTACCAACTGTAAAAGGGTCATTGCACATGTCACTTCTATTCCCCTTCCAAGCCAGCAGGTATTCGATGCCGACGTGATCTGCCGCTTCTGTATGACTGTTAACTTTCACCATCATGTTATGAGCTTTCCCAATGCCACAATATACCTTTGTTTCATTCACTAAAGGCACATCACCAAGAACATTTGCAGCACAAAAGGCTTGATCAAAATATTCACAGGCTTTGGAGTAGTTCCCCTAATAAAAGAAAAACATATGCTTCTCAGTTTTTAAATCTTTAGTTTTTACAAGGCTGTAGTTTGTTGCCAATTAAATTAGTGAACTATGTAATTCTGGATGCAGAAAAAGTTTACCTTGCTGTTTCAATAACTTCACATGTAAAACAGAGTAAATATTAAATACCATACATTTTTAAAAAAGAGCTAGAAAGAGGGCAGCAATAATAATGGATAATTTCTCTAGCCTGGTTTATATAAGGTAAGACACACTGACTGGGTAGCACACCCACATCTGTTTGTGAAGCTTACATTTGTATCATTATTCACTGTTAAAAACTCAGCCCCCTAAAATCCTGAAAAAATTAAGTTGTGCCTAGAGAATGATTTAAATCCAGTTATCTTTTGCTGAATTCATGGTGTCAGCATTTATCTGTTTGTGCAGTCTATATTTTGTTATGCATACAAAGCATCCCCTGTGTAGGTAATGCCAGTAACTTTCTTCCTTATTATCTGCATGCACTTGGGCTACTTCACATATCATATTATTACATTTCATGCAAGTAACTTGGTGTATACAGGGAAATATGTGCACAATAACTGTATGCTTATTAACATGCATATGATACACAGTACATGCCCTGGGAAGCAAGAATTGACTCTGCTCTCCCTTCTATGTGTACATGCATGATACAGGTGCATTTGCCATACTTAGTGTGTAAAGCGATATAGTTAGTCGATAAAGAATGAAAATTTTATCTCTCCTACATTTTCCTTTCTTTAAATTGTATGAGTCCAGTTTATATTTCCTGAATACTCATGAATGGGGTATAGTGTATGAGAGTGGGGTATAGTGATGAGAGTGCTGGACTAGGATCTAGGAGACCCAGATTCAAATCCTCACTTTGCCATGGAAGTTTGCTGGGTGCCCTTGGGCCAGTCACACACTCTCAGCCTAACCTACCTCACCAGGCTATTGTGAGGATAAAATGGAGGAAAGGAGAACAATATAAGTTGATCTGGGTCCTCACTGGGGGAAAGGTAGGGTATAAGTTAAGTGAAACTATAAATTAATATACTAATGGAGTGCTAATATACTAATGGAGAACTGCCAGAAATACAAGCTGGGTTTCGAAGAGGTAGAGGAACTAGAGATCAAATTGCCAACATTCACTGGATTATGGAGAAAGCAAGAGAGTACCAGAAAAACATCTACTTCTGCTTCATTGACTATGCTAAAGCCTTTGACTGTGTGGATCACAACAAACTATGGCAGGTCCTTAAAGAGATGGGAGTACCAGACCACCTCATATGTCTCTTGAGAAACCTGTATAAGGGTCAAGAAGCAACAGTTAGAACCGGATATGGAACAACTGATTGGTTTAGCATAGGAAAAGGAGTACAACAAGGATGTATATTGTCACCTTGCTTATTTAATATATATGCAGAGTACATCATGCGAAATGCTGGCCTGGATGAATCACAAGCGGGAATTTAAGATTGCTGGGGAAAAGATCAACAACCTCAGATATGCAGACGATACGACTCTAATGGCAGAAAGTGAAGAGGAGCTTAAGAGCCTGTTGCTCAGGGTAAAAGAGGAGAGCGCAAAAGTGGGCTTGAAGCTCAACATCAAAAAAACTAAGATCATGGCATCACTCCTTGGCAAATAGAAGGGGAAGTCGTGGAAGTAGTGACAGACTTCACGTTCCTGGGATCCCAGATCACCGCAGACTGTGACAGTGCCTGCTCCTTGGGAGGAAAGCGATGGCGAACCTAAACAGCATGATAAAAAGTAGAGACATCACCCTGCCAACAAAAGTCCGCATGGTCAAAGCAATGGTATTCCCAGTAGTCATGTATGGCTGCGAGAGTTGGACTATAAGGAAGGCCGAGCGCGAAGAATAGATTATTTTGAACTATGGTGCTGGAGAAGGCTCTTGAGAGTCCCTTGGACTGCAAGAAGATCAAATCAGTCAATCCTAAAAGAAATCAACCCTGACTGTTCCCTGGAAAGCCAGATAATGAAACTGAAGCTCAAATACTTTGGCCACCAAATGAGAAGGGAGCACTCGCTGGAGAAGACCCTGATGCTGGGAAAGATTGAAGGTCAAAGAAGACGGGGACAGCAAAGGATGAGATGGTTAGACAGTGTCATAGATGCAACGAACATGAAATTGAGCAAACTTCAGAGGACGGCGGAAAACAGGAAGGCCTGGCGGGATCTGGTCCATGGGGTCGCGAAGAGCCGGACTCGACTGTGCAACTGAACAACAACAAATGGAGTGCTGCCATGTCTGATGCAGAAGCAAAGGTAGCTAAAATACAGTGAAATAAAGGATCTGAAATCCTCCTCAGAAAGTTGAATTGAGATTGATTTAAAAACTAGACAAATCTGAACTGCTGTTTGAATTACCTGATACAATGTTTTAGCTACTAATTGAGAATAAAGGTCTGATTAAAAAATTTTCTAAGGGCCAATGTGACCTCCAACAACAATTATTTTTTAATTTATAAGCACATAAAATCCATATTTGGGCTTGTTTAAGCAACATGGACTAGGAAGCAGCAGGAAACACAAATATTTGCTGCTTTAGGACTCCAATTTGCTATAGGATCTAGATGGAGAAAGTGGAACAGGGCAGCATTCCTATGCAATATAATGTGGGACCACACCAGAAAAACCTCAGTAATAGCGGAACTTACTCTGGAACAAAATCTCTGATCCCATTTCAATTGGCTTAGCAGTTCTTTCATTTCCTTTTATACCCTTAAAAGATCATTGATTCACAGATCTTGAGCAGCAGAAGATACTTGCTTCTTCTTTCTGCAGGCTCTCAGGATCAGACTGCTATAATCGATTTCTAGGCAGTTCTCAAAAATAACTTGGATCCAAAAGTGCTCTTCAGTGGCATAACAGTACTTATCCTAATAGGACAGCACTTCTGTTGAAACAGACAACCCTTGTTTTTTGCTGATCATCTCTCCCACCGTGGAGCCCACTTTTTTCCCTCCATGTTGTTCAAAAGGCAGTACCTTCCTGTCTTGCTCTCTTTACTTGCAATACTCTGGGTCTACCCCTGATGTCTAAGTACTAAAAAGTCAGGGTTTTTTAAACACACTGTATTACATTTGCTGACTGAGCTTCCAAAGTTAATCACAAGCTTTAAAATTTGTTTTCCCTTATGTCACCCAGGGCTTTATTTCTGGGGGAATGAGCTGGAACAGAGTTCCAGAACTTCTTCGACAAAACTCTTTAAAAAATGTTTAGAAGTTCATGAGTTTTCAGTATACATATTGAAAACTTCACTTCCCTCTTGAAAGTTCCGGCACCTCTTTTTCCAGAAAAAAAGTCCTGATGTCACCTATGCTGTAATCTACTTCTAATTTCTATCTGAAAGTCAGGGGTGTAAAAATGTGTTTATTTCAAGACTCCAAAGTTATTCCAAAGATGTGCTGTTTCCAGAGTAGGAGAACATGGAAATACAATTCTGTTGAAACTGCAGATATCTGTCAATACAAATATTTACAATCAGGTTCTATGAATATAGATTCACTATAGATTGCACTAATCAAGATAGTACTTACTCTTTCATTGTAAATGTTTCCAAGGAATGTACATGCATCCACTAAGCTATGTGTCAGCTGAATGTTCTTGGCAATATTCATAAACTTCTCCAAGTATGTAATAGCTTCATCTATTTCCCCTAGACTGAGAAGAAATAAAAGAGAATACACATTAAATATACAAGTCCAGATTTCCATGAATAACTACAGTTGAGTGTTGAACAATCAATCCATATATCAACTTGACAGTGAAAATTCTGTAGCTTGAGATTTTTGTGTACTTTGGAGAAAAACTGCAAACTGCAGCAACTATTACAAACTAAGAGTGTGTATTTGGATCTACCCGAGCTGAAAATATACCCCAAAATACCTTATCAGTATTTTCCAGGTATATTTCAGCTTCCTAAATGTATCTGGGTTTTCTTGGGGGGGGAAAGAAATCCCAAGAAAATCTGCTATATTTGTGAATTTCAGGTAGATCTGAAAACAGCAGAGAGGCGGGAGCTGTTTGTTGGGCAGGCCTATGCACACAGTCCCTTTAAACTTTAAAGGGACTGCAGAAGTCAGCCTGAGGATCAGCTGGAGTGGTGGGGAGCTGAGAACTCCCTACCACCTTGGCTGTGGCTGGCTTCTCTTGCAGCCCAGTTTAAACTAGGCTGCAAGAGAAGTCAGCCCAAAATCAGCTGGGGTGGTGGGGAGTTGAGAGCTCCCTGCTGGTGCAGCTCTGAGTTACTGTCTCCTACCGCCCAGTTTAAACTGGCTGCAGGAGAGGCCAGCCCAGCTGGCATCATGTCCCTGCAGGGAGCTGATAGCCCCCCTGCAGGCACAGTTCTGCAGAAGAGGCCAATCCAGTCCCAGGATTGGGGTGATATTTTTTTTACCAGCATTTTTCAGTTTGGGTCTATTGAACCCCCCAAATTTTTGGCGTTTCTGAAAAATCCCGGCTCCAAATACCACACTGTTATTTGGATTCAGGATTTTTCGGGAACCCCATTTTCCCCCAGACCTGAACATAAAAATACAAGTAAAAAAAATTGCACACCCCTACTACAAACCATGAAGGCTCCAGCTTAGAAACATGATGGCCTCCTTCAAGAGATAATGGCTGCTCTTTATGTTGGTAAGCCAAGGGTTGCTGGTGTTACTCTACGTACCTTATCAGCATGGAATTGCAGGTGTCACCTCTAATTCCCAATGCAATATACACAACCTGAGGTCACTCCAAAATCTAAGCTGAATATTGGCCAATATACACTGACAAGACATTTGCACATTTTTTAATAAAGGAAACTATATTAACAATAAAATATCTTACTCTGCTGTAACAACACACAGGCCCAACACTAAAGTTTGTGAGTGAAAAACATCACACACTTTCTTTCATGTGTCATGGCTGGTGACCTTAATATTAGCTGTGAATCTGAGTGTCTAATGTAGTCGTGCAGAAATCAAAATGTCAAGCCACCAGTGAACCAAAAGCTCACATCCTAATATAGAAATGTGTAGTAACTAAAGTTTATATATAATGATAAAAGGCATTTTTATCATTTAAAAAGAAACTTTGTACCAGTTTTCGTGTAGTAAATGACTGTGTTTTAAGAAATAAAATGTATAATATGCAAACAAAAATGTGCAGAAATATGGTACATTGTGCCAGTGTCCTCACTCACATGGGATCAACAAAAATAGTAGGACATCTGCAAAGCTGTGTGATACATCCAGGTGACTGAAATGCAGCAAACTAATGCTACAAGCTGAAAAGGTACCTTAAAATTACCTAAAATTAAAATGCCCAGTTTTATGGTAAAATAAAATTGTTTATAAACATTACAATTCAGAACAGATGGCAACTGAGCATCCCTTGTAATGTAAAACATTGCAAATATTTGCCACATGTCAATAGGTTTCTAAAGTTTAAAATCAGAGTCACCTTTTGAAGCCTATTTTTTCTTGCAAAGGAGAGAAAACCAAACATTTCGACATTGAAAAACTGAACTGATTTATATAAGTAAAAGGACAAGGTTAAAATGTTAGACAAATATTAATTCCAGATTTTCTAGTTTTCTATATGCAGTGCACAGGTGCAACTTGAACAGCATATTATATGGTATAATCATTAAATTCATTCAACCAGACCTTAGAGAGTTAAAAACATATATTCTGAGGAAAAGTACTCCTCGGTCCAAAGAATGAGAATGAAACTGTGCAGAATATTTGTGTATCAAGGTGATTCCAGTTTCCAACTGGGAAAACAGGACTGTTAACACCCTCATCCCCTGACAACTGTCCAATTATGTATATCACACTTGGCCTACTGTTTGCAGTAGAAGTAATCAATAAAGGATGTGGTTGAGTGAACATAGATTTTGGTTGAACCAATGCATGAAATCTTAATCATTTACTCAGAGTGGAGAAATCAAATAGAGCAGAGATGAAACAGCCACTGAGGGGTTTGTTGATTGTGCCACCAAGTTTGTGGGCCAGAAGCTGAAAGTAATAAGTCAAATGGAATCAGTGATAGGAGAAAATGTAAAAAGGTTTTCTTAATGTAATGAATTAATAGAAATGTTTTTTGATGTATTTTTGGCCATAGCAACATTCTATGCTTCATTTATAGAAAAAAGCAAAGTTCCTAGGTCATGTTGTTTCTATAAAGCAAGAAAAGAAAAGAAAATTAATGTAATTTATAATCAAAACATAATGTGCAGACTCAAAGCTTTATTTCTACCATGACAGTAAAACTCTGCTACAGGAGTAAAACTGGACCCAGAAGGTCTACAGATTTATCATACGGGAAACAACTCTAAACAATAGCAATATCATTTGAACATCTGTTTACCCTAACCAAGCTTTTCTTGTTCTTTTAAATAATTATCCATTTTGTTTTATATTTACTTTCCACAGCTTCATGGAATCTGAAATATATACTACATGGAATGGAACTATATTTTATGCAGTATTTGAACCCTCAATTTCAGAAGACAAAAGCAGCGGCTTGATATCAGTAATTATTGGGGTTTTCCCCCATTTCTTTTTATTGGTATTTTGTAAGATAAAGTGTAAAAACATTGTGGAGTTTAGAGACATAACAATTGCAACATTCAAACATTACGTAGTCAAATATGGTGGAAATTGATAACGCTAGTTAAACTGTATAGTACATGAGATATTTCTCGTATTAGAGTCTTATTACTAGATGATTAAAATAATTTTAAATTACATTCAGCAGCTTTCTCTTAAGTTTAAGAGAGTCAAAGTTAAAATATTGTAATAAATGGTGCAACAAAAACCAGGTTGTATCTATGTTAAACAGGTAGTGAGAAGGTCCAATTATATTTCATGAGACCTAAAGCCTTATGGTATCTTCCACTTCTTCACCTTTTTTCCAGTGCTCTGAAAAGGGTACAATCTGACTCTAAAAATACAATTAGCAAGGGGTGCTCCTACCGATTCTGGAACCCTGGGAAAAAAAAAAATCAAAGTTGTCTCCACCCACCCCCTATATTTCAATGCAACCCACTCCTCTCAGCTGCCTGGATGGCTGGCTCAGTAGGTAGACGAAAGCTGTGCAGCACCCCATCTCGGAGTCAGAACATGGAAGAAGCACAGGGCACTGTGAGATTGCTGTTTGCATTGCAATTCACAATTGCAAATTGCAAGAGAATGTGTTGCCTGTTGGTGGGATATGGAGAGACCAGAAGAGCTGTGAGACTACCAGAGTGTCCTGAAAACAAGCAGCAGACTTCCTCTTTGCTGTCAGGGAGACAGGGTGACACAGGTTAACCCATACAGGAGAATGAGGTGCAAGACGCTAAAAGGCCAGAATGGACTGTACTGGCAGATTGCACATGGGTCTCAATTTTCAATGTTCCTTCACTTTAAAAACTCCATGCAAACTGAAAACTAGCACAGCAAGGAGAAAGCTTCCCCCCACTCCACAGTACCAGTTTTCTATTTGCAGGGAGCCTTTTAAGATAATTCAAAACTGCAATCACTGCATCAGACCTGAAGTCTGAGTAAGCGTTTCACTCTAACCCCTCATTCTGATGAACCTAAGAGTAGACTTGCTGGATCAGACGAATGGTCACTCCCCAACCCAAAGCACCCCAGCATACCTCCTTCACCTCCCCACACAAGCCTTCCTCAGAAATCCACCCATTGTGTCACGGCTGTTTCTGCTTCTGTTCACCTTGACATGTTCAAACTGCCTAACTACTTGCTACTACCTGCCCCTCCGTACCCTGACTCTGCTGAGCCATGCTTTCCTCCCAAGGTGCCACTGCACACTGATATTGAACGCTGCATATCATTTTCCTCTGCTGGTTGCTGCTGTGGCTGTCTTCCCTCCATTCGATCAAGCAAGCTGTCAAGCCAGGGTCCTCCTACCACTTCCTGCTAATTGGCCAGCCTTCCAACGTAAGGAGATACGTATTTGGACTTGCTCTAGATTTTAGCTCTCAGCTTGGCCATCATTTGCAGGAATGGCCATCACTCAGGCCTGCCCCTCCCAAGCAGTGAGAGGGAGCAATAGAACAACTTTTGTATAAACTTGATGGAAATTTTCCTACATGTCTTATCCCATTCCCTATGTCCTTCCCTCCTATAACGTTATATATAATAGGGAAAACCTAATAAAAATCTTATAATAATAAAAAAACAACTTAAGCCCACCCCCTGTGTGTGTCAGAACGCTTTCTGGGTTGCAACTGGCGAGATCATTTTTTAGGAACAGCTTTGTTGCTAGGGTTGCCAACCCCCAGGTCCAAGCAGGGGATCCCCTGCTTTTGGGGGCTTCTTCCTGCTGTGGACCTGCTGGCCAGTGGGGAAACCCTGCTCCTAAACAGGGATGTTGCAGTGTGATGTCACTGATGTGATGATGTCGCCTTTGCGTCCGGGATGTTGTGCGGGGACGCTCTGGTTTTTGGGCAAAACTCTATGGCTTGATGGCAAATTTACCATAGAGTTTCACCCAAAAATCAGAGTGTTGCCCCCGCTTGTTGCCACTGAAGAAAGAGAGAGAGACAGAGACAGAGACAGAGAGACACAGAGAGAGAGAGAGAGATGTTAGGCTTTACCTTCCTGGATTCCTAGCCCCTCCCAGCAGCTGCATGGCAGTCAGAGGCCCTGGGCAACTGCCCTGTTGCTAAGACCACTCCTGCAGGCAGTCCAGAAAATGACTGTTTCCATTCTACTCTTATAATTAAATTTGCTTCAGATACTGAAAGTAAAAGCAGTTCCAAAACAGCAAAGAGATTGCTGGCATAAACTTTCATGAGCCAGAGTATTTGTTAGATACAAAGTATTATATTCGGTTGAAAAAAATATGTATTTACATCTCCCAACTGAATGCAACACTTTCAGTGTGTGTGTGTGTGTGTGTGTGTGTGTGAACACACATACAAAGAAATACTAATATGCAAACAGAAGGGGAGGGAAGTTACTAGAAAGGGAAGCTAGAAGGCCCAGCATTTAAACACTCAGATTGAGGATGCACTGGGGAGGGGCTCTGGCTCAGTGGCAGAGCACCTGCTCTGTATGCAAAGCTTCAGTCTTCAGCATCTCCATTTAAAAGGCTCAGGTAATGGGTGATGTGAAAGACCCCTGCCTGAGACCTTGGAGACCTACTGCTAGTCAGATTAGACAGCACTGATCTTGATAGACCAATGGCTTGACTCAGTACAAGGCAGCTTCATACACAGATGTGTATGCACTGCAGACTAGAGTTGAAAAGAACATCCAGTTGAAAGAGTAAATGGTTTAATCTGAGTAGATGTTGACCATTCCTAAATTATGAAGACCATATTTAAGTTCTCTGTTGGGAAACACAACATACATTAGAAGGAATGCATGTTCCCAAGAAAGTTTTAATGTGCTGGCTCCTATAGATAATATGGCTGGCCTGGGAAAGGGCTTCTGCTTATTAAAATGCAGGTCAGTCTTCTGGATTAAGAGTGAATGATTCCTGAATTAATCACTGAAAGAATTATTAAATATTTGAACAGACTTGACCCTTCCCAATAAGAAACTGAGAGGCTATTATACACTATTCACATTTCATGAATAACTCTGGTCCTGACATACAGAACAGAAATCTTCTCTTTCAAGAAGAAAGACTAGTTTCAAAAAGCAGTGCTTCAATTACCATCCAAAAGCAAGACTTTATCAATCAATCTCCTTAGGATATGATCACTGCTAGATGGTTGCTTAAAAAAAGAATCCTGTCAAAGCAATCACAGTTTTTTTAAAAAAGGATGTCAATTATAGCAATACTATTCTCCTAGCATATACTTGCCTGCAATTTATTGCCTTAGCTTCCAAAACCTTTAAAACCTAAAGGCCTTGGCCTTTATGTTATCAATAGTCTCTGGCAGATACTTAGGGAACAATGTATGAACTCCAATTCAGTGATTTCTGTAAGCAGCTATGGAACCATACACATACACACAAAAGCATACAGCTTATTCTTAAGATTCTGAATTCATTTCTAACATAAATCTTATCATAGCTTTCTAGCTTCCCAGAGTAGACCTAAGTGGAAAATTAATAAAAAACTACATTGATCAATGAATACTAACATTGTCATCATTGCAAAGATAATTTCACTAATAACTGAGTAATGACAAAAAGTTTTTGAATGATCTCATTATGTGGAATTTTCTAGAGTCTTCCCAGGCCACAAAAGAAAAGACATAAAGGTGTGTAAAGCCCCACCTCCACCCCAAGAACCTGCTTCTTACCTTTTCTGAAGTGAAATCCAGGAGTCTCCCAGAATAAAATTGTAACTGTAATCTGCCCAGAAAAGGTACTCAAGAGGTCTACCAAGGTCTCCACAAATTAAAGCTTTATCATTAATTTTATAGGTATATATCTTTCCCACTCCAAGCCCCAATGTGCCTGCAAGCCACTGTGGCAGACTTGAGGAAGCCACAGCATCTAGTTCAATTGTTAGAATGATAATCACCACAGAAATAATGTTAGAAATAAAATAACCACAGGACTTCAGGGAGGTAGGAACCCTCCTCCACAATGTTTTCCTGAGCTGAAATGGCTGCAAGGTACATCAGAGGAGATCCAATGGGACAAATAATACCACCTGTGCCATTCTGACTCAGAAAAACAGTTTATGGGGAGGAAGGAGCCTCTCTACCCTCTGCCCTGCTGTCCTAGGTTGAAACAGGCCCCTGGGGCAATTTTAAAAGGAGTTCCAACCAGAGAGTCCAAACCCCAAAGTGTCTGCAAACCTGGGTGGACTTGTGGAAGCCGTAACATCTAGTTCAGCTCTACAACTGGGTCCTTCTACCGAAACAAATGGGGCTGCTGTGTAAACAGGACTCTGTATGTAGATCAGACAGTATGCTGACCTGTTGACTGGGATGCCTGTGTAGAATTTATTACCTGCAAACTAAACAACTAAATTATTCTAATTTACTGGGAAAAACATTGATTTCCACCAAGTTGCAGTTGGATTTCAAAGCATATCCCACCAAAATCCATATTTTTATGGTGTAAAATTACAATATGAAATTATGGAAAGAGAATTATATTTGCAACAGATGTTTAGTCATGTTCTGAAAGCACACACAGCCTCTTGCTGAAAGAAGCAAGGCAGAACAATAAAAAACAATAACTTCTGAAGAATTCTAGAAAGGTTATACAGTGGCACATTTACTGAGGCATGTTATAATTTTCTGTGCATTTTGTTTTTCAGCCAGCAAGGGATGCCAACATGTCTATTTTCCAGCCATGTCTTTAAACTTTTTGAAAGGCAAAATAATAAATCCAGCTCCTAACATTTATAAAGAACTGCTTTGAGGGTGAACCCTCAATATATATAACATTTATAAAGAACTGCTTTGAGGTTCTAATATACCATAATTTAAACAAGTTATAATTAAAGTGTCACATGGTAAAGCAGGGCATTGCTAAAAATTTGAGCAGCCAGTAATAGGAAGCAATTGACCTCTAACAATTTAAGTCTTTCACAGCTGACTGAATTTACAGTGACAGCAGGATAAGGAAGCACCAGCTTACCTTACCAGGACTTGGGCTAAAGCTTGATATGCTCTGCCTATACCAACATAGTCTCCCAGTATTTTAGATAATTCCAGGTAAGCATTTAGCTTCTGTAAGACAAAAAATATATAGAAACATTATTAGCCATTTAAAAAAACAAACAAAAAACCTTTGTTCTCATTGCAGGACCAGATAAGAAACTGCTGTGTTGATAGTACCATCATTTGAAATTATTTACATAAAATACTTTCTTGTAAATATCTGTAAATACTATAAATATCTGTAAATAATGTACATAAACTTCTGATTTAATAAATATATCACTATGTACTGTGTTAGAAAGCCAAATAAATGGATTCTAGTTTACAAAAAAACTTACACAATTCACAAACTGTGCATACTTCATGGCATTATAAGTTAATATTCCTAAAATGACATTGACTGTATCACTATATGGCATACATCACTTATGAGCATTTTCCTTTTAACAGCCGTTGAGAGGATTTTTAGGTTTGTAAAGGAATCAATAATAAATTGTATATAATATTTTTAAAGGATAGACTTGGAAACAAGCAGTTGTACATCGACATATCACATGTACTTATAATTATCTTTGCACAAAAGTGATTTGTTAATATTCATTTGGAATGCAGTCTATTAATGTGATTTCTCCTGTAAGCAAAGGATTACATCTGCCACAGTGAAACATATGATCTTAATTTAATATAACACTGACATCATCTGTATTGCATAATTTCCCTTTCCATCAATTTTTTTTCATCAGTGAGTAGCAAGAAAGCATGTATATATAATGAAATCCCATTCTTTCCTTCATCCCTCTCAGTCGCTTGACCCAATCTATTACACACATGAGAACACAAGAACCCTCCAAAGACTATCTATGGAAATCTTTTTTGTACATTTTAAAGAAAGGATTAGCAAATGTTATTTACCAGGTTTGGATGGGAAGTGCAAGAGACCACAGTGGAGAAATCCTACACAAATGGTGAAGTTTGACAGGATGTTCAGATGTATCCCAATAGAAATGGATGTAGCCTGGGCCAAACTGACCTTTACCACAGCTGTTTACACATTACTCTACTGAGGTGATAAGGCAAGTCTTTTTAAAGGAATTGGCTAACAGGGTTCTGATCCAGGTCAGCTACAGTGCGTCACTTTAACCTTTGCACTGCTGGCACCTTGGAATGGATTTGGGTCAGCTGCTTCCACTGAAAATATTGCAATAACACATTGGGATCCTCAAGAGGGAAGTGACACAGCCAGTTGGAACCATTTGTTCAAGTGATATGAAAGATCCCTTGTTAGATAAAACTGGGACAAAAAGATACTATACTATATGGAATGCATCATGCAACTCTCAAGGTATTTTGTTTAACAGACTTTCTAGTTTTTTCCAGCCCTTCAGTTCTACAGTTCATAGTTTAAGCCACCATCATATTCTGCTGCTGTGATTCTGCCTTTCTGTTGTCCATGTGTTTCTGATTTAAGTAAGGCCACATTAGGATGACACTCTCGTTATCTGGAACATCTACACATTTAAGGAGAATAACAATTCTCAGTGTACACAATGGATTACATAGAAATTCTGTACCTTCCTTTCCAGTCTTACCTGTGAACCATGGTTTAGTGTAGATTAGAGCTACTGATATTATTGAAGTATCAGAAAAAAATTGATATATTTTTTTAAACTATATGTAATATTGTTTCCAGGTCTTTCATTCATGACTCTAAAATGAATAAACCCATGAAGCCAACTCAGGTGCTACTTAATGCATTAATGTCTACTAAAATTTGCATATGGCCTGAAGCAACTGATTCAGTAAATCTAATTAAATTCTTCTAACACTCCCACACATCTGTATTTTATAAAATGTAACAGTATTTTTAGATAGAGAGTTAAATCTAAATCCACAGCGTTTCTTGACTTAAAATAGAAAGAACTTTATAGAAATATTTGGATCTAATATTTCTGTACCAAAGTTAAATTTAAAAAAACCTTTCACTTGTTTTCTTTTAGTTACGAAATCACAACATTCTTCTAAGAGATGGGACATATCTGATTAAATATTTTGCTGTTTATCTCTCCCCTCCCTCAAATAATAAATATAGGTTCTCCATTTTAAGATGGCCTCTGGCAGCATATATTAGGGACAACAACAACAACAACAAAATACCTGTAAAGGAATAGGATAATATAGGTGCTTATGTGGCACAGAAATCTGTGTATTTCTAAAAAAGATTTTATTTTGTGGAAAGGAAACTGTGTGTGGCACGAGAAGCATGCTATTCAGACGCACCATGGCTATTCTATTTATATTGCATCAGCTCTAGTGCATTACACAACACATTTTAGCTTTAATTCTCTTTATAAATACTACATACACAAACCTTATCATCTTCTATCTCTATATTTGCCTAATGTTATCAGATTAATTTATATAACAAAAATTTGGGTAGTATATGTTTTCCACTATTCATATTGTTAATAGATATTATTGTGGTGGATGAAGGCTGTACTTTATAAAGTTTAAAAATTGGTTTTGGGTTAAGAAGACATATTCCGAGGCATGCGCATAGGCTTAAAACACTCTGTTTGCTTTCTGTGGGGAAAGCAGTTGTACAACAGAGCTAGGAAAATATTAGCAGCATGAAGGAATAATAGCAAATGTTGAAACAGGGGATTCCAGATGAAAAAAGAAACTGAGGTGCAGAGATTATATAAAATGAGGACAAAAAAACTGTTTTAGTAGAAATGTTTGAAATATTCAAAAACTAACAGAAGGATTAAATTGTACTTATGTTTTCTTAACATTAAATATGTATTTCCAAGGTCAAACCTCAAGATGGAGGTCAGTTTCAATTCAACACTGGATCTTGTGAACATTGTCATAAGGCAGACAGGGAAACTCTCTTCCTTACCACTGGTACATCAATCTGTCTTCATCCTCAGACACGATTTTTTCTTCTGCTATATGTTATGAGAACCAATGTAGAAATCTGGCAAGATAGTAGATATATTCTAATATACCACTTGTGCTGGGCTTTAAAACAACTCTTGCTGAAGTCTTTATGCATGTCTCATTACTGTCCAATTCTTCTGACTTTCCCAAAGCATTCTTTCATTTATGCATAACCTGCTTTCAGTCTTCATTAAATAACTGCAATAAATCTCCTCTAATTCCAAATCATTATCACTGGAAATTTTGAGGGTCTTACTCTAGCCCCTCCACACAAATGTCCATGGATATGTAAAATGTGCTACCCCTTTAATACCAAGCAAATTCTTGCCACTGTGCGTGCAAACATTCCCCATAACCATACCTGCCCTTTTCAAATTTCATGAACTATATACATAATTTGGCTTGTCTTTAACCCTTTATTTTCTCCCTCATAATTTTATTGATTTATATCATTAGGTAGTATGAGACTGCATACATTAACCATAATTGTTTTGTTTTTGCCATTAAGTCACAGCTGATTTATGGCAACTCTGTGGAGTTTTCAAGGCAAGAGACATTATGAGGTGGTTTGCTATTGCCTGCCTCTGAATAGCAACACTAGACTTCCTTGGTGGTCTTCCATCCAAATACTAACCAGAGCTGACCCTGCTTAGTTTCCACGATTTGATGGGACTGGGCTAGCCTGTGCTAGCCAGGTCAGGGCAACCACAATTACCAACTAAATACCAAATACAAGACCATGCAAAGAAAAAAAAATCTGTAGAAAAAAGCATGCCTCAGAATTCAGGCATACCAGTTTCATCAGAGAAGACAGCCAGTGAGGTTAGACTGTTGGACTAGGATCTGAGACACCCAGGTTTGAATCCCCACTCTGCTATGGAAGCTTGCTGGGTGATCTTGGGTCAGACATGCATACTCAGTGGAATCTACCTCACAGGGTTACTGTTGTGAACAAAAAATGGAGGCGAGAATGATGTAAGCTGCTTTAGGTCACTACTGGGGAGAAAGAGGAGTATAAATCAAGTAAAAAACAAAGGGGGGAAAAGAAAATGAGTATATGAAAGCAAACACTAACAAGATATACTGGGAAATACACTTTTAGAATGTGAATAATTTGTGCTTGTGGAAGTCTTTATTACTAAATGTTATAAGAAGTACAGCAGCATTCATAGATGGATAGGTAGATGGATAGACAGACAGATATACACAGGCAAAGAAAATGACAGTCCTTGTGGTTTAAGGTTGCTATCAGGGCTAGCCTAAATGATACACTGAACATAGGGAAATTTGTTTTCACGTGATATACTTATTTGTTTAGAGCAGTTGCCACATTCATTTGACATGTTGAGTTGGTAGTTCGCCATCTTAGAAATCCACCACACACAAAAAAAAGAGAAAAAGAAAAGAAATCCACCACAAGAATTCCATGGTAAGTTTACATGGTTGTTTTTTTTTAGCCTGTGGCATTCTGAATGTTTATATTACTCTCACAGGAAACAAGACTGTTCCACCAAAGATTTCAGATTCCAAACAATCTGAGAGAATGGAGACTATCTAGCCATTTTTGTTAATGCTTCTCCTTCTAAAATATGTCCTTTTCACCTTACTTTTTCGAAGGCTGGTGTTGAACAGGGCCAGACCTGGGCCTTGAGCCAGATCTGCATCAGTCATGCTGAGGAGGTTGGGAGGACCTTTATTGAGGATAGTGGTAGCTCTGTTGTTGGTAAGGACACTGGAAACCCTGGTAAAATGGCTGAAATCTGGAATGATATTTAGGCCTGTACAAAGGAGCATGAGCTTGGGTTATCCTGAAGGAACGAGCTGTTTGGTAAATATTAGGATAGAGTCGACCTAGGATCTTGTCAAGGGGTCTAGTGTCCATGGATGTTATCTGGATGTCTAATGATTGTGCCATTTGCACCATTTGTTCAGAGTAAAGATGCCTCACTTGGAGATATAAGGTCATGGTCCCCAACAGCATCGTCAGGGGACGGTTCCAAAGCTACCGCTGAACTGGCTATGGACCTGCATTCCTCCTCCTCTTTGGAACCATAAGCGATCAGTCGTGTGTGAGGAGTTCAGTATGCAGGTGTCTGTGGCCTTTCCATCATCTGCCCCATTGGTTCCATGCACGGTTCCAACCATACTTGATGACACTGAGGAGGGTGGCAGCACGGATATTGTTGCCATGGTCTCGAATGTGTCCACTGAGATTGTGGGGCAGGAGGTCCTGGAACGTGTCCTGCAGGCACATCAACTGATGATGCCAGTTTGCACACCATGCCAGCAACAAGCAAGTGGGAGATGGAGTCTGCAGGGTAGTATGCCTGCTGATTTCAATAACAGTCTTCAAAACTGGCTCCGGTTCCTTTGAACCTGATTCTTCAGTTCCACATGCTTGGTCAGTTCCGTCGACAGTGATGGGTGAGTCTTATGGTTAAACTTCAACCTGTGTTTCTCTGGTGGAGGGTTTTGGGGTTTTTTTGAGGTTCAGAAGAGGACATGGTCAGAACTTTCTTGGTTGTCCCTGAACATCTGCGGTTTGGATCGACCTTGGAACTGAGTGGGTTGAAATCACTGACAGAAGGCAGGAAATGTGGTCAGAGATCAGTTTGGGGACTGAGAATACAGGCTGTTCTACCAGGGCACATATCTTTGCTACTGGGTTAACAGGTAGGAAAAATCAAAAGCACAATTATAGGATGGGGGAGAATTGTCTTGGCAGTAGTATGTGCGAAAAGGATCTAGGGGTCTTAATAGAACATATACTGAACATGAGTCAGCAATGTGATGCAGTAGCTAAACAGGTAAATGCAATTTTGGGCTGTATCAACAGAAGTATAGTGTCCAGATATGCAAAGTGATCTTATCACTTTACTCTGCTCTGGTTAGACCTCACCTAGAGTATTGTGTTCCATTTTGGGCACTACAATTTAAGAAGGGTATAAACATGCTGGAATGTGTCCAGAGGAGGGCAATGAAGATGGTGAGGGGTCTGGAGACCAAGTCCTATGAGGAAAGGTTGAAGGAGCTGGATATGTTTAGCCTGGAGAGGAGATGACTGAGAGGTGATAAGATATCCATTTTCAAGTACTTGAAGGGCTGCCATATAGAGGATGTTACGGAGTTGTTTTTTGTTGCCCCAGAAGGTCAGACCAGAACCAACAGGTTGAAATTAAATCAAAAGAGTTTTTGGCTAAACATTAGGAAGAACTTCCTGATAGTTAGAGTGGTTCCTCAGTGAAACAGGCTTCCTTGGGAAGTGATGGGCTTCTCTGGAGGTTTTCAAACAGAGGCTAGATGGCCATCTGACAGCAATGCTGATTCTGACAGCAAAGCAGATCATGAGGAAGAGTTGCATCAGTGCTTAGTTCTTGTGACCCTTTCTTACATACTCAGGGAAATGCTGATCACCACTTTGGGGTCAGGAAGCAATGTTTCTCCAGGCCAGTTTAGCCAGAGATCCTGGAGATTTTTTGTCATGTTCTGGACTTGGAACAGGGGTCACTGGGTGTGTGTGTGGGGGAGGTATTTGTGAATTTCCTGCATTGTGCAGGGGCTTGGACTAGATGACCTTGGAGGTTCCTTCCAACTCTATGATTTGATGATTGTAGAGAGAGCCTTTTCCCATGAAGCAGCCTTAAGGCACAATCAGCCCTGGTTTTTGGGGTAAACTGCTGGCAGATCTTACATGCTGATACATTATGGCTCTCCCCCAGACACAACAGGCAAAAGGAGTGCTCATCCATTCTTGTCATCTTTGTTGAAAAAGAGGAGCACTTTCTGAGCAATGACATTTTTTAAGACCAAAAAATAGGAGCTAATTAACAACTGTTCTTCTCCAGCGGTGGCAAAGAATGTACTGAGGGAAAGTGTGGAGTCCCTCCCCAGAGCAAATTACCGTTGGGTGGGGAAACGGCCTCAATGGCTCCTGTTGGGACGGGCTCCTCGTACTCTGTTACTAAGCTAGTTAAAACATCTTCTGGTGGCTGGCATGTGTGCCTGCACAGTCCCATGTGGACATAGGACAATGAAGATGAACGACCAGAGTTGACCTTGGATGCTCATCATACTACATCATAATGTATACATCAAGTTAAAACTGGTCTCAGTGAAGTCAGCTATCCAGAATATTTACCTCCCAAATAGAAAATTTTTGATCTTCTCTGCATAACTCTGTCCTAATATGGTCTAAACTAGGAGCAAGAATGTTAAGAGCCTTGTTTAATCAGATCTAGGGGTCCATCTAGTCCAGCATCCTGTTTCACACACCAACCAACCAGTTGCACCAAAGGGCCAAGCAAAAGGGCGAAAGACAAAGACCTCCCCCCGATCTTGCCTCTTAACAAATGGGCAGATGTGGAGTGGGTGGATGGGAGCAGAAGAGGGGAGAACTGCAGCCAATGCAAGAAAGCATGTACAACATTTTTTTTATTTAGAACTGTGAAAAATTGAATAAAACTAACACATTTTCCAAATATTTGAGACTATTGTTGCGAATTTGAGATCAAACTGCAATGTGAAGAAAGGGGTGATCGAGGACTCCTAGACAGAAATGCAGGGATTACCTTTATTTTTCTCACACCATCAAGTGTTATTGTTATTGTATGACAATTAACTATATAACTTTTTGTCGTGTCATTATAGACACAACAGAGAATCTGATCCTGAAGCCTAGTGTGGAAATTATTATCCCTGCCATATACAGAAGCAGAAAACTACAGGTTATACTTATAGTCAGGCAAAATGCAGAAGCTGGATAAATCTGTATTTCAGAACATTATCACCCAAGGTAACAAAAATTGGCTCTCCCACTTTATCATATCCCTTGGTTGGATGCAAAAAACTGCAAGTGGTACTATGCCATGGAACATGTATTTTTCCTGACTCCCTCTGTATTCTGCAGCCCCTATGCCACCCAAAAAGCTGCTCCTGAGAGTCAGGGACTCTCAGGAACAGTGCAAGATGCATCCACAATAGCTGCGAATTCTCCCTTCCCCCAAGCTGCAAGCCCCTGTACTCCATCTTGCACTGTTCCTGAGAGTCAGAGTGCTTCTGCTCATGCAAAAGCTGTTTTGGATCTAATCCCCTTAAAAATTAAATAAGGATTTAATTACACTAAGCTACATTGCTATAACAATCACACCATGTACCACCCACCCTCCTTAGACATATTTTAAATCACTGTCAAATTTTATTGGAAATACATTTATTTCGATTCCTGACAATTTAATATAGCTCAGACATTTCACAGTTGCTGAACAGTTAAGACGCTTCTGCCTCATTTACAGTTCTTGAACACGGTTCACACAATCAACTAAAACATTAGTCAAAAACATCACTAGTTAATAGATTCTGACAAGCACCGCAGTAACAGGCTAAAGACCAGACTAGGTAGCAGCTTCCAAGGATATTGGTAGACAAAATGATGCAGAAGGAAGTGGGAAGAGAGGAAAATGGCTACTTTCACAAAAGGCACAGACTTCTGACTTGCAGTAAAAAAAGCCTGTTTATTCCTCTACCTGTTTTGAAATTAAACAGCAATACATCCAGCAAGAAACATGTCCATACTGAAATTTTGTTGAAACCAATTTGCTTAGGGCACTCTTGTACTTCTGCTGAATCAAATTTTCTTCAAGTTTTGCATATTCTTCTTCTAGATGTTATTGAATACATTTACTAGTGGGAAGTTTACCAGCCCCCCCCCCCCGTAAACAAGGAATGAGAATACGGCCAGGCCTCTAATTAGGTTATCTGCTGTTGATTTAAATCCAGGATTGAAAACCATGTGTGTTTCTCCTTTGGAAGTTCTCTGATAAGGAGCACTTTCTTTAAAGAACAGTTTTCTACACAGCATATATTTAAAACATTTAGAAAAAATATTATTACATTATTTGAATGCAATTCTTATATTTCCTATTTACCCACTTTTCTCTATAATAGGGACCCAAGGCAGCTTACATTGTTTTCCTGTCCTCATTTTATCCCCACAACAACCTTCTGAGATAGATTAGGCCAGGGGTCATTTTGTAGAAAAAGAGCTAGGGGAACTCATTAGCATAACTCATTAGCATATGCCACACCCCCTGACATCAGGGGTTTTACATCTGGGACACGCGCCTCCTCCTTCAGCAGGGTTGGCTTTGAAGCTTGATTGAGGCGAGGGAGGGGCTTGTTCTCTGGGACTCTCCCAGTCTGTTCCAAGCCATGTCGTTCCCCATGTTTCTGTTAGAGGGGAAAAAAAAAAAACCTCGGGAAAGAACTTCCACCAACTATCTTACTCAAACCCCTTGTAGCTCTAATGGGGAAGTCTCTACCACCCATACACCTAACCACCATATTTGGTAACTAGGTGTTGGCTTTCTTTCTTTTTTCTCTCTACTATTTTTAATATTATTTTTGTTTTGTTTTCCCCACCTGACCCTCCATAGCTGCACCTGTTGGGCAGGCAGGACTGTTTCACTCCCGATACACCGAAAAGGGAATTTTTAAAAGCCCCCTGAGGGGAGAATTTTTTATTTGCATTTCTATAAAACTACAAATAAAAACCAAGAATGGAGGTTATACAATGCTTAAAACATAGTTATTACTCTTATACATTTGCTTTCAAACATGAAACGTGCCCGCCAATCATCGCTTCTGTTGACAAAACCTGCTTATCTGACTGAACAGACAGTAGTTCCAAAGCTATAACGCAATAATTACAGCCCTTAAGAAAAGTTTAGCATCACCACGCTTTACTCCCCCCCCCAGGCATCTTTTAAAACCAATGTTCCCTCAGTAAGAACATTACAACACATTTTTCTTCTTCCGTCTTCGATGTATCTTCTTTCTTCATTATCTTTTAGTTTCTATAAGTCCAGATCTGTCCATTCATGATATGAACCAAGTTCCTTTTTTCCTGGGAGATCTTTGTTTCCTTAGATCAAAAAAGTCTTTACTTTTGTTGCAATTACAATACGCTCATTGGAGATTCTAACCTTTCTCTTAGCAAGCAGATCATATAAAGTTAGGGTAGGGAACCCTTTACTCCAAAGAAACCGCTTTTCGATTAGCTTGCCAGTCCAGCCACAAAAAACTAAACTTAGAATCTCCTTGCCATTCATATATCTCTATGATCCACATACTGTCCCTTTAAAAGTGTAGCTGCTTTTAGTACAGATCCAGATCGCTTCTCACTTTAGCCACCAGAGGGCCCACAATTCACTTTAAAGACAGAGTCTGTGGTTAGGTCACAACCTAACCTTCCGCTGTCTCCTTTCTGAAGAAAACATTGGTCCCGCCTCCCTCTTTGCCTCTCGTCGCCATCTTTTGGGGATGTTTACATCAGCCGAGAAAGAATGCCAAAGTCTCTAAGGTCTGCTTAAACGCTCCACTTTTAGACATTTGAAGCAGAGAACCCCTTTCCCTTGCTTACCTGCATGGCATGCATTGTCCTTGCATTGTAGGTTGAAAGAGTAGAGTCTTTCTCTAGGATTCCATCTCCAAATTCCTCTTGTGCATTCTAAGTCTTTGTGACAAGAGATATAGCCTGATGTCATCCCCCGTCATCTAAGATATAGGTATTTTATCTGTGGTTTATATAGTGATTAGGTGTTCTCTCATCAGTTGCAGGCTTAGTTGCTATTCTAAGCTGCTCTGGGTCTGTTTGGCAAGGTGGGAGACAAAAAAGGAGTTTTTGTTTTTCACATCCATTTATGCCAGTATTTTCACCAGCAACATTATGCCAGCACCTAGAGCAGGATTTTGATTGAGGGGACTTAGGATACCAACAAATCCCCATTCCTCTCCCACTATGATGCATATTTCTAGCTTCTACAGGGATGCAGTTGTACCAGTGCTGGGTTTACTCAAGTGTAAGACACAAAGGGTGCCTCTGGTTGTGTTTCCCAACCCAATTTGAGAAACACACGACACAGTCCTGTAGAGAGGAATTCACTAGAATATTTATTAATTAATAAAGGAAGAGATAATCTTTATTAATTAATAAAGGAAGAGTACAGATCTTAAGGTTTTGGAACCCTGAATACCAAACAGACTCTTCGAGTGTTACAATGGGTGACATAGGATTTTATACTCAAGATGACACACACAAATAAAACAAGATTATTGGTTCCATCAAACATTAGCACACTGACCAAACAGGTCTCTGATTGGTGGAAAACCTTTTAGGCTGGGCTTTCCCAAGTAAAGTTTTTTCTTTTAGCTGAACAATAAGTGTTCCTTTCTCTTAGACTGTAAAATTCTAAAAGTATCCATATAGCTGATATGGTTTACAAGGTGCCATTGTTCTTCATTTAGCCAGAGACATGTGCAGTTATAGCTGGCCTGTCAAGGCCATAAGCCTCAGCAAAAATAGCAGGTTAACATTTTGTTCTTTCAGCATTTTACCTTCCCAGCATGCATCCAAACAACAGTCACAAGTGAACCAAAGTTAATACCTGAATACATTCATGATGTTAGAATCATAAATGCCACTTAACATATGTATTATGGAAGCGCTAAGTGTCCCTGCTAAGTTAAACCTGTTAGTCAGTGGCAGAGTATAAAGTTTTTCATAAACTGTGTGTACAGCACAAGTGAATGCATGCCATGCAGGTAAGCAAGGGAAAGGGGTTCTCTGCTTCAAATGTCTACTGTTACCAATGTCTCCACTCCCACTGCATCACACACATACTATGTAATGGCTTAACAATCCTTCCCTCCTTCAACTTTTGCTAGCAGTGCCTCCTCTACACAGAGGCAAACAAATGTAAAATTTCACTACAATGTCAGTTTAATGTCATGCTAGATATAACTCCGCATAAGTGGTGAAATAGGAACCACAACCACATGTCTTGGTGACTACCAGCTATGAGCATGCAGTGATAGGGACAACTCTACCTGCAGTTCCATTAATGTAGGTGTCAAAGCAAGAGGAACCTTGCTCTTCAAAGATAACTTGCACTCCCACTCATCTGACTTAAACATAAGAACATAAGAGACGCTAATGTTGGATCGGGCCAAAGGCCCATCCAGTCCAACACTCTGTGTCACACAGTGGCCAGAAATACCAGGTGCCATCAGGAGGTCCACCAGTGGGGCCAGGACATTAGAAGCCCTCCCACTGTTGACCCCCCCCCAAAAAAACACCAAGATTTGCTTTCAGAACTCCATTCCTGATTATGTTCAATAAATGTTTGGATTGTTTCATGGCTGCCTCTTTGCTGGCTTTTGGTAGGTACAGACTGATTTCCACCCTGGTTCATATTTAGCCTCAGCTGTCTTCATCATAAAAGGAGGAGGCTGAGTGGATCCCTCCAATGTTTGCATAGTGGTGTTCTAGCGAGAGGCAGGGGCAAGCTCTTCCCAGATCACAATCCCTCTGATTACTGCTGGTATGTGATTAACTATACAACCTAAATGACAGGAAGATTAGAAAGGGAACAAGAGTTGCTGGAGTGAATAGTAGCAGGCAGAGGTACTTAACCTCATGAATACAGCATGGGAATGGCCACACAGGAAGGCACTAAGCAAAATTACTGGAGTGTGGGGCAGCCAATCAACATAAGCAGCGCATTACAAGTGACTGCGGCTAACAGTGCAACATTTCAGCAGTATATGAAACTCCTTCTAGGTATATCCAATAGATAACCCCATATATTACTTGAACCAGCAACCTCAGGCATGCTAAACCTTTAACATTCCACGTTCCAATGTTCTATGCTTTTATCAGCAGTCTTTCCTGCCCTGCTATACATAGCGAGCTTCAATGCCAGGATCAGTGGAGGATCTGAAATGCCTCATGGTGGGTCTTTTTATGTTGTGACCAGTTGCTTCCAGAATTTACTGGCCAAAAGGTGTTGCCTTATTCTCAGCTTCCCTGTTGGTGAGATTTCAACTCCTACCTTCCTTTTTTCTCATTAGTCTTTTTTCCTAGTGAGTTATGGAGCAGAATGACAGTAATGCCTTCTGTGAATATTCTGTTGTAAGTTCTCTTGTAGCTGTCCCAGTGCCTGTGTCCTCCTGGTGTAGCCCCCCCCTCCCGAATCAACCTTTGCCTGGGACAGGTGATGCCCTCTCAATGGGGGTTTCCTTTGCAAAGCAAGCCATCAAGGTGTCTGGGTGATATGGTTAGAGTGAACAGCCATGAGTAGGATTCTGAATAGATCTGCTTAGGATTGCTCTCTTAGTTTCATCAACGTAACTAACCATAGATTAGTTGGACAGCCAAGACACATATAGTGCAATGTCAGAGCAACACGACATTGCTCCTCAAATACAAAATCTGGATTCAGGGTGTGATGAAGCACAATAAGAACCTAAGAATCAGTGAACCATCTAGTCCAGCATACTGTTTCACACAGTGGCCAACCTCTTGTCCTGGAAGAGCAACAGACAGTCCTTAGAGTCCAAGGCCTTTTTCTGATGCTACCTCCTAGCATTGGTATTCAGAGATCCGTTGCCTCTAAATGTGCAGGTTCCCTTTACATACCATCACTAGTACCTCTCCTCCATGAGAAGCACTGCCACTCCCTATCACAGCTCCACTCATTTGCTAATCTCAGTCTCCTCCACGGAGTGCTCTGTGCCCTATCAGGAAGTAGAATATAAGGAAATTCTGTATTCATGGAACTTCTGAAGTTAGATGGGCACTTGCACTCATCTAATTCAATCCTCTTCAGTGAGGGAGGAGCCTCCATATTCAAGTAATCTTAAAAAACGAGCACTGTTTAACACTATTTATGGGATAGCTTAGAACAAATGGTAAATGCAACAGTAAATTCTAAGAACCAAGTCATAACATTATATTAGTTTTGTGATTTTGCATTCTTATTTTTAAATTATTAGGAGCACTGAGAAACTGCAAAGGTAGAAAAGCAGCATACATATGTCCTAAATAAATAATGCATATTTTTCTTGTTCTGTTTACAGCTCTTCATACTAACTACCTATAACTTTCTTCAAAATGAAAAGGCTATAAAACACAGAGGTTAAAAATTTTAAGATACAGATTTTTTTGGCAATATGAACTTCTTTATTAACTTTCACTATATTATTCTTATGAATCAGAATTTACAATAATACTTAAAGTATATAACATGGTTCTATAAAGGACCTATTTGTTTAGTAGCTATACATTTATATTACTTTGCCTCATTACATCAATATAAATCCAAGAAATTCAAAGCCTATTTAAAATCAAATCCTAAACAATTTAAGTTTCATTTTCTTAAATAAAATTAAAGCTCTTAACAAGAAACTGGGACATAATATTTTCAAACAGCAACACAGTATGTAGAAAAGAAGCTTTGTCTGTTACCCCTGCAGAGGTGATATAGGAGGCAAAAACAATTTATGTATCCCTTCTATCCTGACAGCTGTGACAATGACTTGCCTGCCAAGAGCTTTTATCAAGTATGTTATAACAACTAGTAATAAGTGTAAATAATAAATGCCTAAGATCTTATGGGAAACAGTAGCAATAGCAAACAATTTTTGGTGCTTGCTGATGGGGGTCTGCTGATCTTGGAATTCCCTGGCTTCCCAGAAGAGTTTTGGCCTGACAATAAACAACAGTTTAATACTTTATCTAATCCCAGCCAGGAGGTGAATTCAGCAGCAAGCTTTTGCAGATGTTCACATCCAATAATCTATCCATAATTGATGAAACAGGGAGGTCAGATGTAATGGCTGCTACTACTCCAGCAACAAATAAATGGTTATTGACAAAACAAGCCAGTGTGGCACTTAGTACTAAGCAGTGACAAGCCTGAAAGCAGAGCAGAAACAGAAGTAAGGATGAGAATACAGTCTTGAGATTTCTTCAATATGATGTGTAACATAAGGGCCACCAAGATACACTCCAGCAGATGGAGATGACTTTTGCCAGGGGTTCTTCAAAGCAAAGATGGTGAAGAGAACAATGAGTTAGATGAGAATAAGATGACTGGAGATCTGGGTAAGTAGAAATGCATGCTCCTGTACAGTAACACTTTGATCCAGATGTCTGGATTGCTTTATCAAACTGATATACCTGAAGTTATATACCTAGCTGGCAAGATGATGTAATTTCATAAAATCTTCATATGCTAGATAATATTTTATACATATATAGCTATTAGTTCCAATTGCTGATTTACTTTTATACTCTGCCATGTTTATATCTATACCAATCAATAATAATTTCATATAGTGAAAATCTTCCTAGATAACCGGGTTAAACATATTTACATTAAATAAAAATTACTAAATAAAAATGAATTTTGCAAAATTACATTTTCTACAGATCCTGAAATTGCAATAAAAGTTCCTATTAAATAAAAGCATGTATTTGTAAAGACTTAGCTCATAATAAATTACAGGAAATACACTAAGACACCACATTATTGATTAAATAAAATATAGACACTTATATGAAAACAAACTTTGAAATCCCAAGCAAGCATCTAAATGCTAAAATACAATGTTTTATTATGTTTACTAAGAAGTAATTGAAATACAGTGGAATGAAACAGAAACTTTGATTGCCATATAGTATCATAAAAAGGTTTCAGACAGTAGTAGTAGTCTAAATACTGATATTAGTAAATTCACTGTAAGCAGCAGGGAATGTTAGATCAATTTATTTTACCATTTACTACCATTCAGAACTGAAACTGAAAAATATATGCAAGCTGAAAATGGTAGAATGAACTGTGGCAAGCAATGTTCCAACTTTTATTGTATAAAGAATGTTCATAATCTTAGAATTTTCTTGCATTTTCAAAAAAGAAATACAGTGAATTATATGAACGTTCTGTGTGTCCTTCAGGGAGGGGTGGCAAAATATACGTTCACAGTGGCTGTATAATACTTAACATTTATACTGAGATATATATTACTTCAGTAATCTTCACATCAAGACAATTAAGCAAGACATTATTAATCCCACAGTTCTTGTTATGTTTTGTTATTAATCCAATAGTTCTTAGAGTTTGCCGAACCTTAGAGCAGTATACTAGGCATACAATAACTCTGAAATGTAGTTTATCACTGTTATCCCCATAATGACCAACAGTATGTGTGTGTGTGTGTGTGTGGAAGCTGAAACTGAGGTCCTTTCCACACTAGACCTTAAATCCTGGTTCAACCCTGTCCCTGAACTTACATTCTACGCTACACTCGAGTTCACCCCTGTAATTATCTTGGGGTATTTTGTGTTTCCACATTACATTGAGGTGACCCCAGTTTTGGCCCACACTTGACCCAGGATAAACAGATGCTGTTATAACCAGGGATAAATGCAAGGTACTGTGTCGCAAGTTGAACTCTGATAAAACCAGGGATGGGATCCAAATGCGGAAATGACCTTAGAATGGTTTACAGCATCTTGCAATGTAGTTCGCTACTGTAATTCACTAATTGCCCATATGGGTTGCTAGGAGTGAGCAAAGTAATTTAAGTACGACTTCAATTGCTGGTGTGCAGATACTTGTCCTGTTATCACTAAAACAGAGACTGATGTAGGTTTCAAATGCAACCAAAAAGGGTGAAAAATGTGTTACTGAGGTCTATTGTGTTAACCTTGTCTTTTCTCTCTAGAGGGAATGTAGTACCAGCTTTTCTAAAAAGTGACTGAGGCCTACTTTCCAGTTTACTTACTTTGCCACCCACTGCCTGCCATTTGCCTCATCTGCCATGGAATTATTTAAACCCAGGATAAATACTAGAGCATGCACAAGCAAGGGAAGGCGTACGTGGGGGTGTACTATCACCCACCTGATCAAACCCTTGAGGCTGATCTTGTCATGGACAGCTTCAAGAGGGAACTGGATAAACATATGGAGCAGAGGTCCATCAGTGGCTATTAGCCCACAAGGTATAGATAGGAACTCTAGGTCTGGGGCAAGTGATGCTCTGTATTCTTGGTGCTTGGGGGAGGCAACAGTGGGAGAGCTTCTAGTGTCCTGGCCCCACTGATGGACCTCCTGATGGCATTTTTGGCCACTGTGTGACAGACTGTTGGACTGGATGGGCTACTGGCCTGATCCAACATTGGCTTCTCTTATGTTCACGTAATGTTATGATACTAGGAGACTTGAACTACCCTCACATTGACTGGGTAAATGTGTGCTCAAATCATGCTGTGGAAATGAAATTCCTAGAGATTATAAATGACTGTGCACTGGATCAGTGGGTCACAGAGCTAACCAGAGGGGTAGTGATCTTGATTTAACTCTGAGCAGTTCCCAAGAGTTTGTTGCACAAATTGAGAATGAGGCGTGCAAGAGAAAACTTTTTTTTTAATTTGGGTATATTGGACCCAAAAATATCAGTATTTCCCAACATTCCCAAATCCCAATATTCAGATTCAGTAAATATTCAAGAAACCCAAATGTATTCAGATCCATTATAACCTATGGGGACCAATAGCAAATCTATCCTGGGGTATATTCAGTGGTGGTGGGGGGGTTGAGGTAGAGACACCAAATTTGCAGCATAGCTGCTGGAGCCTCTCCTCAAAAGAACCCCCAAGTTTCAAAAAGATTGGACCAGGGGGTCCAATTCTATGGGCATCCAAAGAAGGTACCCCCATACTCATTGTTTCCAAAGGGGGAAAATAGCAAGGCAATACAAGCTCAGCAGAATATTCCAGAGAATCTCTGCAGTAGAAAGTAAAGTGTGTGTGTGTGGGGGGGATTTTTGCAAGGCCAGCAGCAGAACCAGTGCAAGGAGCCAAGCAGAACCAGCGCCACTGTGACAGTGCCAAAACCCAACAGGACTAAGGTCAAATCTGAGAATCTCTGAAGTAGAAACTGAGGGGGGTCCTTTCTGCAAGGACAGCAGAACCAGTGTAATGTACTGGTGCCCAGCAGCAGAACCCAGTGTCATTGTCTCTGCAGGTCTGATGTCAAGCAGAAAACCACAATCCGAGCAAGGGGAGGGGGGTTGCAAGGACAGCAGAACCAGTACAATAGTGCCCAGAAGTAGAACCCAATGCCAACCTACTAGCACCCAGCAGCAGAACCCAGTGACATTGTGGCAAATGCCAGTTCAACAGGGTTGACATCAAACATAAGAACATCCCTGGGACAACGCAGAATCAGAATTCGAGTGAGGGGGAGGGGGGTTGCAAGGACAGCAGAACCAGTGCAATAGTGCTAAGCAGCACAACCCAGTACCAATATGGCAGCAGTGCAAACCCGAGAGAACTAACCAGTGTCACACCAGAGAATCCCAGCAGTGTTTTTTTTTAAAGAAATAGTGGCAGTAGAAGCCCAGCAGAACACTCAAAAGTGCAGGGTGGGCAGGCAGTTTTGCTAGCCCACTTGAACCAAGGCCAGCCCAATACACAGAAGCCCAGTAATGTTCTGTTTACTTCCAAAGTCAAGAGCAAAGCCAGAGAAACCTTATACACCATTTTCCCAGGGAAGACCTCAGAAAGTGAGAGTTAAGGGGTTGTGTCCACCCTGATCCTCCTATCTCAGCAGGAGCAGTACACACCAACCATCACTGTCTCAGTGGAAGAGCCTTAACCTAGGTACTGCAGCTGCCCTTCCTTCATCACAGGCTCTCCTTTTCCCACATCCTGCCCCTGCAAAGAAGAATGTTTCACAACAAATTAGCTTGTTTATGTATGGTGCTCCTAAGGGTTCTGCTGGTTTCTGTTTGGCACACAGGTCTCACTCTCCTACTCTACCCTTTCATCTCCATCAAGACGAAGAACAGTGAATAGGAGCGCAAGCTCTAATATGGGAGAACTGGGTTTAATTCCCCACTCCGCCATGTACAGCTGTTGGAGTGACCTTGGGTCAGTCATAAGTTCTTTCAGAACCGTACTCTCAATGGCAGTTCTCGAGAGAGCTCTCTCAGCTCCACCTACCTCACAGGGTGTCTGTTGTGGGGACAGGAAGGGAAAGGGATTGTAAGCTGCTCTGAGACTTCTTCAGGTAGTAAAGAGCAGGGTATAAATCTAATCTCTTCTCTTCTTCTTCCTGAATGACTCTGGTGGTGCACTGACATGCCTGTCAGTGTCTGCTTCTCGCACAGCAGATAGATGTCCTTCATACTGCGAGAGAAGTGACCTGTGATGTGCCAGCATTCTTGGAGGAGATGCCTGAACTCAAGGGTCTCAGCATTCAAACTGGGATTCTGTGCAGAGTCCAGCCCCAAGGCATCCTTAACCACCAGGTGGAGAAAGTGGGCCATGCAGTAAATGTGCCTGATGCCCAATGCCCCATCAGTCACTATGAAGGCCATGGAGAGGTCCCTGCCTACCCATGCCACTAACTGTTTTCGATGGTGGCTATGTTGTCCATCTTGTGCACCCTGTCAAGTACCTCAGAATGGAGCAGAGTTTGGCAATAACTGGTCCAGCGAGCCTCGCCCTGCCTAACACTACTTTCCCCACCCCCACCCACAATGTTGCTATGTTGCCTCCAGTATGCAGTTAGCGACAAATAAGCATCATGTGCCTCAGATGAGGTCCAGATGTTGGAAGTGAAGTGCACAATTCGCCCGTGAGTGTGGGACAACTGTGCCTTCACATGGACCCTGGCAGCCCTATACAATGTGGGCAACACAGTCCTGCTCAACGTGGTGTGAGCAGGGGCATGTACCAGGGATAGGCATCCTGGAGCAGCATTCAGAAAGCCGCAACTTCAACCACACAGAAGGGGCAGCTCTCTACAGCAACTATTTGGGCAGTGAGGCAAGTGACCCTCTTACTTGCCTGCTGTTCCTACCCGCCCCCGCCCCTCAACACCCTAGTCCCAACATCAGCAAACATCTCTGTCAGAGATGCTTAATGTCCCTTCCCTATCACGGAATGTTCAGGGATAGCACTGGAGGTGGTTGGAGGATGATTCACCTCCTGGCTGGCTGGTGGTGGCTGCCTGGGTGCCCCAGCATCAGCCCCCCCCCCCGAAGAAGCAACACCTGGTGGTAGCTGAGAGATGATTGAGGTCTCTCCCTCAACTTATCTGGGCCCTACACAGCTGGCACTGTGTGAAGTGGGGACCCTCCATCTGCTGGCTAAAGAGCAGTGCTTCCCTCTAACCTGAAATCCTATTTGCCAAATTGCCACTGGGAACTCCTGTTCCCTGGGAAATGGGTGGGGAAAGCTGGACTTTACATTTGAAGTCAGCAACAACCTTGCAAGTTCCCAACCTGCAATGCAATGCCATGCCATTTGCAAAAGCATTGCAATGATTGGCTGTAAGGCACCACAGCTCCCCCTAAAGTGCTTTTGCTATTGGACTGCAGAGATGCCTCTTCCCCCTCCCTCCTGTTGCCCTGGAAACCAGAGCAAAAGGCAGAAAAGAATCAGAGACAAACTGAAAGTGTCTCTGCAGCCCTTTAAATCTCCCAACCACCTGCTATTTGATATAGCCAAATATATACCTAAATAAAAGCTGTATAATTCTGGCTTTATTTGGGCTCAGCTATACCAGTAGCTGAACAGATTCTCTCATCTGTATTTGGCTTTAAAATACCTGTTATTTTTTCAGCTCAGTTTTTACAAAATGAACACCCCTAATCGGGAACACTGATAAGAGATAAGAGGACAAATTCTCTTGAGGATTAAAAAGTGATTAAATGACAGGAAGCAAAGAGTTGGAATCAATGGATAGTTCTCACAATGGAGAAAGTTAAGCAGTGGGATCCCACAAGGATTAGTATTGAGGCCTGTACTATTTAATTTATTTAATAGTGTGAATAGTGCAGTGGCCAAGTTGGCAGATGACACAGAATTATCCAGGATGGTGAAAACCAAGGCCGAGTGTGAAGTGCACCAAGAGGATATTCACAAAGTGGGTGAGTGGGCAACAATGAGGCAAATAAAGTTCAAAGTTTGTAAAAGTAAGGTGATACACATTGAGACAAAGAATCCCAACTTCAAGTATAGGCTAATGGGGTCTGAACTTGCTGAGACACAGATAAAAAGATCTTGGGGTTGTAGTGGATAGCTCAAGGAAAGGGATTGAACATAAAATGGCTGATGTTATAATATTCCTGAACTGATCTATGGTGCAGCCTTATTTGGAATACTGTGTACAGTTCCGGATATCCTATTTTAAAAAGGACATTGCAGAACTGGAAAATATACAAAAGAGGGCAACGAACATGATTGGGGGGGTTGGAGCACCTTTCCTGCTAAGAGTCTGCGACTTTTAAGTTTAGAACAGAGACAACTAAGGGATGACATGAAAGAGGATTAAAAATTATGCATAGGGTGGAGAGAGTTGACAAGGAGAAATTTTTCTCCCTCTCCCAGACTACTAGAACTTGAGGACATTAAATGAAGCTGATGGGCAGTAGATTCAGGACAGACAAAAGGAAATACTTCTTTACACAGAGAGTGATTAAAAGGTGGAATTTGCTGCCACAGGATATAGTGATGGCCACAGGAATAAACAGCTTTAAAAATGGATTAGATAAGTTCATGGAGATAGGTCTATCAGTGACTACTAGCCATGGAGACTGAGGGGAACCTCCATATTCAGAGGCAGAGCAAATCCAAATGTGCCATCTTGTAGACGACAACTGAAGTTACTACATGTATTATGTGGTCAGAAAACAGAAAACAGTAGAAAACAGTCAATGCCCACTATCACTCTGTCCACACATATTCATTACACCTACTAGCAATGTATTCTCCTATTTACCTGACTTATCCTGTTAGCTGTTGGTGTTGTGGCAACTAGGGATGGGCACAAACTAGGAAAATGTGGCTTGGTTCATGACAGGCCCTGTTCGCAAATCACAGACCATCATGAATTTTTAGCTGCCTCAAAAATTGGTTCAGTTCATGAGGTGGTAGAATGCCCTGCCCCCCCAGTGTGCTAGAGACACCAAACTCACAGAGCATCTCCAGCTGACTCTCCTCTACCTGCCCTCCCTGTTTGGTGAGAACTGGATCAATGGGGTCCAAGTTACAGCCCTCAAAGAAGGTACCCCCAGGAAAATGTTTTCTGGAGAAATGACTGCCTTAGACCCCATAAACTGTGGAAGCTCACTGTGTGATTTTGGACCAGTCACAAACTTTCAGTCTACCCTACCTCACACAGTTGTGCAGATAAAAAGGAGGAGAGGAGACTAATGTGAGCTGCTTTGGTCCCAACTGTAGTGAAAGGTGGGGTATAAATGAAGTAAACAAATAATAAATATAGCTGAAAATGGGAGGCAGATAAAAGGTAGGTTGGTAAATGGCTAAGAAGGAATGAGGCAAGGAATGAGGAAATAGTGTGGGGACAAGGTATACAGGGGAAAGTGAAGTGACACCACCCATGTTCTTGAGGGTTCTCTATCATGCAAGTGGGCTTGGCCCACTGGCCAGCACCACAAAACTGGATCACAGCTGTCCTAGGTAGAGGCTGCTGCGGGGGGAGCTTAAGACAGAGAGGTAGATCAAGGTAGGTCAGCTGTTGGGTGGGAAGGACATAGGGTTGCTAACTCCAGGTTAGGAAATTCCGAGAGATATTGGGGGGGGAGATTGGAAAGGGTGGGGCTAGAAGACGGGAGAACCTCAGAAGGGTATAATGCCATAGACTCCACCCTTCCAAGCACCCATTCCTCCAGGTGAACTAGTGTTGCCAGCCTCCAGGTGGGGGCTGGAAATAGGGTTGCCAAGGGACTTACAGTTAAAAGCAGGGGAGAGTTGGTTCCTGGCCGGGACATATGGTCCCTGGCGATAGAGTTTTCAGGCTGATTGCTAGAGAGTCAGCCGGTGACGTGCTCAACGTGATGACATCACCCGGAGGCATGCCGGGCACGTCGGCCTGAACTGGACACATTGGGGACGGGGTTCCCCCGCCGGCCTTTTCTGGACCGGCAGATTGGGGACCCTTTGAGCAGAGGAACCTCTGCCCTCCCGGAGGGCCTGGCAGCCCTATCTGGAAATAACCCAGAATTTCCAGATGACAGAGAACAGTTCCCCTGGAGAAAATGGATCCTTTGGTGGGAGGTGGATTCTGTGGCATTATGCCCTGCTGAGGTCACTTTTCTCCCCAAAACTTGCCTTCCCAGGGCTCTACCCCCAACTCTCCAGGAATTTCACAACTGGCAACCTTAAGGGGGAACTGATCTCTGTAGCTGGGAGATCCATTGTGAGACCAGGAGATTTCCAGGCCCCACCTGGTGATTGGCAACCCTATAAGGAGAGAAAGAAGCAGGAAAAGAGGAGAGGATATGGAGGCTTTTAGGAAAGGGATGGAAAGAGGAAATAGTGGGGGAAATAGTGAGGGAGGGGGAAATGAAATGCCTCCCCCAAGTCCTTGTGGGTTCCCACTTGTAATAATTATAAAGCACAAAAAGTGTTCTACAAATCTTATTTTCACAACACATGAATGTTTATCTGTCAGACATAAATCTGATATACAGAACTAGATGGAAATCATTATAATTTAGTCCTATTCTATTAATCTGTATAAACAGAATATTCTAGACTAAAACATTTTAAAGCTGACAAGACCATCTTCTGGTCTAACTCTGTGCACAACAGTAGAACGTTGAAGGGAAGTGGCTATAGGATTAGTTATCAAAACTCCTTGAACAGAGAAGGGTTACGAGTAAGCAAGGTAGTTTTATTCTTACTAATTACTTGTCTTGAAGGAATCTGTTCACTGACATGTTATGAATGTGTTATGACTTCAGTCCCAAGATCAAACTAAAGATGCATACAAAAGATCACTTAGCAAAGACTAATTACTCCTTAAAACACTTTGAATCACTCTTTTATGCATACAAACAGGAGGATCAGACATACAAATGAGATTTTCTCATTTTTTCAGTGTGTATCTACATGCAGAGGCAATCTCTCCCTTATATATAAAGCCGTAGTGGGCTCCAATGTTCCAAATGCACACCTTTAGTGTTTGGCCGCAAGAACTGTCAGTCAGAAGACGCTGGCTGGGTTGACTGGCTGCTTT
>NW_015170892.1:1686649-1695130 GCF_001447785.1 Gekko japonicus | reverse complement strand
TCCCAGAGCCTCTTTCTAGATCCCGTTGTATTTATTTCCACAACGGGCCTTATTTCTAGTCCTAATATATGTAGAGAATTGGTGGTAGAATAGATGTTGTAGTTTGAATTGATCTGGTATGGGAAAAGTGTGGGTTTATGAACATGCCTTTAACATTCAGCCCCTTCAAGACTTGCAGTTCCATGACTTGAGAGGGGTCTGTAAGGCAATGAATAGAATTTATTAAAAACTAAATCCAGATGACTGAAAAAAACAGATAATGATGGTATACACAACAGAAGAAAGCAACATTTCCAGGTAACCATCATATCTACTATGTGGAAAATTGCCTGTCTAATGTGGTAGACAGGCTGCAAGTAAAAAATGCCAGCTCCATTCAGATTGCTGAGCTGCAGATTGGAAGGTCTGTAGTTCGGCAGTTCAAGACCCTAATGCCATGTGACGGAGTGAGATTTCGTCTCTGGCCCCAGCTCCTGCCAACCTAGCAGTTCGAAAGCAAGAAATTGCAAGTAGATAAATAGGTACTGCCTCAGTGGGAAGATAACAGTGTTCAAGATAACAGTGTTCTGTGCGCCTCGGCGTTTAGTCATGCTGGCCACATGATCACGGAAATGTCTTCAGACAGCGCTGGCTCCCTGGCTTGGAAACGGAGATGAGCACCATCCCCTAGAGTCAGATTCGACTGGCTTTCAAGCAAGGGAAACCTTTACTTTTAACAAAATATTGGTATGAAAACTAGCTGGATAAACTATGCACACTAACACAATTTCTCCAAGTGACTCCAAAAAGGTAGGATTCAAATGCTGTGCTACAATCCACTAGTTGTAAAAAAGCTGCATGATGGAAATTGGGTTGGAAGGATGAGTCTGGGAGTTGTAGCTAGCCATGCACTAACAACACAGCATAAGAAAAAGGAGACAGACACCTTTGGGAATGTTCCTAGGTGGAAGGGACACACAAAAAAGAGAATTATACTAGGTCCCCAGGTCTACAGATGTCAAATTACCAGAAATATTGAAGCCACAACCTACCCACCCCACACCCCAAAAACAGAAATTGAGGGTAAAATACATGCAATACTTACTTTACCATTAATATTATTTTAGTGATTTAACAACATAAAAAGTATTAGTAATAATTTACGCAGCATATAATTGTACTATTTGGCATATTTATGGAACTTAAAAGTATAAATATTTTCATTTTCTATAAGAAAAACTGCAAATATACCTAACTTGAAAAAGAGTTGCAAACTGCTACATCCTGTGTGCCACTGTGACGCCTTCCACCAAGGTCTCTATTTATGAACATGTAGCTCCTCTTAGAGAAGGGGGCAATGGAAGCTATTCTAGCGGTATTTCCAAGAAGCTTGTTTCAGCAACTGGGGCTGTTTCATCCCAACCAAATAGATAATGTGATTATTTTTTGTGGGGGCCTTGAAATAAAAAAATGATTGTGAGCAAGGGAAATAACTGTGATAAGCCCATTATTTTCACTAATTTTGTGAGATACCTTGAAGGTCCATTTGGATCACATGGTGGGATATTTTTTTTATTTTTTTTACCCTCAAGAGGTAGGGAAAAAATAAAAACGTGTATAAAGAAAAATTCATGTTCACTTGAACTTAGTAATACAAATCTGTTCTTTTACATCATCTCTAAACTCTTCAGGAATGTTGTTTGGATTCTATTTTGGCACTATGAATGTTTTGGTGTTTTTCTTCAGCTTTATTCTAATTTTCAATATTAACAATTCATCATCTGTACCACAATGAGCTCCTGGTATTGTTTCAGCAGAGAGGACAGTTTCTCCATCTTTTGCTTCCAGTTATGTATCATTTCTATATTGGCTACTCAGTTAAGTCCATGTATACAATCGTCTGTAAGTATGAGCCAAGTGTATAATTTCTGCATTGTTCAATGTCTCATGTTAATGTTTATGCTTTGTTTCAACTCGGTTCAGATTTCTGGTTGGTTTCAGATTTCTGAGAGTTCTAACTTGCTGGCTGTTAATAACTTCCATGCTGATTGTATAATCAAAGGCCGAGTTCAGACTGGCAGTTTGCCCCAATATAGGTGCGTGTGAGGAACGTTTCACAAGCGGATTAAAGGGGCCATTCACACAGGCACATCTGTCCGACGTTCCCGGGAACAGCTCGTGTTAATAATGGGCACCGGCTGTTTATGCTGACTGACCTCCTAGCCTCGCTCTGGCACCAGGAAGGTGCAGGTGATTGCCTTGAAGAGGGGATAGTGATGTGGCTGGATGTGCCTATGGCCCACAGCGGCCTGATCCTGCCCTATTTGCTGCTGCGCCTAGGCGTCTGCCGCAAGGAAAATGCCACTTACAGCTGCACCTCCAGGCCAACAGTGTGATCGCTCCCTCGTGCCTCCTCCCGGTATGCTCCCGCATCATTCCGTGCAGTGTGACCGGGGAAAACCCGGAACAGTTTGCTCCGGCTCTTTTTTGCAATGACTCCCTCCCGCTTCAAACTGCCAGTGTGAACTCAGCCAAAGAGAAAACCCTAAGGATTCCTGGTTTTATTAGTTATTGAGTATTTTGCGAAGCTTTTCAGCTGAAGGTGTATTCTGCTTCTATACCACAAAGTATTTGAATTTATCTTCATAATGAAAAAATGTAATATGAGACCACAATATATCCAGATTCCTGTATCCGCATGCAAGATTTTCTGTAACTTGAATTTCTGTATATAGATTTTTTTCTTGCACTATAATATGCTTTGTATTGCTTGTGGCCAGGACTTGCAATATAAGTGAATTGTCCACTCTCTCATTCACAGCGTGTGCTTTGCATTTTTTGCTTTGGTTTGAGATTTTAGCAAAGCAAATCCTATTGCATTGTTTATTGGGTGTTCCATCCTATTAATTATATTAACTTGCACTGTGTAATCATCCTTGAGTCTCAGTGAGAAAGGCAGACTACAAATAAAAAATAAAATAGTGTTAAGCTGCAAGAGGAGGATTCTCTGCTATGTCTTTCTTGGAAGAATGTCACCAGCCACTTGTTAAGTGGTAGATGGACAGGGCCTGAAGCTCCCTTCTCCTTTTTAGAGATTCTGTCTCTGGAGCAATAGCAAAATAATAACCACAACCATGACTGATTACTAACTAGCAATTAATTACAAATAGAATTTATTAACCATGTTTGACCAATAACTAATCATATTTTAACACATAAAATTCTCTCAATAATGCACAGAAGCATTTAACAGTCACAATACATGTTATGCTGTGATATGCTGTGATACAAACGATGGTATCTAGTGCATATATTTAAATTGCTCTCCAATCCAGCTGCCAAAAGATCATAGCTTCTGTGTTTCCGAAAAGATCCAGATGGATGAAGTGTACACAAATTTAAATATTTGCAAGCTCTGGCTTCCTGTGTTACCAAGACACGCTCAACAAATTCCAAATGGATAAAAAGAACACAAATTACAAATATTCACAAGCTGGAGCAACAGCAGCTGCTTTTGCCATTTGTGCTACTCTCTGTACTGAATCCACTTGCCCCCTCCTGGTTCTCACAATTTGGAAAAACAGAGACCAAAGATAACAAAAAGAAAATACTTGCCTCCCCTTTTCTCTGATTCCCACCCTCCATCTCACATACCCAGCAGCTATTGCACCAGTAACACAAGGGGTAGAGTTGCTGGACACCAAATTGAACTTATCTGCCTGCAGGGAGGATTGTTGAGAGGCTGGAATTCTTTACAGCCTCCCTCTCCAGGGTGAGTAACTGAGTGCTGCCCTCTTCCCACTAGCCAACAATATCTCAGCCATGTGTTCTTGCACATGTAGTTTCCAGAACAAAAGATGTCAACTAAAGTGCTCCATAAAGCCACGTGTAGAAGGGTTCTGTGGTGCTTGCTCATTTCAGATATCAAAATAAAAATAAAAATGAAGGCCTCACAGATAGGGTATTCAATTGCCTCTGCCACCAGGTAGGTCTTCAGTGAAATAAAAGGTTCAAGGTAGGGCTAAAGAGCTCACAGATAGGGCACACACACAGGAGTATGGTTGGCTTGTGAGGGAGAACACAAAGAGGTATCTGAATTCCAGAACTATTTTCAGACTTGGGGGGGGGGGATGGCTCATATAAAGTGAGCCAAATTCTGAGCCAAGGGGAGCTCATTCATCACTACCAGAAACTCACTCCCAGCCTCATTTCAGCGAGTACTAACTAGGCAAAATGTGAAAATGGAGCACAAAACATTAGGATTCGCTCTGGCTAGATAAGGAACAAACTATCCCACGAAAGACCTAAATGTAATTTACTTTACATGACCACAGACAACCAACCCAGTTCCTTTCTGCTGAGGTCTATATATAGAGGCCAACACAATTTATGCCTCACAAAGCCAACCATTACTCAGTAGCCATATGTCTTTGCCTTCCAGGTGCTTAACCACCTGCTTTGGGGGGGACAATCCTAGGAAGATAGCAAAAAAAAGGATGCTTAATAAAGAACCTCACAGGCCTTACTTAAAGAGCAATCCTATACATAGTTACCCAAACTTAAACCCATTGATATCAATGTACTTAGACTGGCATAACTCTGCATAGGATCGCACTGTTATGTCATGTTCTGTCTCATTATCCACTAAAATGCATGATAATAGGTGTGTTAGCCTGTAATTTATTAATACAAAAATGTCAGTCTAATAGGTCCAATTTATCTGATAAAGAAAGCTCTGACGCACAAAAGCTTATGCTTTAAGGTGGCATTGAGTTCCTGTTTTATTTTACATACATTCAGTTTTGCTGAAATGGTAGTATCAAGGCTATTTTTGGGCAGAAACGCACAGGAACAAAGTTCCGGCTGGCTCCCAAGTTGGCCACGCCCAGCAGGAACTCATTAGTATAATAGGCCACACCCAACAGCAGAAACTCATTAGGATTGGCTACATTAGGGGTGTGTGGCCTAACATGCAAAGGAGTTCCTGCTACAAAAAAGCCCTGGGTTTTGACAACAAACAAGGTAAACAGAATAACAAGCAAAAGGTGGGTGTGGCTGGATAACCACACTTCTGGTAACATGGGGGGGTGGCCTAATGTGCTAATGAGCTGTGCTGTCAGAGGTGTGGCCCAATATGCTAATGAGTTCCTGCTCTTGGGTGTGGTCTATTATGCTTATTTATGCTAATAAATCTAATTTATTAGGCAACTGTGAAGTGTTCCAGGGAAATACTCTGCTCTATTTTTTAAAAGCCTCATTCTCAAGAGAAGGTTTGTATTTTTAAAGGCTGCAACTTAATAATACCTACTTTTAAATTAACGTATTAGGTGATTGCCTTTAATGTATGTTTTCCCTCCCTACAGTTTGGATTAAGAGAGAGGAGTAACGAAAGGAAACAGTATCTGAAAAAAGCTGCTTCCTTTAGATTCCCCCAGAAGGAGACTGCCTGAGGTGGGCCACAGGACAAAGGGATAAAGAAGATGAAAACTGTGATGCAAAGCAGGAAAATAAGTGCTGAGACCCCCAAGTGTATACCTAAATAGTCCCATGCTGTGTGGCAAGACCCTTTTAGCATGCTACAGAAGCTGGTGATGAACTACACATTACCATGTGGCAAACTGGCTCCTAGCAGTATTGTCTGCACATTACAAGTAATGAAAACCACTAGTCCTCTGGGAGCAGACTGCAATGATTTCATCTCTGTAAGCATCTGAGCTCCCCTTGGATAAAGAGACTATTAAACTGAGAACAGAATGGTAAATTTTAGCCAATGTTTTCTAATTGGATAGTAAACCTCACTGCATTCAGTGAAACTGAATCCTTTTGCTGTTTTACTGATGTATATATATATCGATTACTGCTTAAAATGTAAGGAAATCTATAATAGAATTTCTGTTTCTATGCTAACACCCATGATGTATTGGGTACTTTTGATTAACAAAATGAAGAAAAATTAATTACCGCTACAATTATGTTTTTCTATAGAAATACCATGAAAGGTATACCATTTAAAATTACTCATAGTATAAAACTAATGTATTAAAGACTAAACTGCGAAACAGACGCTGCTTCTAATTTACCCTCTCCACATTCTAACTCTTATAAAATGATAAAATAGGATTATGCTTAAGGGAAACTATTCTGCTTATGACATTAAAAATAGTAATGGACACCAGAGATCATCAAACCTTTTCCGTTTGGTGTCAATGAAGTGAACATATGCTACTTGTTTGATCAAGATGTTCCTAGAGCTGTAAAAAAGTGCACACAGATTTTTAGCTCTGTCAGTTTCTGTGATTACTTTCTTCTTCTTAACAAATACTTGTGGATCTCAGGAGAAATTGTTTTTAAAAACTGCTGGATGAAAAAAAGTTTTGAGCTGTTTTATCCTTTATAAGGCCCCATTCATACGAGGCAGTTTGAGCCGGGAGCGGGCCGGATTGGAGGCGCATCAGACGGGCGCGATCCCACAGCAACATCTGCCTGGCGTCGCGCTCCCGCCTCCAAACCCCACACGGCAGGGAAAACCAGGATCCGTAGGATCCCGCCGGGGCGTTTCTTTTTTGGCGCGGCTTTTAAAAGAAACGCCCCGGCGGGATCCTACGGATCCTGGTTTTCCCTGCCGTGTGGCAGGGGCCATAGATAACCTGAAGGAAACAGATGCAGTGAGTCCTATTTAGCAACTCACTAAACTGAAATTTCTAAATCTATTTTGGAGCGTTAATTGAAGTCAACCTGCACTTCAGAATAGCTTCAATCACCCCCACAGAATATAGTTCCTATGCTTGAATTTTATCATCACCCTAGGTCATCTGTATACACTGTATCAAAAACTAGGACTTAACCAGACCACTGCTTTTATCTCTTCTTCAGAATGAAATCAATTTAAAATATATTTGCAAACTCTATCCAGTACAAACTAATGTGAAGAAGATGGAAAAGTACAGTTCAACAAAGTGCGTGTGTAAGCTGCTGTCTCCATGAGCTGAAATCTTTAAGTTCACTTTGACCTCAGGAACACAATTTACACATCAGAGAGATCACGACGTCTGTATCAGCATCTCCATGATGTCAGATCATCTACTATAGTGCTATGGTCAAGACAGTGAGCAGTGAACAAACAATTTATTAGTGCAAAGCTTTCCTCAACCATAACCAGCTGCAGCCCTTCGTGATAGGAAAGATCTTGCCATTGAGGTGCATGTCCTGGTAACTTCTAGACCAGATTACTACAATGCTCTCTGTGTGGGGTTACCTTTGAAGACTATCTGGAAGCTGCAGCTGCTACAGAATGCTGCAGTCAGAATGCTAACTGGAGCAGGTTGTAGGAACCATATTACTCCAGTCTTTTCCCATCAACACTCTCTGCTTCAGGGCACAATTCAAGATGCTGATATTGACCTTTAAAGCCCTATACAGCTTGGGGCCAGCATACCTGAAGGACCAACTTCTCTTATATGAACCTATCTATCTTCTTTGGAGGCACTGCTTCATGTGCCCTGGGTATCTGAAGCTAGACAGATGGCAACCCAAGAAAGTGCCTTCTTGGTTATGGCACCAAAAAGATGGAACTCTCTCCCCAGGGAGATTCATCTGTCTCCCTCTATTATTGTCTTCCAACAGCTTGTGAATACTTTTTTGTTCTGTTTGCCATTATCCCACTAACTGTTAATGGTCTTCCTCCATGGTTGTGTTGTTATACATTTACATGTAATTACTGAAATTGTTTAATTATTTTACATATACTTTGTTTTAAATGCTCTTGTAATGTCTAAAATATTTTAGTGTTGGCATGTTTTAATATTTTGATCTACACTGCCATGTTTTAGTGCTGGTCTGATTTACACCTTCAGAAAAAAACACGTGTTACATCCTCAACTCTCTACCACTTCAAAATACAAGTGGAGAATCACATGAGCAAATGTTCCCAAGTCAAAAGCATTCTTCATGTAGAAATCAAATGCATCAGTGAGAGGGTTCTAGCTTAAACTCTTCCCAGATGTCCAGTGATTTCCCTTTCATTTGTTCTCATTTCCTCTGCTCTGTATAATCTGATAAAATGCCAGCCCTACTTGTTATCTATATATCTAATTCCAAAAGGGGGCGGGTTGTGCGGATACTTATTTCCACCAACAGGAAGCTCACTCTCTCCCAACAACTTTTCCTACATAGTCAGTATACTTCCTGTGTCTGAAGAAAAATCCAAGAAGTAAAAAAAATCCCTTCAGGGAGGGTTGAATTCCCCCCAATACCTTTTGAAATGCTCTGCAGGGATCTAACTCCAGGCATCAATGATGAGAGAGAGATTAGAATGTTCGGGGCGGGGGGAAAGGCTTCCAACTGGCTCTGTAAAAGGGTGGGGGAAGGGCCCTTTCCTGGCCTCTTTTGGCCTCTGAGGGAGGGTGGGAGGGAGTCTTGGGGCCTGGCCTGACAAGGGCTGCCAGTGCCAGCCTGGGGAATCCCTAGAGGTTTTGAGGTGGACTGTAAGGAGGGCTGGGTTTG
>NW_015170892.1:1682929-1685797 GCF_001447785.1 Gekko japonicus | reverse complement strand
AGTGAGAGGCAAAGGTGTGAGGAATTGGAAGCAAAGGTGTGAGGTTTCTTGCGGGTCTCCGATTTCTGTTCTGTTCTTTATTACTTTGTTTATACTACATCACAAGTAAGAAATCACCTTCCTGTCTCTAGTTATCAAACCATTCTTCTTTCCTTCTTTAAAGCTCATGTCTTCAACACCGTATTTCCTGAGTCATTCTGGCTTTGTCAAGTTCACAATTCAACCATTATTTTGCTTACCTTTTAAAAAACCATATATTGTTAAAACCCAGTTCTCTTCCCCATTGCTATCAAGTCTTTTGGGACAGGAACTTCAACTCTATGTTCTGCAAAGCACCTAGCACACTGTTAGCACTATTTGAACACATGATGCTGCCTTATACTCAGACCATTGGTCCGTCAAGGTCAGTACTGTCTACTCAGACAGGCAGTGGCTCTCCAGGGTCTCCTGTAGAGGTCTTTCGTATTACCTAATTACCTGATCTTTTTCACTGGAAATGTCACAGATTAAAGCTGGGGCATTCTGGATGCTAAGAACATGCTCTGTCACTGAGCTATGGCCCATCCGGAGGAGTCCAGGTCTACCCCTGCAATGGAAAGGGGTTGGTAGACCTGGACTCCTCCAGCCAGGTCTACCCCTGCAATTGGAAGGGGTTGGTAGACCTGGACTCCTCCGGAGGCCAGGTCTACCCATGCAATGGGAAGGGGTGAGTAGACCTGGCCTCCGGAGGGGGGGGGGCTCCAGGGCAGGGGGAGGGGAAGATCAAGCCAGGGGGTGGAGGAGGGGTGGAGGAGACGGGAAACCGGCGGGATAGGGGGGGAACTTACCTCCTCCTGCTGCTTCCTCCTCTTCCTCATAGGTGCGGAGGTCCTCCTCTCCCGCGTGTATCGCGGGTCCCCCACTTGTTCTAGTATATTTGATAAAGTGTGCGTGCACACGAAAGCTCATACCTTGAATAAACCTTTGTTGGTCTTAAAGGTGCCACTGGACTCTAAATCTATTGTACTGCTTCAGACCAACATGACTGACCAACTGGATCTATTGTCCTAGTGGTTGGGGAATGAAATCTAACACCATAAAGACAGTATCTCTTATTAGTCCAACTCTGGTTAGCATAAGAACATACAAGCATACGTGGAGCTCTTTACCAGGCATAACAGAAAACACAAGAGTCAATAAAATAAGGAACAAGAAGTCACATCTATCAATAATATATAAACAACAGTTAGTTTTTGTCATTAAAGACAAGCACAACCATCACCTGTGTCCTCAGAAAAGGAAACTATTTGCTGTGATATCTGAATAATGCTTAAATGTCACCTAAACAACAGGAGGCATTATCAACAGGAACAGACCTTTCAATTCCAGTGTCCAAAGACAGAAAAGCCTTTAGATGGCAGGCCCACAATCCAAAGAATACAACAAATAACACCAGGTACCCAATGGTTCTTTCAGGGGGTTTATTCTTTTAAAACACATTTCCACAGATGCACAGATTATCCTGGGAAGCATTTCTGAAACTCAAGACAGTTTCACACATAAGTTTGAGATGTGGCACAAAAGCTGCTACACTAGGTCAAGGGTTTGAAAGCCTCAAGAGGAACTTCAGGGACTATATTTCAGTTATAATTTCTACGGAAAAGTAAATCCTGCAGAGACAAGACTGCAGCAGTGCAATCCTAAACATAGTTACTTCTTTCATTTCAATGAATTTAAGATTGCTCTGTAAAACACTCATCAGATAAACTTACCAATATTGCTGTATCTTCTTCTCCAGCTGAATGATACGCCAGACCCAAACAGAAGGCCGCATCTGCCTCCATATTCCTGTTGCCAGCTAAATGAGAAGAAAAGCTGCAGTTACCATTATACTTTAAAAGAAATTAAACTACAGCGAGCTGTACATACAGTTTTCAACATCGTAGTTTTTCTTAAAATTTTATCTCCCCCATATATATTTAATTTTTCTACAGACAAAAGGGGAAGATATTCTTTAAAAGCATTTTATGTTTTCAGGGGGAAAAACCTATAGACAGCTCTGTAACATAGTATCTATCACTTGTTTTATAGATTAGAGAGCAACTGCAAGGAGGCTGAGACAGAATTATGTTGCCAAGCATATATATTTAATTTTTCTACAGACAAAAGGGGAAGATATTCTTTAAAAGCATTTTATGTTTTCAGGGGGGAAAACTATAGACAGCTCTGTAACATAGTATCTATCACTTGTTTTATAGATTAGAGAGCAACTGCAAGGAGGCTGAGACAGAATTATGTTGCCAAGAGACATCAGGGGTCTTTTTGTAGAAAAAGAGCTGTAGGAGCTCATTAGCATAACTCATTAGCATATGCCACACCCCTGACATCACCGGAAGTGTGTCATAAGGCCACACCCCCTGACATCACTGGAAGTGTGTCAGAAGGCCACACACCCTTGACATCACCAGAAGTGTGTCAGAAGGCCACAACCCCTGACATAAGCCTTCTGGAGGGGTCCCCATTTGGAAGAAAAGCAGGGTTATCAATGTGCACAGATAGAGAGAGAGAGGAAGTACTGTTCTTTGCAGTAAAAGCCAGAAGCCTCCTTTAAATAAAATCTAGCTCTGAGCCTCTGGCCTAAGACAACTGCAGATCTGCTTTCCCGATATCAATGTCAGTAGCAACAAATCAAACATTTGGTACCCAGATATGTAGAAGCTATGAAATACCTGACTGATATTGCCTCTTTATTTCTGGCACCACAGTCAAAGGATAGATTTGTCTGTGTAACAGTTTAAGTAGGATCAACTTTTGTGCAGCATTTCTAGGCTAGATGTTACAACAGAAAGATTAGAAGAGCACAGCAGATCTGATAGTTCTGAATAGATT
>NW_015170892.1:1661647-1680723 GCF_001447785.1 Gekko japonicus | reverse complement strand
ATTCGGCTGGCCCTTTTTCAGGTCCGGCGTTCTAGCGCGGAGCCTGAAAAAGGAGGGGTGGCGGCTCTGCAGGCTGTTTTTCAGGCCCGGCACTCCGGCGAGGAGCCTGAAAAAGGCAGGGAGGGCAGCTCAGCAGACCCTCCCTCCCCCCGTGGTGGTTGCAGCTGCAGCCGAAAGCAGCGGCGGCGGCCATTACTTTTTAAAGAGCCCCTAAGGACAGCTGGGAGAGCCAGAATGACTTCTCGCGAGAGGTGGAATTTGCCCCTATGAGTCCAAGGCCACCACCCTGGGGCTCAGGGAGGCAGGAGAATGTTGTCCCCCTGCGAACATTGCAGCTGCCGCCAAGAACAGCCTCAGCCAGGCAGAGATGGAGAAGAGATTTTTCCTGGGGTGCGTGGCTTCGTGCACCTCCGGGAAGGTCTGGGTTGGCCCTGGAGGCCTAGCGGAGGCTGCTGGAGCAGCCTCGGCCAGGTAGAGATGGGGGAAGGAAGCCGATTTACCCTCCTGCTTCTTCCTCATTCTGGAACAGAATGAGGCTGGAAGCAGAGGGTGGCCGGAAGAAGGGGGCGGGGCTTCACCATGTGACTGCCCCGCCCCCGTGCCTCTCTCCCAGAGCAATGTACCGGCGCGCTCCACCCCGATCCGAGGCCTGCAAGAGAGTAACTGACGTTTCTTGACCTTAGGAACAGCAGGAAATCTCATAGAGGAGAAGCACCTTAGGTTTCTTGCCCATTGTCTTGAAAACTGTGAAACCCACTCTTATCCCAAACATATGACGAGAACGTAATGTACCATTCACAATTAGTTCTTGACTGCTGAAACTTAATTCCCAAAACAGCAATTATAAAATTCACTATGCAGAAGTGCATAAATGTGTCCACCAACCGTTAATGTTTTCAATAGCAGTCAGTTTTAAAGTGCTGAAGAACATGTTCCTCTGGGGGGAGATCTGACAGAACAAATCTCAAGAGAAAACCATCTTTTTGTTGAAATAGATTTGGGACATACTGACTTAGGTGTGATTCCCATGGAAGAAAGAACTCTGTTGGTGCGTTCAGATGCGCCGTTTGATCTCGTGTCATGACAGTTCAGCAATGGATTTTATACGCACAATCACACAGTCAACATCTGCCTCCTCAGCCATTGGTTTCTGGCTCAAAACCCCTTTAACCCGGAGTATTTTGTTACCAGGTCCCAAAGTGGTGTTTTCTCAGCTCTCCTGTTTAAAGCCGCAGTTCCCCCTGTGTGATCGCTCCTTCAGTGTCAAGCCACTTCTGATGATTTAAACCCCATCCCTGCTCGAAAGCCCAAGGCTTCTGCTTTTCGGCTGCCATTTTTTTTGTGCGTCGGCAGCAGTGTTCCCTCTAAGCTGAGTTAGTGTGAGCTAGCTCACAGTTTTTAAACCTCTGGCTCACACATTTCTGTCTTAGCTTGGGAAGGACAGCTCCAGAGCAAACTGATTTATGCAGCGGCCAAATCGCTGGCTCACAACTTTAACACCAGTAGCTCACAAAGTAGAATTTTTGCTCACAAGACTCCACAGCTTAGAGGGAGCATTGGTCGGCAGTATGCGCATAAGCGGAGCTCCGCTCCCATGTTTTAAAAACCAACATTTAAACAGTACTAGTTTTGAGTTTGGGATCCCAAAGAGGCCAGTTTCAGGCAAAAAGTTTAAAGGGAAGTCTTCTGTCAAAGCAGTGAAATCACGGTGCTCTGCAAAACTGTCAAGCAAAATCCGTGGCTCTGCGCATGCGCAAGGATAAAGTTTTTCAATTCCACGGATGAACAGTTATGCGCACAAGCAAACTGAGAGGGGAAAAAACCCGACACATGCCCCCGTGTGATCGCGGTTGTCCAGAGTAATTTTTTTAAAAAAATTATCTTTAAATTTATACCCCGCCCTCCTCGAAGGCTCAGGCGGCTCACAAGGGGCCCGAATGCCCAAGTTAAAACATTAAAACAGTGCAGAATAATATAAAATAATCGCGTCAGAACCGGACCAGTTTAAACTGCACTCAGCACGCCGTCTGAACGCACCCTTAATGCGTAATTCAGACTGATGATCTCCCCCCAAACCCCACATGATGAAATACGCACTCTAGCACTAAGTGTAGTTCCTCCCCTATCAGGGGGGGGGAAAGACATCTGTGAAAACAGCTGGATGCAAAATTTAGCCCTGTATTCTTCTCTCATAATTAGTCAAGATCTGAGAACTGGATTTCTTGACAACTAATGGTTAGGCAAAGGTAAGCAGCTTTCAAGAACTGAGTTTATCCTGTACCCAGAATTTTCTGAGCTGAAGTGCTACAACTGCTGATTATCAAGGGGTCTTACTAACCATCTCCAACATCTGGTTGCATGTTAGAAGGAGGCATGGTTTGATGGTCAAGGATCACAGAATTTGCCCCAATTATAGTAGCTGTAATACTCTCATAAATATTTTTTTATATATTCTATTTATTGTTTTCTATTTATTGAGTTTTCATCAAATATAACAGAAAAAAGACACATACATTTTACATCCATCACAATATTAAAACTTAAATAAATATGTTAATTATGCATTTTATCCTAATCCTATTAACTCTAATAACTCAAGTACTGCGTGTATCAGGTTCATCTAACTTGCTCCATTAACAAGGTTTATAATATAACACTAACCATAACAACAACACTCTTACTCCTAAACCTTTCTTGGACTGGAGATATCACACTCGTGGAGCCATCCTATTTACTTAGGTAATTAAGGTCTTGTTTCCTGTTTGCTCTACTTGCAAAACCAATTAATTAGTGGTCATTCTATACTATAATGAAAGGGAAAAAAATGTTTTTGCTCTTCCACATACAGCAATGCCTGGGTCAATCTTTCTGTTAAACGATCTCTTAGACATCTATTTATAAACAGTTGATTTTCAAGTAGGCAAACCCAATATAAGCATAACTAATTTGTCACTCTTGTCATTTTGGCAAACGGTAAAAAGAACATAGAGTTTTGAAGAAAAAAATCTCTAACATGGGACATTTTTACCAAAACGATCACATGTATTGAAGTATTCTATTTACCTAGGAAGTTAACATTTTATTCTCTCCTTGTTCTCTGGGAAAATCAGCTGAGCCAAAGTATTAATTCAATAAAGGGCCTGGTTTTTAACATACCTATGTAATCATTCTTAGCCATTCTAGGCAGCATATTATCCATGGAGGAAGTATACAATTTTGAGAAATTATCTAACGGAATGCTTTAAAAATTATTATTATTATTTTTGTTTTCTTTTAAATTTCTAACTATATGAACTTAAGCATCACCATAGATTCTCCCCTCCCTTATCTTGAAATTACCTACATAGAAATAAATAATGCACACCTGTTCACTCTCTCACTTCCATCTATACCTAAGAAAACCATATGAAGAAGGGGGGGGGGGTAAAGTTGTAATACAAAAAAAGTCTAACAAAACCCATCCCACCAAGAATACTCTTCTCCCAGATTGTAAACTAACAAGGTATCTCACAATAACATTAGAGTCCTATTCTTTCATTTTCAAAAACCATGTATACCCAAAAAACAACAACAATAGTTCTACTAAAGCCAGGCATCACTTTTGTCTCTTGCCTCTTCTCTTTCAATACCCTCCATTTTCCTTTCAATCTCCTTTCAATGTCTCTCATCTTTGTATTCATGCAATTGAAAGTCCAAATCTTTTCTTCCATATTCCAGAAAGCTAATTTTCAGTCCTTTGTTTATATTCAGTTTCTTTACACAGCCGTTTTCTCTACTTTTTAGCTTTTTCTTGTTCATTTTTCTCCCTAGTACTTCTGATGAATGCCTTTTCGTTATCTCTTTTTCTAAAACAGAGTTCATTATTTCTTTTGGGTTGCCTCTTGAAACTTCATTAGCTTCCAGAGTCTTTTTTCCCATTGATACCGATTGCTTAACCACATGGTTCTTTTTGTAGAAAAAGCCCAGCAGGAACTTATTAGCATAATAGGCCACACCCAACAGCAGAAACTCATTAGCATATTAGTCCACACCCCTGACAGCACGGCTCATTAGCACATTAGGCCACACCCCCATGTTACCAGAAGTGTGGTTATCCAGCCACACCCACCTTTTGCTTGTTATTCTGTTTACCTTGTTTGTTGTCAAAACCCAGGGCTTTTTTGTAGCAGGAACTCCTTTGCATGTTAGGCCATATACCCCTAATGTAGCCAATCCTAATGAGTTTCTGCTGTTGGGTGTGGCCTATTATGCTAATGAGTTCCTGCTGGGTGTGGCCAACTTGGGAGCCAGCCAGAACTCCGTTCCTGTGCGTTCCTGCCCCAAAATAGCCCTGCTTAACCAGATGCTCTCTCACTTCCTCCTGAGAATCATCATATACCTCAGCAGAACTCCGAATATGTTGAAGCTGCTCTTCATTTTTCTCCGTATTTTGGCTTACACTTTGGTGCCTTCCAATCAAATCATTGCAAGCATCTTTCACCGCTTGTGCAATTTCTTTCAGCAAAAAGTTCTGAAACTGTTCACAAGTAAGGCTACCAACTAGTGTATCCGGGTCTAGCTCTTCATTATCACCCTCAGACTCCATTTTAAAATGCCGACACAGAAAGACTTTCAGTTTTTAACATTCATTTTACATACATTATTCTTTACTGCCAGTCATCTAGTCTCCGAATTAAGACTTCCATCCAATAGTAGCAGTTCAAACAGGACAAAACCAAATTTTTCTTACCCCTCCATTTTAGCACAAACCTCTTCTCCAAAACTTTTCAAAGCCACATTCTTATAGTAGGAGATGTCTCTTGGGGGTATTAAAGTTCATATCAACTCGATTTTAACTTGATCCTACGCAGTCTTTTATTTTCGTTGCAATGTACTGCTGAATCTTGTTAAATTAAATAAAATAAAAACTGGTGGTCGCTGTAAAGAAAAAACATGGCAGCCATGTTTTTTTCCGCATCTTCGTTCTTGCATCGGGGCAAGACGGCAACACCCCTCCGATTGCCATCAGCAGAGGTGGCCGAAGAAGTTCCTTGCCACTCCACTTCCCTCCAGGAAGCAGAGCGGAGCCCACCCAATAGTCAGGGGGCTCCAAAAGAGCAAAGCAGGGACGGGCGTCTCAGGAGTGATCCAAGATGCGACCGTCTGCAGCGCCATATCCCAGAAGTCCCCATACTCTCATAAATATTGAGTCCATAAGGCAATCATTACAATTCAGCAACCCCCACATGGATTGGTGTGTGGGTGAGCAAGAGAGAATGGAGTGATGGAGTCTAAGCTACTGTGACTATCAAAGTTTACCTGAGTAAATCACAACATTTATATGACACACACTCTATCTTCCACAGATATAGCATGTCATTCTACAGTAAATCAGTATTCAACATCGTTACTACAGGCCACATCACCAAAATCTTTTCTTACAATTAAACTCTGAAATTTGTCATTTGTAAGAAACTCGAAGAGACATATAAACCTCCCAGCTCTAACATATAAACAAACCACCTTATTTTCATAATTAACTAACAGCTTGTCAAATATGTAGTGTTAGTCAAGTAACAGTGAATAATCAGTAAACTGCAACCAGAAATGCTGCCAGTGACCTTACTTCCGATTATGGTCTCATTGTTTTACCATAGTACTCCCAAAAGACTGCATTTTTGGAGTTAAAAGCTTTCAAGAAATAAATGGATTCCTAGTTGTCAGCAAGTAGGTACTTCTGTTTTACAACAAGATTTAGAAATATATTGATAGCATTTGTCTTGAATTTCATAGAAAATAATCATCAAACACTTGGCGATGTTTTTTTACTTTACTCCTGGGAAAGCAAGGCCTGCACATTAAAGAAAGAAATGCAGGAGTGTTATTTTCTACCCACCTTCTTTTGCCATTTCAAAGGCTTTTATTAGAGTTTTGATGGCCTGTTGGTGTTCTTTATTTTGTAGCATTTTGTCTGCTAGTAATGTGTAAATCCTCCAGAGATGTTCACAGGCTAGTGTATTAAGAGTCCGGCCTGTCTCATCTTTCCATATGCGCCCCACTGTCAAGTGATAGAATGCTTCATAATGTTCTGCAGCTTTCAGGAACTGACCTGAAGAACACAAGTCAATCATAATTATGAGAAATGTACTTTACAAAATATTCTGGGGGGAAAAACTAACCATCATATAACACCCCCAACATATTATGTACTGATTAAAGATATCATACTTTATAATAAAGCAGTAGAAGTTATGAAAAACTGAAAATATTTCAAAAGTCCATTCCCAAAACATAAGGAAGTGGTATGTTCTTAGCTACGCTAGAGGAACATTGTATAAAAAAGGACACTTGGTTTGTAGATATGCTGGCATTCATGGTTTCGATTGGCAGGTGATATTTATAGAAATTGCAAATAAAAATTATTTCTGGGACAAATACATTATTCAAGAGACTATCTAAATAAAACTGAAATTCATATTTCTCTAAAAATCTAGAGATCATAATCAACACAGATCATTAACTATCAGTCTCTGGAATGCGTTCACTCTTGAGGCTCACCAGCAGTTTCCATATTGTCATCTAAGCATGATCAAAATATTTTTCTTTACCCAGGCTTTTAACTGAAGTCTCGTCTCATCCTTTTTCAGCTAGTTACTATATGACCTGCATACTGTTGTTTTATTACTGTTGCTGCCTTGAACTTTGGATTCTTTGTTGTGGTTTTATTAACAATATCATGGCTAGTTTTCAATATTTTTTATTCATGGATGTTATGAGCAAGGTCCAATTACAGGGCATAGAGACCAAGGCCTTCCCTTGATGCTGCCTCCTGGCACTGGTATTCAGTTTAGTGTCTCTGAGGGTTTGTGGAGGACCCTGCGCTTGCCTGCTTTGCTCTCTTTACCCCCCTCCCCCCGAGCCTTCTTTCTCTCACACACGCGTGCTTCTACAGCTCCCTCTTCACTACACTCCTCTGGCCCTCAAGGCCACGATCGCACACCAGCAGTCATGGCAAAGAGACATCCCATCCCACCCCATGCCCTCCCCTGCAGTGAAGGCAGCGGCGGAGGTCTGGGCGGGGGGGCACTCTCTGGAGGGAGTGGAGTCAGCTCGAAGCTGGCAGGGGCAGAAAGGCAAGTCAATTAAATTACCTTTAATGCAATTAGCCAGTGCCCCCTAAGAAATTAAAATGCCCCCCAACTTAAAAAATCCTGGCTGCAGGCCTGACTAACCTCCAACTTGTTTCCAGGTCCCATCCGGAAACACCAAGGAAAGAGGCTTTTTCCCAAATCCCTTTGGGTTTATAAAATAAAATGCATTGATATATTAAAAAAAAAAAGCCCAAGTGGGTCTCCCACCTGACAGGGAGTTTTGCGCCCCTAACGGGTTACCAGAATGGAGACTCTAAGGTGTTTGATTCCTCAGCCCGTAAAGAGGATGGGGAGCAGCCAGAGGGACAGCCTATGGTTACCTCTGTGCAGGCACGCTCCTTCAGGAGATTATGCCAGATACTTCCCAAGGGAAGGGCCATGGCTGAGTGGCAGAGCATCTGCCCAGTTGGCAGAGGATCCCAGATTCATTCCCTGACATTTCTGAGTGAGGGGAAAGATCTGCGCCTAGGACTCTGGAGAGCCACTGCTGGTATGAGTAGACAGCAGGGTGGAGCCATGGCTCAGGGCAGAGCATCTGCTTGACATGCAGAGGATCCTGGGAATCTGAGTTGGGAAATACCTGGAGATTTTTGGGGTGGAGCCTGAGTGGTGGGTGTTGCCTTCTGACACACTTCCGGTGATGTTAGGGGGGTGTCATATGCAAATGTTATGCTAATGAGTTATGCTAATGAGCTCCTGCACCTCTTTTTCTACAAAATGACTCCTGTGAAAGGGTATAGCACTGCTTACGATGGCACTGTTAATTCGCAATATTGTCTCTGCCATGCTGAAATGCTTGCTCACATGAATAGTAAGTAGTCACAATTAATGGCAACAGAAACATCATTTCTCCACTGGGAAAACGCACACACACACAATCACAGACGTCCCTAGCAGTGAAGCAACTACATCATCTGTTCCCATAATATATTTACTAATCCAAGCGGGCATTTGGGGATGTTAAGATGTCTGAGAGTATGAGAAAATTCACCCATACTCTCAGAAGCTGTTCCTGGCCTTCTGAATTATCTGATTCACATAATACATCTGGTCAACTGAGAAGGAAGTTGGGGATGATTAGAACAACTTGCAAAAATAAGACAGCATGTAATATCTGTATCAGATTTCTGAGAAAGAAAAGCATGGAGAAATGGAAAAATAAAGTTGAAGGCAATTTTGAACCTGGAACTATAACCTTGCCTGTCTCCCCACTGTTCATTTTTAGAGCAAACTATAAAGACTTTTCTCATGAACTTAGGACACACATAAGAACTCAGAAAAACTGAGTTTTCATAGCATCGCAAGCACATTGTGGCATTTTTTGGGTTAACATTTAAAATGTATAATTGATTTGTGCTAAATTCGAAAAGCTAATTGAAATGTTAAATACTACTACTGCAATTGCTTTGTAAGTACCTACCGGAACTTAGATGTGTTTAAGCATTACATTTAATGACATATTAGAAAAAGATTGAATCTTATTAGGAAGCAAAAGCTACAAAGTACCCCCAAATCCAAAATGCATGGTTCTACATTTTCAAAGCTAGCATTTAAAAGAAGTCAGTGATCTGCAGCAAAAATGATGAGTGAAGGGAAAATGCAAAGTATATCCCAACATCTGAGCAACAAACCAATACAGAGTTAGATGCACTTAAGCCCAATTGCTTCTCTGTGCATAAGCCTTTGTGGGATAGTGGTTCCACTGCATAAAGAAAATCTGTAAAAAAAGGTTTAAGTATGTAACATAAATGCAATTCACACTGTCATTTAAAAAGGATCTAGCTATTCAATTTCCCCAAGCAATGGTTTTCAAAATTGCAGTAATGTAACATAAATTTCAAATTAAAATACAGCAGCACTTCTCATACACACTCATGAGTCAACAACAAAAGCTAAAGCATTGCTAAAAATAGTCAGAATTTAACAGGGCCCTAGGATACAGCACCAAATTAACAATCAGCAATCAATTCTTTTTAATAGCTGAAATGACGTATAACTATGTGTTTCTTTCAATAGGGGGTCCCATTCCAAACAATTATATTAATGCAAACACATCACATTAAAATGAATTAAATATCATAAATCATTCATTTTTCATAGAAATTAGAAATGGGAGTACAAAAGATTTCTGTTATTCTCTTAAATAATGTTATTTTTTTAAGAATCTAATAGTTGATACAAAAACATCCTTCCTGGGCCTTTTGGGGATAGGTGGAAATGGGGTAGGGGTTAAAAAGTTTGCATGCCATAAATGGAAAACACAATCCAAACATATATGTCCATGATTTTTTAAAATACTATTCTTTTTTACACTTATTCTGCCTATAGAACAACCTATAGAACAACCCCAAAAGTGTATATTTTATGAAGTAAGAAATCTCTTAGGCAAATATGAACTGAAAAAAGAGAATATATAAGATCTCTAACATTTTACACTATTTTTGAACAGGAAGATTGACTAGATATTAACACAAATGGGTTTAAATGTGAAGCTGCCATAAAAGCAGGCACATAAATGTAATTCTCCCAGACGCTATTTTGATGCACATTTTTGATTCCATGAATATTTTATGAAATGGCCCAAACTAAAGCCATATAACATTCCTGCATTACTGATGCTTGCGCCCGTAAGCTACAAACATTAGAGGCATGATTGAATGCATTAAAATGAACTCATTCAGCAGCACATTGATTACCTGAAGGTGGGGGAAGCAAAAGAAGAGTTACTCCACTTAAGAAAACAGTACACAAATTTGAAGTTTCCGATACAGAAAAATAAAGATAGGTGATTGCATGAATGTTATATTAAACAAGTAAATAAATGCAAATATGTCTTAGATCTGCAAGATACAATCTGACATTAATTAGAAAAGCTGTTAATTAGGTACAAAGATTGCTTCAAGAATTATTCAGGTAATTTAAAATGTCACAATCTGCAAGATACACTGAACTGACCTGTTCTAGCTTCATTTCTCAGCAATATTGAGTGCAGCTAATTATTTCCTTCTCTACTAGACTTTATGTGAAACTAAACTAAACTAAACTAAACTAGTGAAACCAAAACAGTTGAAAACAATGGCATAAAAATAACCTGAGAAGCATATCAAGCTCATTTATTTAGCAGCCCCCCCCCCCAATAGCTAGAAAGCACATTTAATTTTATATTGTCAACACTGTATGGGAATCTTGAAGAAAGAGGTAAAGTATAGAAACACAATAACATTTCATGTACACTATTTATTACAATTAAAGCAAGTACTACTGAATCAATATTCAGTAGTAACAAAGAAAGATCACTATTAACTGATAAAGTCCTGAATTCAAGTTAACTGGCTGAAGTATTTATATTCTATCTATTCACATGCATAATTAGTGCATTCTTGCCTACAAGTTTTTTTATGCTTATGCAAATGACTAAGTTCTTTCCAAGTGGATTCAACTTATATTTCCTGCTACAGAAATAAAATGTCATATTGAATTGCCAGCCCAGATAATGTTCATTAAAAACTCATATTGGTAAAATCAAGATTGTATACCTAGGGTATTTCTAAATGCATGAAATCAAAACACATTAAAAGATTTCTATGGAAGTGCAAAGCAATACAAAGAGAGAAGTTAGTCTTGTGTCAAGACAGTCTACGCAGCAGACCAGTCACGAGCCAAACTACAAAGAAAAACTCATCACAAATTTTGCCCTGTTTGTGGTGTGAACCATTTGTAACGGGGTTACCATCACAAACTTCCACAAACTTTTAAAGCAGTAAACGGATAGAGCAGAAAGCAAGGATTTAAAGGGAGTCCTGCTTTCTGTTCTCAGAGAAAACTGCAAAAACAGGTGAGTGGCAGGTAGCACCATGCTCCCTGCTGCTCAACTGTTTCTGGCTTTCTTGTGCAGTCCCTTTACATTTCAAAGGAGTGCACAAGAAAGCCCTCAAAACAGCTGAATGGCAAGAGCGCCTGATCCCTACCACTCAGCTGTTTTTTGGGCTGTCTTGTGCAGTCCCTTTAAACTTTAAACAGCTGAGCGGCAGAGTGTTCCTGCGTGGTTTGTTGCACCACCACAACTGCAGTCCCTTTCAACAGGGTTTGCAGGGCTGAAAACTACAAACCGATTCAGTTTGCCAATGAACCTCCCATTTCAGTTTATGGTTCAGCCACGAACTACAAACCAACACAAACCACATTTTTTCAGTTCATGCCCATCCCTAGTCACCTTGACTACAAATAAGGTAAATAAAGAAACAAATAAATAATGAGGTGATGATGCTGAGGAAGCATTGGGTCGGCAGGCAGGTCAAAAGACAAGTAGGTTTGTGTAGCAACAGTCTGATCTTCTCTGGGCAAGATGCAGCTAAGAGTGAGACGCCAGGCCAAAGCATGAAAGGCTTTTGAAAGCCAAGTGAAAACTCCATTAACCCTTTGTGCCACCTGCCAACTGTTGCACAATCAAACATCTGCACTAGTTACACTCAAACATAGGAGACAGCAGGGCCAGGTACATCCTCTTTTGGACATCTGTCACAGTATTATAGAAAGTAAGGTGCTTAGGTCTAATTGCCAGAATGCGTATTTTAATTCAGAAATGCTATCAGGTTTGGCCATTGAAAACTGAAGGAAGTTAGGGACACAATCCAGTTTAGCCGAGTCAAAACCTTGTGAATTGACAGGGAGAAATTTAAGTACCTACATCTTACACTATAGATTTAAGGACAAGCTTAAAAGTGCTTCTCTTTGGCTGGATTGTACCATAGCGTAGTTTTATTAATTTATAATAATTAACATTACAACCCTTGAAAAATTAGCAATTTACACTGTTTTTCTACAGACAAATAATTGGGCATGTATTTTGCAGCAGTCCCACTGAAAAAGCCATCTGTAGCACAAGAACTTGCCAACTACTGCCAATAAACTTTGTCTTTCCAAAGGTTTATTTTGTATAACAAGAACAGAAGGTTCTAATGGAGAATTCTAAGGCCTTGTGAAGCTTTGAAGCAAAAGAAGAAGAAAAATCAGTTCAGGATGCTTTGAATGAAACTTCGTGATCTCAGTACTACTCATTAAGCAGTAAATAATTAAAATACCATGGAAATAGATAGGTAAAATACAAGCAGCAGTGTCAGTAACAGACTTAAAAGAGAAAAGTGGGAAAATGAATTTTAAAAAAGCAATGAAATAATTCATTTGAAGTTTTAATAAATTTCATTTGCAGCCTTGTTTAAAGATATATTAGACTTTGGGGATGGAACCTAATTATGATCCAAATGGGCACCTGAATTTTTTTAAAACAGAATTTCCTCTTCAGAAGTTACTGCTGGAAAAACCCAAACCTCTTTCTTAACTCGCACAAGTTCAAAAAGAGGTTTGTGAATTTAGTTTAAGAGTAGTTCAGAGGGAAACAGTGTGGAATTCCAGCCCCCTATCCAGTTTCCCTTGAAATTGTTCTTGTGTCCACCAAACTGCCTCTTGAATTCAGTTGAGCTCAAAGCATGGCTTGGAGATTTAATGGAGGCTAAAATGGATAACACAATTAGGCCTATATATAGTACGTGCCTGTAGTATCTGAATTACAGACTATATTTTTCCACAAAAAGATTCTTGGACTTTGCCTAGAGTTTTAGGAGACAAACATTCGTGTTTAACAATGTATCTTTTTTATTTTAAATGTTATATACATATTATCATGTACATAGCAGCTGGAATATCTAATAACATGTTCATAAATAGTCGATCTGAGAATAAAGGTATCAATACTGTGGATGAAGATTTTCCAGTAACAGAACATGCACTGGACAGAAACAAACTATGAGTTGGATCCAGACTAAATTAGCATTTAATGCTGTTTCCCCCTTCCTGCTGCAGATCCCCTTCATGTCAGTCCTCAGGGTACCATAACCCTCAGGAACAGCATTTCATGGAGATCAGTGGGCTGCAAAGGGGGAGTGGCATTTTCTGCCACTGGAAAATTTTGTCTGGATCAAAGCCAACGTGATGTCCAGATCAGCTAAAGGATGGGGTCATTTAGAGCATGCACTTATCCTTTCTTCTCAACAGCCATACTAGAGATCCCATTTCCTGCTTACTCAGGACAGAGACAGGTATGAGAAAGCTGGAAATGAGATATGAGAGTCAGAGGAGCGAAAGAGAAAGTTAGACCTTGAAAAGTAAGTAGGCACTTTTTTGCCTTGAACCACAAACACCTGCCTCCAATCTGATCTCTTAGCTCACAAAACAGGTAGGGCTGTGTTCACTCTGGTAGAGACAGAGACAAAATGTATGGCATCCTCTCCCCAACACCTGGGCTGCTCCATCTTTTCCACCCTCCTTTGAGATGATGGCAGGGAAACCATTGTTGTCATGAAGAAAATGGAACAAAATGCTATTGCATATCTGCTTATAGGTACAAGCTAAAGAGTATGTTATTACTTATACTACAACAATTTTACCAGTTGACTGTTCCTTTCTGGGCCAAATTCAAGATGCTGATTATTACCTATAAAGCTCTTCATACTCTGGGACCCACATACCAGAAGGATCACCTCTCCCTTTCTCAGAGCCACATGCCAGATGAGCTCCTCCTTGCAACAGGGATTGCACATAATTCTTTCTCACCATTGTGTTTGATCTGCACTGGCAAGATATCACATCTTTTTCAGTTTCTGCCCTTCTCATCTAAAACAAACTCCAGGAGAAAAAGCTTATAAACATGATATTCTCCATTCAAATGATTTTCCATTTTCGCCTATGACATGGCAAGAGGAGTCTACTTTTGTGACTTCTAAAAGGATTACCTGATCCTTCCTTTACTTCAGTGACAGCATGGCAAGGAGGACAGATCCTTTTCTCAGGCCTTCTATACTAAGGAGCAGCACTGTCATGCTGCGTCCAGCTGAACATCTTTTCCTTTTAAAATGCAGTTCAGACTGCAGCCCCTAGGTACACAGGGAAGTCTGGGCATAGCTAAAAGCACTAAGAGTGATTAACACATGGAATTCACTGCCACAGGAGGTGGCAGCGGCTACGGCTACAAGCATGGATGGCTTCAAGAGGGAATTAGATAAACCTATGAAGCAAAGGTCCATCAGTGGCTATTAGCCACAAGGTATAGATAGGAACTCTCAGGCTGGGGCAAGGGATGCTCTGTATTCTTGGTGCTGGGGGGGCAACAGTGGGTGGGCTTCTAGTGTCCTGGCCCCACTGCTGGACCTCCTGATGGCACCTGGTATTTTTGGCCACTGTGTGACAGAGTGTTGGACTTGATGGGCCATTGGCCTGATCCAGCATTGGCTTCTCTTATGTTCTTATGTTCACTCTAGGATCAGCTAGACTTCCCTTACTTTAAGATTAAAGCAAACTTGCATAACAGATCATACAACCAAGCCAGCATGCTGAAAGCTGCTACAGTAATTGCTGGCCTGTAGGTCATTTTCTCTGTCTAGCCTTTCTCTCTTCCTTTCCTTGCACCCAGCTCAGCCAGATCTTGCAAAGCAGTAGTTAGGGTGTTACAGCAAGATAAAACCTTTCCCTCTCTTAATTTCTCTCCCTTTTTTCCATGTTTCTCATTCATATCTGTCTCTATCCAATTTTCCCTGTCCACCCCACCCCCATTTCAATGTATTTAAGAGTTGTATAGTAGCAAGCCTTTGTTAATACTATGAACAGAAGGCACTGAGTTTGCTGGGAACTGTACACTGCATTAGTTCTGCTGGCCTTCCAACCCGCCCTCCCCCCTTGGACTGTGATTCTGTGCCTGACATCAGCTGGCATTGCCACAATGGCCCTGGGTTTGCTGAGCACTGTACATTACGTTGGTTCTGCTGAGCTTACACACACACACACACACCCTGCTTGGATTGTGATTCCGTGCTTGACATCAGCTGGCATTGCTAGAATGGCCCTGGGTTCTGCTGGGCATTCTGTGATTGTACTGGTACTGCTGGGTACTTTGTACATTGCACTATAGTTCTGCTAGGCTTGCAAAAATACCCCCCCCACACACACACACACACCTTCAGTTTCTACTCCAGAGATTCTCTGGTTTGACTTTAGTTCTTTGGAAACAATGGAGGATGGGTGCACCTTTTTGGGGGGAGGTTAGTGTGATCACTATTTTGTGATGCTTTGGCTAATGTTAGTAAAAATTAGTACAAAGGCTGACTCCTAGCTCTCAAATATGCCTTGTAGATTATTGGGATGCTCAGTTCTTAGGCTTCAAAATGGTGAGCAGAAGCCCTCCCAAGTGCCTGCTCAGAACACGTGTGGTGTGATGGAATTTTTTTTGCCATCAAGTCACAGCTGACTTATGGTGACCCCATAGGTTTTCAAGGCAAGAGACATTTGGAGGTGGTTTGCCATTGTCTGCCTCCACATCAGCCCTAGCCTAGCCTGATCTTGTCAGATCTCAGAAGCTAAGCACGGCCGACATGGAGGCAGGCAATATCTACAGAATGGTTTTATCCAGCAACCATACTGGCATCCTGTGTCACTCTTATATTTTAGTAAACACATTTCATATGTGTTGTTAATATATTTTGATTTACAATTTTGTTGATTCTCAGAATCAAAGTGTCTGCCTTTATTTTACTGACCACAAGAAGTTAAAATATACACTCCACTGAGTGTAAATAGTACAGCACACACCTGGTTTCCTAAAAACCTAGCTTGTGATTGATTTCAATCTACTGAAATCTACTGATACCCTAGGCAAACCAAATTCACTCCTGTTCATACTATCATCCTTACCATTAAAAACTGTAAATGAGAAAGCTATGGCAGGTGATGGAAAGCTGCTCTTTTCCCACCCATGTCCCTGTCCCTCTCTGAGCCCAACAAATGCAAACCAATTATTTTTTGCTGAATTTTAGCCTCTGGTCCTTGGTTTAAAGGAACTATAGTATAAGGAAAAGGAGAACATTTCTCAGGTTTCACCCAGCCCCTTCTAGGATATCTGCACTTCTGCTAACAAATTGGCTTAGTAGAGATTTCTGTAAAATCTGCCATAATGGGGATTCTGTTCAATGCAAACATTAGTTTTCATATATTAAAAATGTAAAAAATATTATTTTATACTATGAAGAAAAGACGGATGCACGTGATTGTTCCATGACAAATCCTTCAAATCTGTTAAAGACCCAATGAAGTTTAGCCCTTGCATATATCTTTAGCGTGGTTAAGATAAAAAGGATAACCAAATATCAACATATGTACTATTTTGTCATGCCATGTACAGTACCATTTGTAGATTTCAATATACTGTTCATCTAAACTGGAGATACAAATAATCATTGTAGAATCAATTCAAGCTAATAACTGTCAGTTCAATATCTACAGCAATATATTATTTCAATGTAATAAGATTACATCCTTTATCTTGAAAAAAATCCTGTGCTTGCATGGAGATGAACTGAATTATCTAATAAGTCCTTCAATCATGCTGCTCTTCAGACTTGTCATTCTGGATTTATGGGTGCTTCCCTCTGGCCATGGAATGGCAGGGAAATGCACCAGAGTCAAAGATATTCCACATTAACATACTGCAGAAACTCTCACATTGACCTCTCAAGTCAAACTTCATTGGCTAATTAAAATGGTTATAGGTTTTAAAGTAACAGGAAAGATGAAACATAAGTTACAGTAAAGGTTTGTGTGTTGATAAAAAGGTAAAGGTAAAGGTTCCCTTGCTCGAAAGCCAGTCGAGTCCGACTCTAGGGTTGCGGTGCTCATCTCCGTTTCAAAGCCAAAGAGCCAGCGCTGTCCGAAGACGTTTCCGTGGTCATGTGGCCGGCATGACTAAACACCAAGGCGCACGGAACGCTGTTACCTTCCCACCGAAGTGGTACCTATTTATCTACTTGCAATTTCTTGCTTTCGAACTGCTAGGTTGGCAGGAGCTGGAACTAGAGATGGGAGCTCACTCCATCATGCGGCACCCGGGTCTCGAACTGCTGAACTACTGACCTTCCACAGCCTGCAGTTCAGCGTCTTAACCAATTGAGAATAAAATTTTAAAATGAGTTTTGAATAGGGTATAGTATCTGACTTTATCTAACACTAAAAACTGTTTGAAAAATGGTAGCACAGAGTGCCTTGAGTCTTAGGGGAAAACAGACTAGAAATATAATAAATAGATAAATAAGTGTGATGTCAAAATCTTGCTTTTGTAAAACATTTACAATTGCAGGATTGTAACAATTGACTCTGAATGCCTGAATACCCAAAATGTCTGCCTACATTATGCATCATCAAAAGGGCAAAGCTGGCTCTGCAATGAAGCCAACTCAGGTATTCCTCTCAGCAATAAATTTAGGATTAGGATGACCAAATCCCACTTGTCCATTTTCAGCCTCCTGCTATGCCTCATCAGCCTCCCACCTTGCCAGTAGTGCATCCACAAGGAGGTAGATCAGATAATCTTTCCTACTCCTTCACAAACATTACAGTAAGCCACATGTCCTATCGAGCTTCCCAAACTCCCATTAAATTCTTTCCTCTCATGAGAGTTCCACTACCATTTTGATGCCCTTACCACACAGCAAGCAATCATGAAAGGAAGCAATTTTGTGAGAGTTTGGAAACTATGCCTACTTGCTGTATTGTTTCTAAGGAGGTCTGGGATAGTAAGAAAGTAGGGATGGTTAGGTGCTCTGACTCTCCAGTAGAAGTGGAAGCAACTAGCTTCAGGCAGGACTCTGAGTATGCCCATGACATCAAGATGCAAAGCCAAGCTACTTCAGAGCTTCCTCAGAAGTGGTCAAGAAATTAGAAGAAAATGTATACAATATTGTGTCATAATTGACCTGAAGTGTGAAGATTAGTATGTGTGCTTAACGTCAGCAAACTTCAGGTTTTATTTTTCCCACTTTTTAAAATTGATGACTGAATGATGAAGGAGTTCCCAGACACAGCTTAAGTTTTACCATCACCAAGCACAATTGTGGTCTCATGCCAATTGGTGGCCCCACACAACAATCATTTTGGCGGGCAATTTCCCAAGACCTATCTTTCTGCTGCACTGAAGAAGTTCTTTACTTCTACCTGCTTCTATTCATGCCTATCAACTATTGCGTCCCACCCACCTTCATTATGTAGGTTGCATGGCTTATAAAGTACAGAAGTGATCATGGGATAGTGAAACCTGAGGCATCTCCCCTTGCACTTACTACAGCACAAATTAAGCAGACAGTGGAGGATGCCATCAATTCCCTCTCAGCATGAAAACAGATGAGGTCAATCTGGATCATGGGATGGTGACAGGTCCCTATCTACCAAATCCCAATCAAACAGAGAAAAAGTTGTAATCAGTCCATAAATGTATTCATCAGTATCAGGAGAACTGAAACTAAGGCAGACTAGGGGTTGCCAATCCTCGTGTTCCAGCAAGTCTCCTGTGTTTCTGATAGCTGAACTGAGAAACCACAAGCTTAGAGCTGTCCCTATCACTGTACACCCTCAAGTGAGACAAGAACTCGTGGGCACTCAATGAAATTGCTGAGCAGTTGGGTTAGATCCGATAAAAAGAAGTACTTCTTCACCCAAAGAGTGATTAACACCTGGAATTCACTGCCACAGGAGGTGGCAGCGGCTACAAGCATGGACAGCTTCAAGAGGGAATTGGATAAACATATGGAGCAGAGGTCCATCAGTGGCTATTAGCCACAAGGTATAGATAGGAACTCTGGGGCAAGTGATGCTCTGTATTCTTGGTGCCGGGGGGGGGCAACAGTGGGAGGGCTTCTAGTGTCCTGGTCCCACTGATGGACCTTCTGATGGCACCTGGTATTTTGGCCACTGTGTGACAGAGTGTTGGAATGGATGGGCCATTGGCCTGATCCAACATTGGTTTTTCTTATGTTCTTAACTCTGATGGTCAAACAACTGTCTCTTCAGCATCTTGTAAAGATGGAGAAGCCAGGTTAGACAAGAGCAAGAAATCCCAGAGCAGCTAGATGC
>NW_015170892.1:1593116-1661621 GCF_001447785.1 Gekko japonicus | reverse complement strand
CAGCAGGTCAGGGCACTTCACTGAACTAGATCAATCTTATAGTCTCTGTTCCAGTTGGATGGCTACCTGCCAAGAGAGACACAAGGACAGTAATCAGTAATGTTCCATACTAGGAATAAACAGCAAGTGATCTCCCCATGGTGCTCTTGCTGTCCTCTCAGCTCCCCCCAACCCACTTGGATTCCTACATTGTGGGATACCCTTGTTGGGGACATAGTGTACCCGCTAAGGCAATACTTACCCCTATCTTGTAGAGATTTGCATTGTAACTGTGTCTGTACTTTATACTCGGGCTCCACAATGAGAATTTGATCCTACAAAACAACAGGTATCATAAATGTTAACTAACAAAAGTAAAGAAGTGGCCACTATTCACAAAGACCTGTACTTGTGCTCCCTGTGTCCTGCACAGCATGTTGTCAAGCTGACAGTGAGGTGATATACTGCCAGCATATATGCATGGTGTGGCGGGGGGGGGCTCCCTTTGTACACTGCACACACTTATTGCTAGTAACTGTTGAAGGAGAATGGGCTGTTGATGCAATATACAGGGTAGGTACATGTGGTGGAACATTAAGAAATGTTTGCAGCAATTAAAGTTTGAGGAAGATGCCCCAACTTGCTTACCTGTGTGAGGTGCATTATCCTTGCTACTCCAGTTGGAGGAGTGGAGCCTCCACTTTGATGCTTGTGTCCTGGAGGAGGAGTACCTGCAAGACTTCTGAACAGAGAACCGTTAGAAATTTGCTGCATCACTGTTTGCTCTTCTCCTTGACTGTGTAAAGTGCTCCCTTTTTGTTCAAAGTGTCCTTTCTCTGGATTTCCCATCCACGGTGTCCCCCAGTATGCATTCTAGAAGTGCACAACACGGAGTCAGAGAGATGCAGCCCCATGTTGCTCTTCTGAGCTATGGGTGTCCTGGCTGGAGTCAATATTATAGTGCTCTAGAGAGCTATGAAAACCCTACAGGAATAGTTGGTACACTAAGCTGCCCTATGACCATAGAAGAGTAGATGGGGGGGGGCTCTATTACTTCTCTGGAAAATTTTCTCATTAAGCACAGTTGCTAATAAGAAATATTATCCAGGGTGCAGGCAGCACACTAGAGAGACCTAGGATTCCAGCCTTCCCTACTACTCGGACATGTCTCTGATGCTGCCAGATTCTGCACCAGTTTCTTTTTTTAAAATTTATTATCTATTTTCACACACAACATAAACAATCTAATACCCAATCAAACAAATAAAAAACTATTAACAATTTTACAGAATATACATTTGACTTTGTTACAGCTACTCATACACATTCAGTTAACGTAATACCTACAAAGAAAAAATGACCTCATAAACCAATCACAGTACCATATCTATAATATAATGTACGTATTATAATAAGAATTAAGATTTTGAGTATTTTGGAATTACATCAAGCCGCGTCAGGAAGTCTAATATAATAAACCACATTTCTGCAAAGTCATTGTGAGGTGGGCTTAACTCATATTGACTAATCCGGTATGTAATTTTTACCATTACATAAATCTCCCATATCTTCTGATACCATACTGTGAGCGCAGGTGGATCCGAACACTTCCATGTTGTAGCTATGGCTGATTTTGCTGCCATCAAAAGGATAGAGATAAGTTTCTTCCTGACCTGCAGTACTGAGACTTCTGACCAACAATTCAAAAATATTAGTGCAGGGGAATAGGGCACTTCATAACCAGTTATTACAGATTTTTGATCCCTTCCAGAACAGCTGAATTTTCTCACATTGCCACCAGCAGTGTGCATAGGATCCCACCTGCCCACATGTCTTCCAACAGAGTGGTGAATATGACTTATAGTTACGTGAGAGTTTTTGTGGAGTTAAATACCAGTGAGTCAGAATCTTGAAGGTTTGGATTTTCACACTTAGTACTTGCAAGGAGAAAGTGTTTGACCTCCAGATTTGTGACCAGTCCCTTTCCTTTTTTTTTTATGGCCCCCCGGTAGGGGATTTTTTATTTGCTACTAAAAACTACAACGAAATTAGGGAGGGAATCTACACACTATAGGAGAAAGAAAAGAAAACCCACTAAAAACCCAAGGGTTGGAGGTCACATACAGCTTGTAAAAATTTGCTTAACAATAGTAAAAAGCTTTCTTTAACATTGAGAGTGATCAATAATCATAATAGCTTGTAAAAACATCCCAACAAATCTGACTATATGAAGAGTAGTCCAGGAGAATCGCTATTTAACTTACTAGACACGTACAGAGAACAATGGCATCTCATTTAACCATTATTTTCCCCTCTACCATTAAAGGAAAATTAACAATAAGTCTCCCTCAGTAGATATTACACAATCTCATTTTCTCTTCCATTGCTGTTTTCCTCTTTCTTCTTCCCTGTGGCACCCTCTTGCTGTATCAGGAACTGGCCATCTCGAAACAAAGTCCCTTCTCCTTTTTCCAGGACTGTTCTGCTTAAATTCTTGCCTTCAGTCATAGGGGTCATTCCAATTTGCTTTTCACTGCCCGACTTGAAGAGAGTCTCGTCACTTTATTGTCCAGCAGACTTAATCAGGATATAACCATGGAGGATACTCCTTCGCTTTAAGCCTCACTTATGGTCTGCATACAGGCCCTTCAAATTGCAAATGCCCATTTGACTCTCTTCTTCGATCCTGGAAGCCCCTATGATCATTGGTTAGATGCTTCTCCAATATTAACACAGTCCTTTTAAAAGCAACAGCTGACATGTAGCAGAGTTCTTGCATAGTACCTCATTTATACCAACAGGGGACAAATGCTTAAGACACAGTTTTCAAGAGTCTATGATTATTTCTGATCACATGGTTAACCAGCAGCTCTTCCACTTTCTGAAGAAAGCTTGGATATTGCTTGTTGCTCTTACTACATTGTTCTTACATTTTTAGGGATGTTTACTTTTACAAAGTTTGCCAAAGTCCCCAATACTTGCTTCAATGCTTAACTGCCTCCTGGAATCTCTCCGTACAGGCCATTGCCACTTTTAAACATGCCACCCCCTTCTTCTAGCTCCGTAACGCTTATAAACAGTTCTTAGTGGAGGAGAGTCCCATCTCCCCCCTCGCTTTTTCCCAGGGGGCTTTTGGTTTGTTGTTTCGTTTCAACTTTACTCATATGTAGATCAAGTAGATCTCGCCGACAAATATGCTTATTTGCTGCTCGACCTCTACTCGCTTGATGGGGTGTGCGTAGCTTAGTCCTTGCCGGAACACAGCAGAGAGACCATCGGAGCAAAGGGACGCCTCAATTTCCCGACAGTGTGCCGGGAAAGAGGTGACCCTCAGCGCTCCATGACTGGAGACCCTTTGCAAGGGTCCCCGGGGAGCGCGGACATTTGCACCCCCTCTCTAACTGCTGGTTTGCATGCCGCCTCCCTGGGAGATCCCAGGAGACACAGCCGCCATCAGCTCGCCGAAACCCCGCCCCCCGACCAGTCCCTTTCCGATAGTGACATATTACAATCCTTTTTCCACAAATTCTGATACAATATAGGACTATTATTTTCTAATTTTAGTACAATTTGATAAATTTTAGAGATCAGTTTACAGTTACTCATCAAGCAGTTTTGGATAATTTGTTCGCATTCCGTTAATAGAGCCAACAGTAAGCTAGTAATATTTAGACTATCACAAAGGTTTTTCAACTTAAGATAGAGAAACCATAGTATTTTCTCCCCAAGCTTGTCTTCCAACTTTACTTTATCAAGGATACCATGTTTAGTGGAGCTGTCATTCTAGTAATAATAGAGTGTTTCCATAACTCAAGGAGGGCACAATTTTCTCCCTCTGAAAACCAATCTTGATTCAAAAATGAAGTGAATCAAGATATGAATGGCAACAGCCTTTTCCCTCTGGAACCCTAAACACCTAAGAATAGAGGAAAGTACTCTATTTGTATTTATCAATTCAGGCCTGGGTTGCCTTTTATTCCCGATGGCATCTGGTATTGATTTGAGATAGGTATGTTCTAACTGTATTGTTACCCAATCCAATGGATTCTCCCTTCTCAACATTTTTACAATGTTAGATAGCATAAGTTTTCAAGTTTGGTGAATACATTTTCAAGTTTGGGAATGCCAGTCCACCCTGATGTGTTGGTCTGCACATAGTATTAAAGGCTATGCACGATTTTTGTTTTCTCACATAAAATTGTTCAGAGCATTCTGCCATATCCTCAAAGTTTGGGGGGGGGGATTCCCACTGGAATCGCCTGGAAGAAAAATATAAATTTGGGGCGCAAGAATGACTTAATAAGGTTACATCTATATATCCATGAGAAACTTATTTTTTCCCATTTTCCCAGAATTTCAATGGTGTGGGGCTTGTGTGGCACAGTCTGCAAGTTACTGTAATAGGGCTTAGTCAGTATCCTAAACCATTTAGAGACAGAGTTCAGGACTGCACTGTTCAGGTACATTTCCTGAATAAAATTTATTGAGCTACACTCTATTGAAAAGTATATGGACAAGGAAAAGAGTAACCTATATAGAACGTAATAATTTATAATTCCTTTAGTCTTGATTAAATGATGGAATCCTGTGGAGTCTCATGTCACAAATTACCCCTAAGAGCAAGTCAGTATTTTCCCACCTTTTTTACAATGGTTCACTTCCATATGGAAATTTTTAAATGAAAATAAGTCCCATGCTTTTATCAGTTGTTCATGCTGAACATTACCATTACATTTCTACGCTTAGAATACCTCAAAATATCTGCTATACAATGTTTCATTATTCATATAGGATTTTTTCTTTTTCCACATTGCCTTACATTGAAAGATACTTAAGTATTAAGGTATCTTTCCCATATAATGTATTAGAGAGTTTATGCTGAGTGTTAATAAGGGCAAGGAGTCACATACAAAACACTACTTTCTGAAAATATCAGTTTTTATATTCTTTTTAAGAAACTGCTACATTTGTAATAAATGAAAGGTAAGGTGAAGCTTTGAAATCAAACAAATTAAACTGAGCAAGGCTTTGGTAAGTTTTTGTTTTTATACAAAATTATCTGGCAATAACCAACTATGATTACATACAAAATTGTCACATGCTTCGCAAAACAAGAAAATATGAACCATCTGAACTAATGTAAGTGGAAAAGGAGCACATCATTGTTAAAGGCAGAATTTTTTTAAAAAGGATAAAGTGATACGTTGGAGCTGACAGAACTTTCTTAGAGTCTACAGTGAAAGTTTAAGAAAAGCAGTATAGAAAAGCTCCCCTTTACACATCCACATGCACCTCCAGATTCCTTAATCAAACTTAAGAGAGGGAGGACAGGCAGCAAGAATGTGCGGACTCCCCCCACTCTACAGAACAAATTCCCAGTATTGACCTTAACTCCAATTAATGTGTTCTCCACTCTCCCTGCAGCAGATGTAGAATTTCTTTTTCTTATATCTTCTACCTCATACTACTTCTTAACTTATTAGTTTTAAGTAGATTACTAAAATGTAAAGAACTAAACCACATTTAAATGGCTGCAAAAATCAATTGCAAACATGTAATATTTAACAGCTGAAAGAGTGATAGCTCTGTTATCTTCTAATAAAAGACATAATGTCTCCCAACACCATATAATCTATATTTGGAGCAAAGGAAAAATTAAAAGATTTCTACCCTCAGAAAAATGACTTTCAAAAGTCATGTGGTACAGAGTGTACCTGTGCCACCGTCACATATTCTATCAGAGTATGGTATCTTAAGATACCTCCTTTGCAAGACTCTAGATGGTAAGGCATTTACATGCACCAACATAAAGGCATGCCTATACTGAGGAACGGTCAAATATGAACAGTAATAAGGAGCTGGCTAGATGGAAGATCACCAACAATTTGAGTAGAGCAAACACATCATGTTCTACAGCTTTTACTGTTGTAATCACACCTAAAGTTCCTTATTCATTTTCATAGCTTCCTGTCGGGTGATTGAATGGAATCCAAGGAAAGACTGAGGAGCTGGAGTCATTGCTCAACGTGTATCCCAATTGGAAACATAAGAATCCTCTCTGATCAAGCTGAAGTAGCCCTCTTGGATGTCAGAATGTATAATTTTGACTTTTAAGAGAAAAAGCCTTCAACCAAGCCCAAGCTTCAAGAGATGATTGTCCTAATTCAGCTCAGAGGGTTATCCCCGCTACAAAATTTTTCTAATTTTCTATAAGAACTGAATCAAAGGACTCCCCCATTTTTGTCAATCCAGATGCCAGCTCCATATAACCTTTTCAGTTTTAAATATTGTATATTTTTACATTATGAGGGTCCCCCCCCCAGTGCTCCCCCAAATTTTCCAATTTTTCCATTGGAAAAACAGAAAATCCTCAAACTTTTTCATGCTATATCTTTGGAAAGAGTTAAATGCTTGACAGGACAAGGCTTTTCCTCACTCAAAAACAGAAAATATTTCATAGAAGTTGGTTTTTCAGTGCTCCCCAACATTTTCCATGGAGCAGTTGTCCTCAGGGACCCCGCCAAAAAAACAACCCTTTGACATCTATATGACTGAAAGGCTCTGTGGTGGAAAGGACTGGAAGACACCCATCTTAATGCCACAATGTGAGCATCAGGCAGACAAGAGACAGAGCAGATTGTTCTGAAGACAAAAACCTGCCCCTCTATTACTGAATGGGAGCTGGAGCTCCCTTACCTTGAGCTGAGGAAGGGAAAGGGGATGACAATGCATATGTCAGGTGCTCTAACTCATTTCCTTTCCCACTCAGTTCCGAAGGCCTTTGAGACCCAAGCAAGAAAGGAATGATTGAGGTTTGCAACTGAAATCTGTCCAGACTCAGGAACTCCTTTTTTTCCTTCTGGCATCTCATCTGCTGAACTGTCTCCTTTTCTTATTCCTACAGAAGCAGCACAGTCAATTTAAACTGGATCTTTTTCTGCCATGGTAAGAACTGCAGGTAAATTAGTAGTAAAGGAAAAGAGAGAAAGAGGGAAGGAGATGGAGTGCAGCAGCAAGGGAAAAAACTCTGAAACCCCTATTCTCCTTCCTCTTCCTCTTAGAATGGTCCTTTCTCTTTCAGCCTAAATTTCACATCATTTCTGCTTTTAGCTTTTGGGTAAAGAGATGTACCCCATTCATCCTGAAATGTATTCAGTATTCCACCTGTAAAAGATGCACAATAAATGTTTTTCATCACCAATCCCCATTTCAACCCACAAGAAAGCTTAATCATCAACCAACTGACTGAATTAACCCAGTTAGTGGTTCAAAGATGTTTGCTTTGAGAAATGGAAACAAAAGAATTCATCTAATACTTCGGCAGCCTCCTCTATCTGTCCCAACACAACCTCTACTTCTTCCTCTGCACCTGTTCTCTCTCCTGCTGCCCTCCACCTTCAAACTCCCTATTCAACATGATTTGCATGCCCTTGCCTTCTCTCTTGGAGAAATATGACTTGACCCATTTTCTGCTCTTTTATTACATGTATTCCAATGAGTATTTTCCTCTTACTTTGTATCTGAAAATAAATCCTCCATAGTAAACACAGAAACATTAACTATAATAACATTTTGTTCTTGAAGTCTGAATTCTAAAAGGAACTTAATTGTATACCATAAATTGGACACAGAGAGCCAGTGTGGTGTAGTGGTTAGCGTATCAGACTGCGATCTTTGACTCAAGGTTACCCAGTGAGCTTCCATGGCAGAGTGGGGATTCAATCACAAACTCTCAGCCTAAACTACCTCACAGGGTTGTTGTGAGGCTAAAATGGAGAGGAAGACAATGTAAGCCACTCTGGGCCCCACTGAGGAGAAAGGCAGAGTACAAATGAAAAATGAATGAAAATAAAATATCTTACAATAGCACATACCTTGCTACAGAAATCTAATTGGAGAGAGCAGTACCACCTCTATAACAGGAACCTTTCTCCTACTCTTATATGTCCTTTATTCCACCAATTGGACATACCCCGATAAAGTCGCAGACAACAAAGAGATTCCCAGATATGCAAAACAACAACAAAAACTCTGATGCAACAACTGGCATGGGTGAGTGCCAGATCTCTCAATCCTATGTGCCTACCTGCAAGCAAAGTGGACTGGAACGGTGGCCTGTGGGCAGGGGATGCAGAATTGGTTGAGTGCTGCTCTCCACTCTGAATTTGCTTCCTGAAAGGCAGACCATTGGCCACACCTACGAGAGGGGTAGCTAGGAATGAAATGCAGGAGAAGAGGAGACAAAAGCTGGGAGCAGAGAACAGTGAAGCACATCAAGAGAAAAGGAGAAGGCTGTGTGGGAAGAGCAAGGGAGTGGACCAGAGATTAAGGCCAACATAAGGAACAGATTGGAATACCATAAGGAGAGATTAGAGGAGAAACTGAGAGGGTAGAGGCTCCATTGTGGAGAGAGGAGGCAAGTTGGAGAGACAGAGAAGTAGGAGTGAGAGGATGATAGGAAGGGGACAGTCAAGCCTCAGAAACTCATTGTTTCTTCAAGCTAAAGAGCCCTAACCTCTTTAACCTTTCTTTGTAGGGAAGGTGTTCCATCCTCTTAATTATTTTAGTTGCCCTTTTCCAATGCTATAATGTCTTTTTGCGGTGCGGTGATCAGAACTGTACACAGTATTCCAAATGAGGCCACACCATTGGAATATACAAGGGCATCATGATACTGGTTGATTTGTTTTCAATTCCCTTCCTAATAATCCCCAGAATAGCATTTGGCTTTTTAATTGCAGCCGCACACAGAGAAATCACACAAGCCCATCCCCCAGTGGGACACACAGATGATTCTCAGAAATCTAGAAAACTACTAGATTTTACAACACATGCCAGATTTTGCATTCTAAAGCACAACTGCTGATCTACAGCTTTCTAGACATCTTGGCTGTAATTTCTGATACAGTGAGATAAACTGTAAGTTACTTACCCTGCTCCTCGTAAACTAGGCCCATATTTGAATGTGCATCAGCTTCTTTCCTCCCACCATCAATTTTAATTAGTTGAGCAGTTTTGTAGCACTGTTCGTAGAAGTAATTCCTTAACCATCTGTCTTCAGATTTGTTGAAGCAATAGGCCAAACTCAGTTGATTCAAATACATCTCTTCATAGTATTCTTCAATAAAAAAAAAATTTTATCTGAGAAATGCTAGAATACTTCCCAGCAAGCCTTATTGATAATTGCCTCTGTCAATCAAAACTATGTAATATACAAGCCAAACGGCATGCTTTTGATGTACCATATATGTGTATCTACTTATCTACATACACTCTCTCTCACACTCACACAGATACATAAAGATTTGCAGAAGCATTTTGCTCATACTTCCTGTGTCCCTTCTTACATGAAACCTCATTCATGTTACTCACCCTGTTCACATCTCATATGAGAGCCAGTTTGGTGTAGTGGTTAAGTGCGCGGACTCTAATCTGGGAGAACCGGGTTTGATTCCCCACTCCTCCACTTGCACCTGCTGATGTGACCTTGGGTCAGTCACAAGCTCTGGCACAGCTGTTCCTGAAAGAGCAGTTTGTGTCAGAGTTCTCTCAGCCCCACCCACCTCACAGGGTGTCTGTTGTGGGGAGGGGAAGGGAAAGGAGTGTGTAAGCCGCTTTGAGACTCCAAGTGAAGGGCGGGGTATAAATCCAATCTCTTCTCTTCTTCTTCATTCTTGATCACTTTCTATCCATCCCATTCAACCAACAGCTCTATCTGGTCTGAAAGATCTTTTAATCTAACCATTTGGAATATTGGCAAGTATTTCATAAAATGAACAGCTGAGGTTTCAAGATTTGTAGCTTCTCCCCTTTTGGCAGGTTTATTTGCATTTGGGAGGAAGTTGGCAAAACCACTACTTTTTTGTACAGTTCAATGTGTTCTGTGTTTTAATATGACTCTTCATTCATCTATTCATCCTCTTACATCTTCTTACATCTAACGCTGCTAAACCTCAATACCACAGCAAATGTTTTAAAAGGGTGTCCGGAAGGGATCCAGGAAATAAACTCAGCATATGTTAATCAACCAGTGGGCAGCCTGTTTTTCTGTCTTATTCACAACTCTTTGGATTTTATCTCCAAGATTCAAGAACCACACAAGTGCCAGCAAACATACTGGCAAGCACCATGTTGGCAATTACTACTATAATATAATTCCTCTTTCTCCACCTTTCCGTGTGTGTCACTTGATAAGCTGTTTTGTGAAACAGGGCTGATGAAAAAATGGTTCATTCTTGATCACTGTATTCCATTTATATACACACTTTTAAAATGTATGTGTAGACAATAGGAACTTAGTCCAGCATATTTTGTTTTGAAATATCATCAGAATGTCACTGCTATTCTGGCAGAATGTTATGATTTGCAACCATTCACTAATCTGCCTGAAGTGGTGATTCTTGCCTTCCCAAAGTCTCTATAGAAACCTCACAAGTCTCTCATTCTCCTCAACCTGGTTTGAAAGAAGATGAGCCCTATATTTATTCTCTGAAACTTGCCTGAGAAATCTTAAAGAGATGGCATACTTTCACTTTGAGTAGTATGGTATGAGGGACAGCAAGCAGGCAGGACATGGTCTTATCCCAGACTTACAGATAACCCTGCAATGAGTTATTAGGTGTTACAGTTACTACATGTTACATTAAATAGTCAGGCCCTTCTTAAGAATCTCAGAGGTCCAGGGATTGAATGTTTATTGTAAGGGTTCCCTTTCTTTTCATTTAATCCTGTGACATTTGGAAAAAAAATAGATTAATATAATCTGTTTCGTGTCAGATACAGGTGACCTTAAAACAGATTAATATAATCTGTTTTAAGGTCGCCTGTATCTGACACTAAAATTTAATTCAGTAGTATTTTAAGGTTTTATGCCTTGAAATTTGAAAAATGAAAAAAAGATTCCCTTGTAAATCATGACACTCTCCAAAAACAGAAGCCTTCCATTTTTTAGTGGTTTTCAGAAGTCAAATTAGATGGAACCTGAAGAACAAAAGTTAGTAGCACTCTTTATCAGTAACTTGAGGTAAGCCATAAACTATTCCTTGCAGCTATTGGCTGGGATGATGGCTCTGTTGCTCTTCCAGATCCAGGCTATCAGACTAGTATTGCTTAGTATGTGGGAAAGAAGAAAGGAGCTGATGGGCTATATGCTGATTACTTTTTTCAGGTTAAACAGGTTAATAAAAAAACCCTCTACCAAAATTAGTGAGACAGCAAATGAGCTGTCCAGTGCCAGATCCAAAGTACTGATACTACTCATCCTGGGGTAATCAAACCTGAGGGGGGGGTCTGTTCACACACTAAAACATAGTATAGTATGACAATGCTTATGTGTCCCCTAGATGTATGAGGCCTGAGGTAATCCCCCCTCTTAACACTGCATCTCCAGTCCTCAGCCTTAACAATACCATCATTAATTTTAATGGGTTATGGGCTATATGGGTTGTAAAAGCTAAAGCTAATATATCTATTCAATGGTAACATAAAATACCATCACACACAAATAGATAAAATAAGGGAAAACAAAGAAAAATGGGGAAAAGGCTAACTGGGAGAAAGTAATATTTATAAACATAATAGCTTTAACCTCTGTGATATGGAGTATAGAGGCAACAACATTTTGTAAAATGATGCAAATGAGTTGAGGTTAAGTACCCTACAATTCTCAAGAGAGGTAAGTGACCTCCCGCTGACTGTTGTTACTGTTTAGCCTTGACTGAATGAACTTTAATGCAAACCTCAAATGTTTGTCCTTCCAGTGAATAAGAATAAGCAGTGCACAAAGATAACATTTCAGTATAATTATCACAAACACAAACTGACCAAAACAAACTAGAGATAATGAATAAAGCACAATAACTTAAACTTTTTTTTCCATATAGGAAAGGTCTCTTTGTATTTTTAAGAACCCAGAAAGATCATGAGACAGTTGAGAAAGAACAGGAAACTGTTCCTTTTGGTTCAAAACATCTTTGTCTACCACTATTAGCGTAGTTCAAGACTAGTTTCTAATCATTTTTCAGTTTTGGTGTAGTGGTTAAGAGTGTAGACTCTAACTTGGGAGAACTGGGTTTGATTCCCCACTCCTCCACATGCAGCTGCTGGTGTGACCTTGGGTCAGTTACAAGTTATTTCAGAGCTGTTCTCTCACAAGCAGTTCTCAAAAGAGCTCTCTCAGCCCCACCTACCTCACAGGGTATCTGTTGTGGGGAGGGGAAGGGAAGGTAAAAGGTAAAGGTAAAGGTTCCCTTGCTCGAAAGCCAGTCGAATCCGACTCTAGGGTTGCGGTGCTCATCTCCGTTTCAAAGCTGAAGAGCCAGTGCTGTCCGAAGACGTTTCCGTGGTCATGTGGTCGGCATGACTAAACACCAAGGCGGACGGAACGCTGTTACCTTCCCACTGAAGTGGTACCTATTTATCTACTTGCAATGTCTTGCTTTCGCACTGCTAGGTTGGCAGGAGCTGGAACTAGAGACAGGAGCTCACCCTGTCTTGCGGCGCCCGGGTCTTGAACTGCTGAACTACTGACCTTCCACAGCCTGCAGTTCAGCGTCTTAACCACCTACCTCACAGGGTATCTGTTGTGGGGAGGGGAAGGGAAAGGAGATTGTAAACCGCTCTGAGACTCCGTCAGGTAGTGAATGGCAGGGTATAAATCTAATCTCTTCTTCTTTTCTACATAGCCAATCTTCAAAATATGATGGATTTTGCTGCCCCACTAAAGCAACTAAAATATTTGTTGTATAGGTGTCAATAATAGACAATGTCAAATCAAATGAGGAAAGCTAGCCTAGAACCTTTCTGCCTGTCATGTTCAGTGCAGGATTTTGTTTTGTTTTCCTGAAGAATTCTGAAATGTGAACACCTAATCTATACAGGGAATTGGCACAATTCAGACACAGGCTTACCACTTCAGCGGCAACTACGTCTTATGAGTATGAGCTGCTTGTAACTGTTTTGTTAGCAAATTCAGTACAAACACTCAAAATTGGCCAGACACCAGAACATACTGTGAAATGAAATATTAAGTGTTCTTTATTCAGATTCATGCTAGCCTCTTTCTGCCTCTGTCCCACTTGTTTCCATATCAATTAGAAGTCTTTGAGTAACTCCCCAAAATCGTTACATTCTTCTATCTTGGAGAGTTAAAACAAAACAGTCCTCAAAAATAGCGACAGCGATAAGAGATTCTTCAGGCATTTTACATCCAAAACCTAATGACACAGCACAGCTGTTTGCTAAGTACTACCAAAAACTTTATACCTCCAAATGCCCATCTTCGACCTCCATATTAAGACTACTTATATTTTAATGTACACATTAAAAAATTGACGGACCATCATCATTCTCTTCTGATTCGACCTATTGAGATGCAAGAAATTTTGGAAACCATTAAATCCCTGAAAAATAACAAATCAGCCGGTCTGAATGGCTATCCTCCTGAATTCTACAAAAGGTTTGCTTCCATTCTTGTTCCTCTATTAACGGACACTTATAATGAGCTCTTCACAACCGGATCCCTCCCTCCGTTGTGACACGCGGCCTCCATTGTAGTCATTCCCAAACCAGGAAAAGTTCTCACCACACCAGCCTCTTCCCGTCCTATATCACTGCTTAATCAAGATTACAAAAATTTCACCGCTATCATTGCACGCAGACTAATCGACTTCATCACAGAATACATACATCCCGACCAATTAGGATTTATGCCTGGAATAGACTTAACAAACAACATCTTCAAAACACTAAATATCATCTCTTCATGCACAAAGACAAGTCCTGAAGCATTACTTCTTTCATTAGACATCGAGAAAGCGTTTGATACTTTAGAGACCTTCTATCTCCATACCTTACTGAAACATATGAACGTTGGTGACACTTTTCTCAAATTAATAATGGCATTGTATTCCCACCCCATGGCACAAGTAAAGGCTAATGGAACCATTTCAGAGACATATACGTTACATAGGGGAACATGGCAAGGATGCTCTCTATCCCTTTTACTGCTTGCAATAGCCCTGGAACCCCTCGCAGCCAAAATACAACAAAATTCCAAGATCCATGGTGTCAAATTAGCCACATATGACTTTAAAATGTGCCTATTTGCAGACGATATGCTTATTTATCTGACAGATCCAATCAAATCTCTTGCCCATCTTCAAGACACACTCTCAAGTCCACAATCTTACCTTTATATCTTAGATCCCCCACACTACCTGGTTTGAAATCAACATACTTGTACCAGTAGATAGATAAGCCTCTTCCCGATTTGGGAGTTCTTCTCTCATCCTCTATGACAACATTGTTGAAATTCAATCATCTTCAGAAATTTCTTGAAATAAAAGCCAATCTTAACAAATGGGATCATCAATCCTTCTCATGGCACTGTTACCACCAATGACCTGCCTTGTTGTTTGGGGAAATTAGCTATACGGCAGAATAGGCCAGATGGGTACAGGAATCGCACACCACTTGTATACCAAGGTCCGGCACAGTAGGAAAACTCCAGATTTGAAGAGTAAATTAAATCGTTTTTATTAAAGTATTTCCCTAAGTACAAGCACACTAAACATTCAAAAGAGCAAGCAATACAGAACTAAGAAAGCAGAGGTAATTGATAGTGAATAGATGGGTCTGTTACTGGGAAATACAACCTGTCCAGACGTGCAGGGGTCCATGGAGATCAGATTATGACTCAGACCCAGAAGTTTGAGGATGGACTGCCAGTTGGCATCAAGGCAGAAGCACACACTCTGAGGCCATGTGTTCGCTGGGATATACCCCACTGGAAAAAAATGCAGACCAATGGGCGGCCCTGGGGGCTGGTCTCAGGTGAGAACAATAGATTACCTGGACCAATTCTGGGTCCCAGGGGTATGTGGCATCAGGATGGGCAAGGCCTAGATGTGACTAATGAGCTTCTAGAGAGGCAGGGTCTGGATTTAACAATAGAAGCCAAGTGTTGGATGACTGTACTGGGGCTGTCCATTGTGGAATGGTCTGGCATTTCCCTGGTACCAGACAAAAGGAGTGATGTTTCTTACTGTGTGGCAGGATGAACCTGAATGGCTGACCATTCACTAGACATGGAGAGTTAATATTTCCTTGATAGTCTGGCATAGGCGTAAGAATGCAGATAGGTGAAACAGGAGAGGAGGATGGAAATATGCAACACACATCATTCATGACAATAGCACAGACCAGCGGCTTTTTGTTTGCTTGCATGCAGGATGCTTGGCAGTGCAGCCAGCCTGGAGAATTCCCTTTGGCCTGAGTTTTCTCAGCCATGATGTGGTTCTTCTAGCCTCCCAGCAAGAGCCACTGTTTAAGCCAAGCCTGGCTTCATAGGGCACTGCTTGTGGAGGTTCAGAGGTCATTTTTGGAGTGTCTCTCTCTCGGGAAAGACCACCCCAGGTTCGGGGCTGATGAGGCTGGCTACAGCACAACCAATTTCATCTTATTAAATCATTTGTTCTTCCCAAACTCATCTTTCTCTTTCAAACAATACCAGTGGAGATACCTTCTAAAACCCTATTACATTGGCAAATGACCATCAACAACTTGTCCATTGGAAAAACAAACGTCCACGAATTGGATTTAAGACACTGAGACTAAGAATGACGGAAGGAGGCCTCTATCCTGACTTTACCACATATTATAAGGCAATTCTACTATCATACATTGTGAAAATCTTAAAATTTAAAGAACAAACACACTGGACCCTAACACTGGATCCCATTCTACATCCTCCCACTTTACAAGATGCCATCTGGATGGAATCCTCATCATGCCCTCATGGTCTTCATAACAACATATTCATTACAACTCTTCTCAAATTGTGGGATACCTACAAACATAAGCTGGTTCCAAAGCACTCAAGGTTTTCCTCTTTCTTCTTTCAAACTTGGTTTCCACTGGGAGCAAATCTGCAAATCGCTTCTTTATGGAGAACAGCCAAACGTACGCGGCTAAAAGACCTAGCACTGAACCACCATCTTGCACCAAAGCTTTTATTAGAAAGAAAACTTCAGCAAAAGATCCCATGGTTCTTCTGTCTTCAATTGCAACACATGACCACCACTTTACAATTGTCTGATAGCCTACACTCATCATTCAGACTTTGAAGACATACTGAACTCTAACGCCATTAATTCTCAAGGTCTTATTAAGAAAATATATCACATCCTACTTTAGCGTGATCCTATATAGCCCTTGCCATATCAACTGGCTTGGTCCCGAGATTGTGGAATCAATATTACAAATGCTCAGTGGTACAATATTTGGCATACCTCCCTAGCATCATCATCTTCAGCACATGTTAGATTACAATCTTATAAAATTCTATCCAGGTGGTACATCACACCTCAGAAGATGGCTTTGATCTCCTCCTCCAGCCCCGTACTTTGTTGGAAAGGCTGTGGTGGCACTGGCACTTCTGCACATGGTTGGTGGCAATGCCCACATGCAAGAAACTTCTGGAGTAATATTCTTACTCAGCACATTACAGGATACTCATTACCACTGATCCCCGAACTGATCTTCTTACAACACATGCGAGATCCTTCAGTTCCCAGAATCAGATCAGATCCTATTGGAAATCACCATCGATGCCATGCATAGATACCTGTTTTTTGAAGATATGGGATCATCTGATGATGGAGAAAATCATTGATAAACTACTTCAACGGGATCTGTATCCTAGGAGAACATCTTACGAGGAAAAGTGGTTCCCTTTCCTTGAATACATCCTTGAACAAGACTTACTGTCTCCTAATCCAATTTACCAACAAATGTTTTCACTTTAACCAGGTTTCATTTACAAACTTTAGTTATTTTCCTCATTCTTCTTTATTTCTTTATTCATTTAATATTATTACCTTTTTTCTTTTCTTCTCATTTTTGCAGGTGTAGAGTAGAGCACCATAAGTCACAGTGACTTCTATGCACTACTTTACTCCAACTAAGCAGCTGCACGGCTACTTCATTATACTATACTGGCACCTAATGTTTTATTTTCTAGGACATATTGCTAACAACTGAGATCATCATTGTGCATTTACAGTTATATGCTACCTTACCAATTTTACCAGTTGTACTAACTTTGATTTAGCCTTTCACATTAACTTTAATCTTTGTCTTGAATTATCTTTGGATTTTAACATATGTATATGAAAACCACTACTTGATATTTTGACACTCTTGAGAGTCCCTTGGACTGCAAGAAGATCAAATCAGTCAATCCTAAAAGAAATCAACCCTGACTTTTCCCTGGAAGGCCAGATAATGAAACTGAAGCTCAAATACTTTGGCCACCAAATGAGAAGGGAGCACTCACTGGAGAAGACCCTGATGCTGGGAAAGATTGAAGGTCAAAGAAGACGGGGACGGCAAAGGATGAGATGGTTAGACAGTGTCATCGATGCAACGAACATGAAATTGAGCCAACTTCAGAGGACGGCGGAAGACAGGAGGGCCTGGCAGGAGCTGGTCCATGGGGTCGCGAAGAGTCGGACTCGACTGTGCGACTGAACAACAACAACTTGATATTTGCAATTTCTATATATCATTAATAAAATAAATTAAAACTAACAAAAAAAAGTATTCCAGTCCCTGTTCTTCTACCAGGCATGTCCAGAACTGGCCTAATCTGGATATCTCAAATTTACCCCATTTGTGGGATGATAGACCACATACCACCTTTAGTCTTGGCTTCTGCTTCTTCCTTCTTCTCCCACTTAACAGTCAGGGCCTAAGACCTTGATCCTACCCACTTCCTTCTGAGCAGCTCTAAGCTGCCGAACACATGCTGATTTTTCCAGCATTATTTATTTATTTACAATACTTATAGTCCGCTTTTCTCATTGAGACGCAAAGAAGATTGTACATTGTAAATCAGTGCAATCAATATGATGAAACATCTAATAACCAAAGAACTTCCCTCCCACCTCAAATGCCTTTGATGAGTTTTCTACTGCAATAATCCAGTACAATTATTTCCACTAGTATATTTAAGTATATATAACTGAATACAGGACTGTAGCCACACGGATAAAATAACTTCAGTTAAAAGAATAGTATTTAGACACTGATATTGTTTACTAATGTCTAAGAATAGAGATTTGTAGGAAAATATATGGTAAATAGAACAGATTAGGAAACTGACATTGTTATAGAAAACATAACACAATAGCAGTTACTGTATTACAGAATCAAAACCAAAAACAAACAGATTGCATGAAACCTGTGAAAGAGGTCATAATTGAGATGTTGGTTATCATGAGTATAAATGTAGCAAAAGGATCCTGGTGACATCATTATATGTACACACACACACACACGACTCCCTTTCATTTAGCCACTTGAATGTCTCACTAACCGTAAGCTCATAATTCAGAGTTACTTATCATTTATTTTAGAAATACAGTTTAGCTGAATAAGACTGAGATGTGCTAAGTTCTAGTGATGTTTCAAATTCATACATGAAACAATTTGGAATCTTCCCTCAGGCACACACTGCTGCAACTCATGCTGCTCCATTACCCAGAATTCCCCTATTTACCTGATCGCTGGGCTGCCTCAGCCCTGGTCAGGAAGTGGTGAAGCTGATCCAGTTTATCAGGCTGCTCCTCTAGGGACTTCTGCAGCCATATGGCTGACCCAGGCCCTGAAGCCTCCCTCAAGGCATTCCACTTCTCGATCAGAGTAAAGAGCTCAGCGAAGGACTTGTGATAACCCTGCCGTAGCATGTCTATGCAGATGTTCTTCTTGTACGAATTCCGGTAACTGGGAATTTAAAAGGGATTATTTTAATCCTTTAAATATGAATTACTATTCCACCAAAAGAAATCACAGTACAAAAAAGAAACTCTATATATACGCATAAGTGATTAAAAAGTGGCAAGTGTTATTTTGATCAACTCTTTTTTTATCATATTGTCTTACCAGCACCCCTTCAACAGAGAAAGCTGCAACAGGACTTGAACAGTATTTTTACCAGAACTGCATTATAAATATAATAGCGTTCTGCAATTGAAATCAGCTAAGAAGGTCAACTAAGTTAACCTACACAAGGAAAAAAACCTTGCTGGCATTTGTTCACTGAAACACACGCTCACTGTTTGCTTAAAATAGTGAGCAGTGGGGAAAACTAAGCATATACTGCATGTCAAAACAATGTATATGTTAAACAGTTTTGCTGGAGGTTATGGTAGTTTGGTTTAAAATGTCTGACATTGTATTTGTTACAACCAGACTTCTTACATATTATTTGCCTGTGTTTAATATCTGTCTTCAGCTGGGACTCATTTAGTAACCTAGAAGTTTAATAATTTTACCTAATTTTAAAATCAAATTACATATCCACAGAGATACATTTGTATCAAAGTTATTCCACTAATAAACATGGAACAGATATACATACTAAAAACTCATGTTAAATTAAATACTTCCAAAAGGTAACAAATCTTTTAAGGCATAACTTATATAAATCATTTAAATGTTCTTCCAAATGACAGGCAACAATCATAGACACCATACAGTCAGTCCCTGTGGGACTTACAATGCAAGGGGCAAAGCGCAGTCCTCTTAAATTGATGCAATGACAATGAGACAAGTGTACACAGTCAGTGACCGTCCCCTGAAGACTTTCATAACAACAAAACAGCATAACAACAAAAGTTTACAAGTCAAGTTCAAAGTCATTTATTATGGTATTACACCAACATGAATCACAGAATAAAATATACCATAGTCATCGCCCAAAAACTTTACAAGTCTGTGTCCCCATCACCAAGCTAAATACATTTTTGCCTTCTAGAAAACACAAAAGAAAATCTGATTTTTAGACTTAAGTTGACTAAAATATCCAAAGCAATGTATGAAATGGATCCCTTCCAGTCCGGTTTTCGCCCTGCCCATGAGACGGAGATGGTGTTGGCCGCCTTAGTGGATGATCTTCGGAGACACCTGGATCGAGGCAGATTGGTGCTGCTAATACTTCTTGATCTGTCGGGACTCGGCAGCGTTCGATACGGTTGACTATGATCTGTTGACCCACCGCCTCGATGATATGAGGATAAGGGGCCTTTCCTTGCAGTGACTGACCTCCTTTCACCAAGGTCGGGGACAGAGAGTCGCACTCGGGGGGGGATTACCTCAGCAACATCTGCTAGAATGTGGTATGCCACAGGGATAGATTCTCTCCCCAATGCTGTTTAATATCTAAATGTGCCCCCTCGCCCAGATTATCTGAAGGTATGGGCTGAGTTGTCACTAATACGCAGATGACACCCAGCTCTATCTACATGGGTCAGTCATGTGACCTTGGGTCAGTCACAAGCTCTGGCACAGCTGTTCCTGAAAGAGCAGTTTGTGTCAGAGTTCTCTCAGCCCCACCCACCTCACAGGGTGTCTGTTGTGGGGAGGGGAAGGGAAAGGAGTTTGTAAGCTGCTTTGAGACTCCAAGTGAAGGGCGGGGTATAAATCCAATCTCTTCTCTTCTTCTCTCTTCTACTGTTGGATGGCCACCCGGACTCTGCCCCAAAAAATCTGGACAGGGCATTACAAGCCATGGCTGGTTACAACAGAGCAGACCGAAATTGAATCCATCGAAGACGGAGGTCCTGTACCTGGGTTGTGGAGTATTGGGATTGGGCTTCCAACTTTTGATGGGGCCTTATTGGTGCCGGCACCGAAGGTGAAGAACCTGTGGGTATTCCTGGATTTCTCACTAACTATGGAGGCCCAGGTTGCCGCCACTGCCATCTGAGACAGATCAGACAGTTAGCCCAATATCTCACTCCCCAGGATCTGGCTACAGTGACCGATGCAATGGTCACCTCTAGATTAGATTATTGTAATTCTCTCTATATGTGGGTGCCCTTGATTCTGCTCTGGAAACTGCAGCTGGTGCAGAATGCAGCGGCACAGGTACTGATGTTACTGCCTTTGCGATGCCACATCCACCCAGTGCTGCGCAAACTGCACTGGCTGCCTATTGAGTACTGGATCCATTTCAATGCGTTGGTGCTTACGCTTAAAGACCTATATGGCCAGGGGCCTGCACATCTGCAAGATCGCCTTTCCCTCTATGAGCCCCGAAGGGCTTTACAATCCACCAATCAACATCTTCTGTTGGCCCCTGGCCCCAGGGACATCTGTCTCACCTTGACTAAGGCCAGGTTCTTTTCAGCCCTGGCCCCAACCTGTTGGAATGAGCTCCCATATGAGATCAGGGCCCTGCAGGACGGCCTCCCCTCAGGTCAGAACTGCATACCAAAGATAGCATCTGTGAGGTCTTAATTTTAGTGACAACTGCACCGGATGAAGGTTATTGTAGTATTTTACTAGTGTTTTAATTGTGTTTTATTTATTTATTTATTTATTTAGTATCCCACCCATCCCGTGAGCAGGCTCAGGGTGGGTCACATCATCTCAAACAATACAGCAAGGTTTAAAACACAATAAAACATTACATTATAATATAATAATATATATTATTGTGTTAATCTCTGAATACTGTATTTTTATCAAATCTCATGCAACCCACCCTGAAGCTTGCCATGCGGGGAGGGCAGGATATAAGTTGAATAAAATAAATAAATAAATAAGGTACATCAATTGAGAAACAGTCAATGTAGCTACAACTTTATAGATGGAAGAGTGACATTTCAATCTGAGCTCACTAACTGAAATTCACTACCTATGCATACAGGAGCACTAGGATGTACAAAAAATCTCACAGTATTTTTCAGGTTCGATATATTGAACCTGAAAAATATTAGTATTTCCCGATATTCCCAAATCCCAATACCAGTGTGGTATTCAGATTCTGTAAATATTTGGGATTGTCAGATTTCTTGGCTCCGTTATACCCTATGGGGACTATTATAGTCAATGATCCCTATAAGGCAGGGGTGGCTAAACTGTGGCTCGGGAGCCACATGGGGCTCTTTCACATATATTGTGTGGTTCCTGGGAGGGTGGCTGGGGAGGCAAATGAGAGCCTTGCCTCCCCGATCAGTCTCCCCTTCCCCAGCCAGCATTCCCCTTCCTGGGTAGGCTTGAGGTGGGGGGGGAGCAAAGAAAGAAAACAACTTTAATTTTAAATGTGTTCTCAAAGCCCTCCCCCACCTGCCAGCTTGGAGAAGGCATTTGTCTCTTTGAATCCCTTCTCCAAGCAGCCAAGCCGGGTGGCATGGGGAGGATCGGAAAACACATTTAAAGTTAAAGTTGCTTTCTTTCCACCTCTCCACCTCCCTCCCCATTTATTTGCTTTCTTTCCACTCTCTCTCTCTTTTCCCCTTCCTTCCTCCCTCCCCCATCTAATTAATTCTTTACACCTCATTCTTTCTTTTCACCTTTCTTTCTCTCTTTCTCCCTTCCTTCCTTTCTCTCTCTCTTCTTTCCTTCCTCCCCTCCCTCATCTATTTGCTTTGTTTCTCTCTCTCTTCCTTCCTCCCCCTCTCCCCATCTACTTGCTTTCTTTGTTTCTGTTTCTCTTTCTCCTTCTTTTTTCCACCTTTCATTCTTTCCATCCTTCTCTTTTCCTTCCTTCCATCCATCCTTCCCCCCTCCCAATGGAGGGGAAAAGGCATTTAAAAGGGAGTGCAGTCTCTTTAAGAGAAGAAGAGAAGAGATTGGATTGGATTTATACCCCGCCCTTCACTACCCAAAGGTGTTTCAGAGCAGCTTACAAACTCCTTTTCCTTTCCCTCCCCACAACAGACACCCTGTGAGGTAGGTGGGGCTGAGAGAGCTCTTGACAGAAAAGGCTCTTTTTCTAGAACAGCTCTTATCAGAACTACGGCTTGCCCAAGCTCATCCAGCCAGGTGCAAGTGGAGGAGTGGGGAATCAAACCCAGTTCTCCCAGATTAGAGTCTGCGCACTTAACCACTACACCAAACTGGCTTTAAATGCTTTTTGCAAGCCGTGGGTGAACTCCAAAGTCATTTTAAAAGCCCAAGGTCCCTTTAAAGACCTTCTCCAAGACGTGGCTTCACCCAGAAGGCATGTAAGTGGACTTCAATCCCTTTAAAAACCCTTTAATGCCAGCTATCTGACAAATCCCAAATATTTTTGGGATTTTTTGGGCTTGGCTGTATTGAATAGCTGGATAAATACCCCCAAGCTGATATCCAGCTGAAAAAATACCTGAAAAGCACCAACAAAGTTTATCTGGCTCAGATAAACTGAATACACACTCCTAAGGAGCACATATATATATAGGAATGGAAGCCAGTTTACAGCAGGGAGAATCATATGTAAACAATTTTTTAAAAATAAGGAATGGAATTTAAAGTTAAGGAGACTACTGGTCTACAGTGTAATTGAATGAGGAATAAAATATTCCTGTAATGACTGATGTGGTGGTGAAGTCTACAGAGCTGAGCAACTTTTTGTGGAGAGTTCTCAGTAGCTGAGGATGTTGGCAAGGAAACATTCCTGGGGGATGCAACAGAGGAAGCACTGTTCCTGAGGGTTCTACCTCTTCTTCATCAGTGAGAGAGAAATTGATTCAGTGGATATTTCTCAAGATGATCCAGAGAGAGGGAGTCTCTAGATTAAACATCCCCATAACTCAGGACAGTCAGTAGTGTCCAAGATTGGGCCCTGGGTCATTACAGTGGTTCAAAGAAAAGGTTGGATCAAAGAGCAGTACAACGATTTACACAAATAGAGGCACTGTAAGAATTAATTGAGCTGTCAGAGACATAATTGAAGGTTTGAAATGAGATTTTAATGTAGCTGAAGTCAAAAGACAGACTAATTGAAAAGAATCACCAGATTACAGAACAGGCAAATGACAAGTAAATACAGAAACAGAGAAGGGAGAGATTTTAAAAAGTAACATCAGAACAAATCAAAAAGTTTATTTTTAGCTTAATTTTAATGTATATAGAAACAGAGAAGACATCCATGAACACATAGCTACAAGAAAGGTACAAGTATAAAAGGTAAGTTAGGAGGGGAAAGATATAGTTGTATATAAAAACACTAATTAGTGGGGTGGAATCCAAGAGTGACTTTCTCACCTCTCCCCACCGCAGGCCAAAATGCCACCTGAATATTTACCCTTTAGGGGGCATTTGGGGCTGTAGTGGGAGGGTGCAGGTAAGGAAATCATGCTCTGGATGGAAATCTGTCATCCACAAAAACATTTTTTGGATCCAAGCTAGTGTTTAGAAACAAAAAAACCCCATAAAGAATAAAAGCCCATGAAACTTCAACAGAAAGAAAGGATTAGAAGAGGGCCATTAACTCAAACAGTAAGAAATCGGAAAGATGCCACTGAGGATACCTTCACCTCCAACCATAGCCAAGGATCCAGCATCACCCCTAAACTATGAACCTGCTCTTTCAAGGGGATGCAATCCCCTCCACAGAGACTGACTCCACAATCCTCAAGCAGTTTCTCCATTGACCAACAGCACCTTCATCCTGTCTGGACTGAGCTTCAGTTTACTGTCTCTCTTCCATTTAAAAATGGAAACAAACAAAAATTCCACCCCCCAACAAACAAAAATTCCAAAAAAACATAAAGAGAAATAAAAATAGTGACCTAAATAGTATCAAACCAATCAAAGATCCAAAAGGAAGATGGGATGGTCTCAAGAAAAGATCCACAAAAATAAGTGAGCCATTTCAGCAGAATGATGTAGAAAAGAACATTTCAGCAGAATGATGTAGAAAAGAACAACATTGAAAAGGGTAAAAAAAGAAAAAAGAAAAATTCAGTTTAGAAAAAGTTGGTAAGGTATAGGAATAAGTGATTTAAAAATTCTTACCGTCTGGTATACTAAGTAAACTAAGGCATATTAAATATATGAATATAAATAGAATATTAACATATTAAATCTGGTAAACTAAGGCATGTTAACAACAAAATACTATAATATTAAGTTAGATCAAAGTGGGCACCTGTGTTGGTCTGATGCAATACAACAATGTTAGAGTCCAATGGCACCTTTAAGACCAACAAATTTTTATTCAAGATGTGAGCTTTTGTGTACATGCACACTTTGTCAGACAATGAAATGGAATTACATATCATAGTTGTAGATATAGGGGTGGCTTGTTAAATTAGCATGCAAAATAGTGAAAATATTTTTAACAGATCAAAAGAATGACACATTCAGTTTCTGGTTATCATCTGTTTGGATTCAATTGGTGGGGGGGAAACAACCTAGGTAATAAATATGTTAGAACTGGAGATTGATGTGTCCTAATTTCCCATCCTTAAACCCCAATCCATCTCCTTTCTAGCATGGAGGTGAACTTTACAGCATCTTGGCTGTGCAGAGCATTTTCCTTGTCCCCAAAACAGCTACATTTAAATCTACCATTCCAAATTACATTACATATTCAATTACTAAAACATGGAGTTAACTGGCAGAATCCTTTTCCTGGGGTACAGTGTTATGTCAGAGATCAACAAGATATTGCATTGCATTACAATCACTATTATAATATACTATTTCAAAAAAGGGAAAGGAGGAAGTGAGGGGGGGGAGAGAGAGCGAAAGAAAGAAAGAAAGAAAAATATAGGGAATGTATAACCCTACTTGGTGAGAATACATAAGTGAGGACTGAATGAGTTAGCATATGTAATGGGATAGAAACTAATATCTCTGTTAAGTCCTGGTGGGGTGTTTGTTCCAAGTGTTGTAATAACTTGTAATTCAGCTGTTTCCATTTCCATTCTGTTCCTGAAGTTCCTTTGCAATAAAACATCTATTTTGAGGTAAGCCACTGAATGCCCTTGGAGATTGAAGTGTTTTGTATGTTTCAAGCTGTAATAATATGCAACTTCATTAAGAGCATGTCTATGTGGACATTTTGTTTTGCACTGAGTTCATCCATTACATCTGATTCCCAAAAAGCCACTATGTCATCCATATTTAACCTCTAACAGGTTTCCCTGCTGCCATTTACACTTCAGATGGAATGCTTGGAGAACGAACAATGACTCTGCTCTACTTAAACGCTGATGATGGTTTGGAATACTGCCATGCCATATTGCTTTTAGTTACCCAGGTATCCCCCCCCCAAAAGCTTTTGGTACCAAAGTGAGGAGGAGAACATACCTGTAAAAAAGGCAATCTTGGAAGACACTTGTTATATGGGGATAAATACAAGAAAGAGATTGGATTTATACCCCGCCCTTCACTACCTGAAGGAGTCTCAGAGCGGCTTACAATCCATTTCCCTTCCCCTCCCCACAACAGACACCCTGTGAAGTAGGTGGGGCTGAGAGAGCTCTCTCAAGAACTACCCTTGAGAGAGCAGCTCTGAAAGAACTTATGACTGACCAAAGGTCACACCAGCAGCTGCATGTGAAGGAATGGGAAATCAAACCCGGTTCTCCCAGACTAGAGTTCCACTCCCAGGGCCGGCCCGCTTACTAGGCGAACTAGACGTTTGCCTAGAGTGGGCTGATCATCAGGGTGCCATACTGCACCCGCCTGCCCCCCGCCAAAAGCCCTATTCACAAAAGTCGGCGTGACCTCCAGTATTCTAAAACCCTCCTCCCTTGAGTGAAACACCCTCCCGCATGCTTCTTCTGTGGTGCGCACCTTTTGTGGGCTGCTGCGGACAATGGGCTCTCGCTTGCCCGCTTGAGGGAAGCTCCAGCACAGACAAGCCCGAAACTAGCCGGGAGGCCACTCAGCGCTCGGTTGCGGAAGGACGCCACATGACTCTCCGGCGAAGGAGAGGGCCGTGCAGCAGCAGCCTGAGTCGAGAGCAAGGCAAGGGAGAGGCAGGGGTGCTGCAGCGGAGGCAGGGTTCTGGTGGTCTCCAGGGCCACGGCCGAAGGCGTGCCTCCCCTCGCCGCCCATTGCAACAAGGCAAGATGTGCTATGAGGAAAAGGAGGGTGGCGCCACCTCCACACACACCCGGAGCGTAAGGAGGGAACGTGCAATAGATTAACTGGCATTAAAAACTAAATGGGAATAAATCACATTAAATTGGCAACTTTTGGAATGGGATTATTGCTCACCGCTCCAATTACGCGCAAAGACAGAAGCGTCTGGTAATTAATGTCTTTCATTAATGGCACGTCGTTTGGTCGGTTACCGGCCATGACTCCTCCCCGGCTGGAACTGGTGCGCTTGTTCGTGTGCCCCTCGCCTGCCCCAGAAACACTCAGCCAGGCCCCCCTTACTGAACGCAGGCCCATTTCGGCAAAGCAGCACAGTCTTGTGAGCAAAAATTCTACTTTGTGAGTTATTGGCATTAAAGTTGTGAGCGAGTGACTTCGTTACTGCATACATTAGTTTGCTCTGGAGCCATCCCTTCCTGAGTCTCTCCCCCCCCTTCTTCCTTCTGCCCACAGCCCAACCGGGGTGGGAATGGGCGGCCCCCTCACCCGCCTGCCCCCTGCAGACCTTGATCCACACCTTCAGCCAACAGGCTGCCTCCTCAGAGCCCGCTCAGCAGTCCACCGCCCTGCCATGCCTGGCCTTTCCACCCGGCGGTTGCTGCTGCTGCTCCTGGCGGCGCTGGGGGCCTCCCGGGGAAGCCAGGTGAGTTGGGCAGGGGGGCCCGCAGCCAACATTCCCCCAGCCTGCAAAGTGCCTCTGAGCACATGCAGAGTGCTTCCTGCCGAGCCGGGCCAATGGGGAGGCGGAGGGCAAAGGAGCTGGGGAAAGGCTCATGGAGGGCGGGTTCGCAAACTTTGGAGGGAGGCAAGAGGAGCGGTCTCCCCTCAAGGGGTGCAGAGAAGAGCCCTCCACCCCAGCTGCGGACTCCTGTGCCTCCCTCCACCCCCCCTTTTGCAGACGAGGGCGTCGTTCTCTGCACCAAGAGAGGGCTTTTGCCCGCGGAAACTTCAGCCACAAGAAGAGCCGGGCCGCTTGAAGGCACCCCCTGCTCTCCAACTGGAAGGCCTGCCTCAAGGGCCACTCCCCGGCCTCCCTCCCTCCCTGCTTTTTTTGCTCTGGGCAGACAAAAATAAAGAGGAAACCTCTGGCCGAGTCGAGAACTCTTATTTTTTAAACACTCGGTGGGATCAAGGTCCGTGTCAGGAGGGAGCTGCTGTGAGGATTAAACAGAAGAGGGAAAACAGCAGGGAACTAACTGGAGGTATCCAGGCCCCCTGGTCTAACTGACCTTGCTGGGTTAGGGATGCCCCAAGGCAGCCTCGGCGGGGGGGTGCGCACTCCTAACCACTACACCAAACTGGCTCTATGTAATAGTATGGCCCTCTACACTCTACAGCATCACGTATGCAAGAATTTCATAAACAATAAACTAACCTTATGAAGCAACCTACTGGACAATGTGTCCCCTAATCTCCCCAAGTACATGAACTGTTAAAACAAAATTTTATTACTGTACATCTACAAATGGAGTAAACTGACAACTTAAATTGTTTCAATTATCAATACTTTTTATTGATACAATTTAACATCACTATTGATACCGGACCTCCTCTAAGGACGGTTCCGAATGCCCAACTCAGACTTATGTACGACAGTGGGCGTGGCGTGAGTAATTTTCCCATGTATACAGAGGGCAGATTGGCCAACGAACGCTCCTATTTCCCAGGAAGTGAGACAACACACTAGGTTTAATGAATAAATGTTGCCTTTTTACCACATGGTTACACTATATTACAGTGGATGGAATGGAAGCTATTCCTATATAGCTTCAAAAGTAATTCATATTGTTACCATGTGATGAGTACAGCCTCATTTCCCTCAAATACTTAGAGGAAAAGCAGAATGCATTAATAATCCGATATTAAGAATGTAAGAAAAATCCAGCTAGATCAGACCAACAGTGACTTTTCCCCCACCATAGAGAATAGAGGGGATGGGAGCAACCAGTTTGGACCCCCTGGTTCAATGTTCTTGACACTTGGTGGGTATCTTGGGGGGAGGCTCCAGCAGCTACTCTGCGAGTTTGGAGCCTCTCCCTCAAACCCCCTCTCCTCCAGCCCCTAGAATATACCCTTTGTTTTCGCCACTGACTTCAATGGCCCATAGGATATAATGGGGCCAAATAGCCACCGAAATTTGGCGGCAATTCGGCAGCAAGCCGATTCAGATCAGAGAATCTGAACCGGCCCGCAGCAGCCGGAAAGGGGCCCGAATAAGACATTTTCAGGGGTGCATTCAGTTCAGACAAACCGAATGCACATCCCTCGTTTTCACCATCCTAAATAATTTTGTGTCATCTACAAAGCTGGCCACTACACTACTCGCCCCTAATTCCAGATCAGTTATGAATAAATTAAATAGTACGGGCTCCAATACTGATCCTTGTGGGATCCCACTGCTTACTTCCCTCCACTGTGAGAACTGTCCACTGATTCCTACTCTTTGCTTCCTGTCATTTAAGCACTTTTTAAGCCATCAAAGAACCTGTCCTCTTATCCCATGACTGCTAAGTTTACTCAAGAGTCTTTTGTGAGGTACCTTGTCAAAAGCCTTTTGAAGGTCCGGGTATATAATGTCTACAAGGTCACCATTATCTATAGACTTGTTCATACTCTCAAAGAACTCCAAAAGGTTGGTGAGGCAGGACTTCCCTTGGCAAAAGCCATGCTGATTATCCCTCAGCAGGCTGTGTCCTTCTGTGTGCCTAACAATTCTATCTTTGATTACAGTTTCTATGAATTTGCCTGGGACAGATGTTAGGCTGACTAGCCTGTAATTTCCTGGTTTTCTTCTGATCCCTTTTAAAAATTGGTGTAACATTTGCTACTCTCCAGTCTTCTGGTACAGTGGCTGAATGTTTACACACATTGGTGTGCAATTTATATTGCCTTAACCCAATTAATGTATACTTACTTAAAACAAGGAATCAATATAATCTGAAATCTGCAGCCAGGAAGTACAGCAGGTTGTCAACAAATTCCAGAAAACTAACATACAAATTATTCATGATGTATGAACAAGTCAGAATGTGATTTTTAAAGAAAAACCTGGCTTTAAAGACCTCCCCAGTTACTTATTTCTAATAATTTGTATAGATCAGTTTCAAACGTCAAGAAATTATTAAAGAGTGTTTGTTTTTACCACACTGCTTGCTTTTCATATCAATATTATATTGTTTTAGAGAACAAAATTCAACACTACTAGTAACAAAGCTTTTTCATTAGGTAGAATGGCCTCTGGGGGCATCTACTGGAAATATAGCAATACTGCAATCAATCCCTGATATTCAAGTAATGTCTACTGTAATGAGATACAATTGCAAAACCAAGGCAAGTACAAAATGTAATTGAATGTACTGGATGTGATCCTCAGCCACTAACATTAATGCAAGTTTCTCCTACTGATTTCAGTGGGATATGGATTGCACTTAATGGGGATACATAAGAGAAAGCCTACAAAGTCACTTGCTGGAATTATGCAACAATATATTGATTGGCTACTTGCCAAATACTGTAAGAATTCTTTAAAGCTTTTAGTTATTACAAAGTTTTGGAATTTTTATAGCAGATCACATCACAAATTTAGAACATCATAATAGGCCGTACCAATTGCAAAGTGGAGGCTTGGCTGTGCATGGCACGGGAGAGAGGCCAGTACCTCTGACCATCACAATCTACTAAACTACCTAAGTGGTTCCAGCCTCAACACAGAGAACCTCACCTGACTTACTATACTAGGTTCTGCTCTGCTCAACTCATCCCTTTCCACCCTCCTTTTCTGTACTTGTTTGTAAAACTGAGGTCAAAGGGTTTCTTAGTCCTAGGGTATTTGAAGGAATGAGCTCTGTCTAATGAAAGCTCATACAGGAATGAACGTTGTTAGTGTTTAAGGAGCCACTGGACTTCTTTAATTTTGCTACAATAGACTAACACTGTTACCCCACTGGAACTGTGTGGGAGAAGAGCCAATAGAAATGCAAAAATAGCCATATGACAGAGAAAAGGTCTTACTGTAAAGAGCCTTATGTTTCTGCTGTGCTTTCCAATGGAACGTCCTGCTTCATTCATATCCACTCATAAGATAGGGAGCAAAAGTTCATACCTGCTCTTTGATATTTGATTGGTGGCTCCTTATAGAGAAAGATTAGTTTCTGAGTAACAGAACCAAAGAGGAAAGTCTTCCTAGTTCTAATTTCACTGATGTCTCCAGGTCTGGCTTCCTCACTCTCTGAAGCATTATGTTATGGTCTGACTGACTGTATTTTAGGGTCTCAGTGATGGGGAGCAGAACCTAAGCCTGACTAGGAGTCCCTTTGGTTCTTGCCTCTCCCTGGGTTCCTGGGGGGAAAAGAGCTATACTCAAGAAAAAAGCTCAATGAAGCTGAGAAAGATCTGTCACCATACAACTGGCTAATGAGGGCCAATAAAGTAGGGCTCAGAGACTTCAAAAGGTAGCTGGAGGAGAGGAAAAGCAGAAGAGGGCAGAAGTGAAGGAACCAAAGGAGGAGCTTTTTTCTTTTAATTGCCAACACTTCTCTCGCCCCTGGGAAATCAACTACTTCTAGCAAATCAGTTCCTGTTACCTTTCCTTCTACAGCAGCTGACTCTCTGAGCAGATCTCAACTGCCCTCTACTGGAGGAGTCTGTGTGAACAACCCAGATAGGGCTACCTTTCAAGTCAGCTATCTTGGACCCAAACACATAATCTGGTCCAACGTTTCCAGAATTCCCCCCCTCCATGTTTCCAACAGGAAATAAAGACCATATTTCAAACAGGAGAAGAACTTATCTCTGTAAGTGCAAATGAGACTCCTTACTTATGACTCATTGTCTCTTCTTCAAGGGAGCTGATGCCTGGAAAACCTGCTTTTCCAACCCTCACACGGATATATGTAGGATGTTGTCATAATACATAATATGGCCTAGCCTGGCCAGAACAATTATGATGCAGGCGCAACACCCACAAACCTCCAACTGGTGTTTTGTTAAGAGATATCAAGGGTTTAGTGTCCCTGGATTAGTCTTACAAAAGCCTGCCACACATTTGTCGGTTCCTGTCCTATACCATTCTTCGTAAAGTACACTGCCCAGAAGGTCCTTGCCACCTGACTACCTTCTCATGAGTCTTTGGCATAAAATGTATGGCTTGTTTTCACCACAGCCCTGCATGGTGAACTTTTTTTCTTCTTGTTTCCACTGTGGCCACAATTTAGTATTTGGATCTACAAACACAGATAACCCCCTTCCATTGATCTATAAAAGTATGTTACTTCTAATTAAAGAGGTCTGATCAAGCTCAAAAGAGCGTTAAGGATCTGTGGCCCTATCACACACTAAAAAAGAAGAAACTGTGAGGTAACTGCGCTAAAATATTTAAATAATGATCACAAAACGTATACAAAAATGTGTACAAAAAATCTGCACATATAAATGCACAAAGGCAGTTGAAAATGGTGAAATTGACGATGATCTCTGGAACGCTCTATCGTTTCGATACTATTCTTCTTCCGAATGTGGATGAAAGCACTGACTCTTGATTTGTTATTTCAACAGATACATATCAACAATTTCATTAATTTTCACCGATGTATCATAACATAGTTGCAAGAGATTCTCTGAAAGGACATTCCTAAGGCAAAGTGCTTGTAGGCATTATACAAGCACTTTGCCCTAGGAACGTCCTTTCAGAGAATCTCTTGCAACTATGTTATGATACATCAGTGAAAATTAATGAAATTGTTGATACGTACCTGTTGAAATAACAGACCAAGAGTCAGTGCTTTCATCCACATTCGGAAGAAGAATAGTATCAAAACGATGGAACATTCTGGAGATCATCGTCAATTTCACCATTTTCACCTGCCTTTGTTTATATATGCAGATTTTTGTACACATTTTTGTATACATTTTGTGATCATTATTTAAATATTTTCTAGCACAGTTACCTCACAGTTTCTTCTTTTTTTGGTCTGTTCTGTGAGCCCTATCACACACTAGCCAAGTATCACAACCAGACACATGCTAGATACACTTGCTGAAAACACATAGTTTATCAAGCACCTGGCAGAGCACAATATATGGTCAGTAGATCATGAATGATCCAGGGCTAAGAATTTTACTGTTGCGTATTTAAGGATATGTCTAGAGATTTAGCTTGTACTACAACATAATGATATACTATATTCCTGGACTGATTTAAGATTGTAGAAAATCTACATAGTCTACATAAGATTGTAGAAAATCTACAAAATCTGATAGTTTTAAAGATAATTAGTTATAAACATTACTTAAAAGAGTACTGCATGTTGCTTTGATGCCCCACTGTCTGGGGCAGTGATGCTCTGTATTCTTGGTGCTGGGAGGGGGGCAACAGTGGAAAGGTTTCTGGAGTTCTGTCCCTGCTGGTGGACCTCCTGATGGCATCTGGGTTTTGGCCACAGAGTGTTAGACTAGATGAGCCACTGGTTTGATCCTACATGGCTTATGTTCTTATGATTTACAAATACTGCTCTGAAGCTTTAAATATATTAGACCAAAAATAATATTTTAAAATGGTTTTTTCCAATGTCCATATCATACTGTCAATTTTAATAATGGAACAATTTTTTTAAAGTGAATCTGAACTTCTTTGTATCCTTTTCACCAGCATGAAACCAGAAGCAAAGCTTTTAAAATCAGTGCAGCAGAATTTAGGAAATGTTACTGTAAATACTACTCAAGTGTTCTGGATTTTTTTAAAAAAGAGAGTTTCATACAGTAGCCATATCGGTCTCCATTACAAGAGCTAGATTCAAATCCAGTAGCACCTTACAGACCAACAAGATTTTCAGGATATAAACTTTTGAGAGTCAAAGCTCCCTTTATCAGGTACCCTGAAAACCTTATTTGTCTCAAAGGGCTACTGTGCTCAAATCTAATTTCAAAAAATTTGTTATTTGCATATAATGTCATTAATTGCTGCTTTAATGCTGAATTTTTTTATAACTTGATCCTTTTACATAACTTTAACTTCTTCCTTCAGTTAGTCACTGTTTATTTTTAACCCTCCCTTTCTAGTAAGAAGGATACTCGTATTAACACTCATGGAAGTATGGATGTCAGGAATATTTTTCAAAATACTACTGTCCATGTAACTTTTTATTGGTCACATTGTGAAAGCTAAGTGCAGAATGCTTCCATTTAAACTTAGTACACAGCTTGAAATCTTTTCTTTAAATAAATATTCAATTTCTTGAACTTATCCTATAAATGTAAGTTACAGAAACTCATCCACTGAGTAATGATGTTACAAATTATGAGGATCATCTGGTTTGCCAAAGGCCAGAGTTTACTAAAGCCCAGAATCTAATCTTCTACGGATATATGTGTTTGCATTCACTGCTGCAGTTTGAAAACTTTGCACAATACTTTAAAATTTTTACTATTTGCTAATCTTTTATCATATTTTCCCCAGTGCCTGCTTGAAACATTACTGAAGAAAGGAAAGACAGCAAACATGCAGCCTAGGCATCCAGTGTACCAGAGCACTTCCTACATTTCAGTATACACTATTTTGATATACCTATTAGCGACAAATAGCTAACATCTAGTATTTAATAGCTAAAATCTGAATATAATAAAGTAATATTTTGTACAAATCTTAAATATAAAACATTCATATTTAGCATTTGTACAATATTTTCAGTGTGGTAATAAAGCTTTGATCATCTGTAGAATTTTCCCTCCTTGCCTTTGTTAGCAAATTGCACATTTAACTGAATTGTGCAATCAAGTGTGCATTCACAGCATGTCAGTAAAGACTTTAATCAATACTTGTACACATCCTTCTTTTGTGTAGAACCATAAAACCAGTAGGAATAGAATACATCAATTATAAACTACCTAAAGAGGATATTGATGAAATTATTATAAATGAATTAAAACACTGCCACCCACAAACATGGGTAAATGGAAATTCATGTTTCAAAAGGTATTTGTTTTATGTATTGTGACCTCGACCACATTCATTATAATTATAAACCTTACTGATAAACAGAACTTAGTTCCAAGTAAGTTTGTTTAGAAGTGGGGTCCACAAGTGGTTTAAGGTTTGAGCCTGCATGTGCAGGCAAGGCGGGATATAAATCTAAAATAATAATAATAAATAAAGAAATAAATAATAAGTAAAGAAACTCTTACACTAGAACATAGTAATATTAAACCCATACAAAAATACATTGTTGGAGGAAAATACTGGTCTCTAAAATCAACCTCTTTTCTGTTTCTTGTAGCAGAAGCGATAATCAAATTATTCTGTAGCTGAATGTTCTAATTTTAAAGTGTCTTTTATTAACAATGTACAGCAACTTGACAAAAAGGGAAAACTAATTAAAAGTCATGTGGCACCTTAAACCCAACCAATTTTTATGATCTAGACCCCCATTAGATAAGATCCATGAAGTATGATCATGAACTAGTAGATTACATACTGTGTATACACAAACACGTCTGTGTGTAAAGTGCTGTCAAGTCTTTGACATGGTGACTCCATAGGGTTTTCAAGGCAAGAGTCTGACAGAGGTGGTTTGCCATTGCCTTCATCTGCATAGTGACCCTGGAATTCCTTGGTGGTTTCCCCATCTAAATACTAAACATGGTCGACTAGCATGGGCCATCCAGGCCAGAGCTCATTAAGCAATAATAATTCTTTTTGGAAATAGTATGGCAGAATGCCAATGAAATATATGGACAACATATGAATGAGACATTTCTATGAAACCTCTAATGTATCCAACATAAGAACCCATTCACAAAAAAAGGAATCATTGATACTTTTTAGCCACACTACGATAATTTAACACCAATAGGGGTAAAGAAACTCATGGTCCCAATTAAGCCTAAGAATGAAATTTGCATATCAATTCTAAATAGAGAACTTCATGCTGGAATGTCACTTCAAACTAAAGCAGGTGTTTTAAGGATTATGTTCTAAATTTATTTGGAAGACTAAGCCACATTTTTGCTCTAATTTCAATTTTGGGAAATTATCTTCCTTGTGATTTTGTGTCTTTGCCTCTAAATCAAAACTAGTTTGCTCTACAGAATAAAGCATTAAGGACTCCAAATGCAAAGTTATAATTCATTTTCGATTTACACCTTTCAGTTATAATATAGAAATTCACACGAAAAGTTTGTCCAACCTGATGGAGCTCAGGGCAAGACTTAAAAGCATTTGTATTGAATTGAACTGCAAGCTGTGGAAGGTTGGTAGTTCAGCAGTTCAAGACCCGGGTGCCGCATGACAGAGTGAGCTCCCGTCTCTAGTTCCAGCTCCTGCCAACCTAGCAGTTCGAAAGCAAGAAATTGCAAGTTTATAAATAGGTACCACTTCGGTGGGAAGGTAACAGTGTTCCGTGCGCCTTGGTGTTTAGTCATGCCGGCCACATGACCACGGAAACGTCTTCGGACAGCACTGGCTCTTCGGCTTTGAAACGGAGATGAGCACCGCAACCCTAGAGTCAGATTCTACTGGCTTTTGAGCAAGGGAACAGTCCAGAAGACTGACTTTATAAATTCACTCCATAAGTTCTGGGGCAAATAGAAATTCTAAGTTGTATTTGATACCATTTTACACATTGAATATTTCCACAGAAACTGTGCACTGCCTCAAATAAAGTACAGTTGTTTACTTGCATTCAATTTCCTAAGAATTGTTAAACTATTGAGAAATAACAGGTTTAGAAAACAGTTACAACTAAACTTAGCAAAACCAAGAAGCTGTATAAAAAGAAAAACTTCAGTTCAGTGTCCTTCTTTATTAAAGCATGTCTTGTATTTTATCTTTGCAAGAATTTGATGAGTTTTTGCAAGTAAAATTCTGTTTCCTCTACACTTGCTAATAGTCATGAGAATCTGTAGTTTGCACCTTCCCATTAAAAATGTATTGTATTTTTTGAAATTATTCACCCCGCCTTTTATCCAGATCATGTCTTTGAAAGGAGGAAGTAGATAATAAATGGAATAATTCATGATTTCCCATTAAATATGAAACTTTCTTTTGCAGAGTTTAGAAAATGGAACTTCTACATAATGTACAGAAGTTGATTAGAACTTTTTAACCTTTTCGAGAGAAGTCTTCGATATTACTCAAATGTATAGGGATTTCCCCCCAGAAAGGTAAACTATTCATTTGCTGTGCAATTCTATCATTTAATCTTTCTCTAATTACACTGGTATGTACATTAGACAAAGCCAAAGTGCACAAAGCAAATGATAAGCATAAGACATTCATAGTCTCAAATACACACTTTCAGAATTACATTCTCATTTTGAATGTTGCTCAATAAAAACATGATCTTGGTCACAACAAGGAAGATTATTAGGAATTATTCAGACAGAACAGAATACATATTTAAACAACATTAAGTCTGTGAAAGCACTAGCAGAAAATGCAGACTATATCTTCCAATACGATCTATAACTTGTGCTACTTTTCTTTTGGCAGAAACTTAACAAAAGGGAATTTAAATGAAAACAGCTTTAATTTATGTCTTCTGTTCCCAAAAAATGACATAATGTATTTTTTCTATAGAATAATATTTCAATTTAAACAGAAAGGTACATATGAACAGTAAAGAAAATTAGTAAAGCAGGCTGGTGAGAGAAAGATTTGAAGTACATCATGAAAAATAGTTATTTCTTATAGTCATTGCTTTATTCAAGAACAATAATGAAAATTAATTAAAGTTGCTCTTTCATGTTGGGTTTAATTTCAGTATTTTAATTTTTAAAAACTTTGAACAAAACTATGTTTAAATACAGTCAGTATGTGACACAGATACTAAAGAAGTGAAAAAATGCACCTCCCTATAAATTTACTAGTACTATCTAGTTGTTTATGTAGTCGTAATCTATAAATGTATTTTAATGTATTTATTGTTCTAGTGTTTTAAATCTTGTTAGCCGCCTTGAGCCAGTCCTGTGGCTAGGCGGGATACAAACAGAAATAAATAAATAAATAAATAAATAAAACAAACTTTGTACCTCTGTAAACACTACTGGCAACGCATACAAGTAATCAAAAGAAAGGGATGGTGATGAAAAATAGTGCACGGTAGCAAGAAGATGTGTGAGCTTGTAATGGATAGGAGAAATGTAAGAGGATTTAAATGAAAATACATTAAATATGACACTCCAGTTTCTGGAAATGGGTCCAACTTGTGTAGACATCCAATATGCAAATACTGTAAGCATTCTACATATGGTGAGCCCCGACCTGGATAGACCAGGCTAGACCAATCTTGTGAGATCTCAGAAGCTAAGCAGGGCTGACCCTAGTTAGTACTCAGATGGTTTATAAGCATAGTCAGGCAGAATTTATAAGCATAGGCAGGCAATGGTGAATCACCTCTTTTGGTTTCCTGCCTTAAAAACCCTATGAAGTTGTCATAAGTTGGCTGAGACTTGATTTCTCTTTCTACCTCACGTACGGTGAAGATACATAAAGACCAAGTTCTTCCCTTGCCTTGTGACATCTCTGGAGATAAATAAATAAAACAATGTCTATGTTTAGGTTGTATGTGAATTGACTTTGGATTCTGTATATTCCTAGACTTACCCAATTCCCCAGTTTATTCATAAGGTTTATTTTTGCATGGCAAATTAAAATAGCTTCAAATCAAATCAAATTTATTGTTACGGCCAATTGACCAGCAGTGCAGTAAAACAATACAATAATAAAGTACGATCACCAAGACTCACAGACAATAATACCATCACAGTACCAGCCACAGACCCCTATTAAAATCGTAATTCTATTCCCTAAATTCTAAGTCTTGTCTAAAATTCTCTTCACTCTGTGCGTTTTGTTAAAATCTTTTGCTTGTTTATTACTAAAAAGCAATATTTTGCTACTACCAGAGTTACCGACTTCTTGGTATCTTCCAATAAATATGTCAGCAGCTCAGTATTTGCAAATTTCAAATAGTTGTCCAAGGGTTTAAATTGGGCAAGTAAAGGAAAAATTAGCTGGTGTCTCTCTGAAATAGAGTTTGCAATGTAAAAGAATGTGTGTGATTGTTTCAACTTCTTTATCTGCACATAGACAACATCTTTGATGTGGAGGCCAACAGAGATACCTTCCTTGCAGTAAATTAGAGGGGAAGGCATCAAAACGCGCTCTAGAGAAAGCCCATCAATACTTTTCATATGTAAGGTTAGAGAGATACGGTGCTGCTGCAAATCCAGGTCAAGATTTTAGGTTACTGTACATCTTGGGTAAAAGTGCTTCATCAGTTTGAACCTCAATATCAACCAAGCGCGGCTGAACTAAAGATTTTGCTTTACTCAGACCCATTTCCAGAAGATTTGCTGGACATAACCTGATCATACCTAGCTTATCTATTATTCTGGCAAACCAGTCTAGATATGGGGTAGAAGATAGAAGCAGGGGGGTAATCCTGTAGTCTTCAGATGGATTCTCAACCAATAATAGATCGAAATTGTCCACATTTTCAGTTCCACTCTTGGGACACCAGCTTCCTGTCTTAGAACCACATTAGTGGAACATTTTGGTATATTAAACAGTGCTCTGAGAAATTTAGACTGTACTCTCTCTGTCTTGTAATTACTCTTGTTATTTAGAATTATTTGCATCCCATAGGTAAGGTGGGTCAACACTTTGGCAGAAAAGAGCTTTAGAGCTGCCGGTACTGATGGACTGCCATTATGTGAGAAGGTTAACCCCAGGTATTTAAAAGATTTAACTTGCTCAATATTCTGACCATTGTTAAAATAGCTTCATAGTTGATGAAGACCCTGAGTATAATTTGTATCAGTCCTTAAGGGCCATTTTAAAAAGCTGCTTCACACAATTGCAGCAATTCCCTCTTATCCATACCATTTAATATGTAGTGTTTGTTTGGCAATAAGAAAAGTACTGAAATGACACCCCATTGCATCCCACTCCACACACTGCAAGTTAAAGTTGCTGATCAATTACAAAAGAAATGAACTAGGGTTTTTTCCTGTTAGTTGGAATGAAGAAGGCAAAGGTATATGCTGAGACAGATAGTTTAGTTTCATTTTTGAAACTCCCTTTATGCAAACGAAACATGACGAGGAATGTATACAGTTCATTAGATCCCTTGTGTCTGAATTCACTATTACTCTATGAGTTTAAAAGTGAACAGCTGGGATGATATATTGTGTGCTCCAGAGCCAACCATTAGACAATTTACTGATTTTTCACTGAATGTTTTGAAGGGATACTTTTTTGTAGGGTTGCTAATGACCTGGAGAAAAAGTGCCCTGTTCCTTTAGTGAGATATTATTTACCAGATAATGCTATTTACCGCCATGCAGGAACAACTTCACCTGCTCATTTCCACACACTGAGACCGATTTCCCACAAGCACTGCTCCATGCTCGCTCTTCCCTTTTGCCCCCATGGTACGTGTCAATTTCACACAAGCTGCTGCGCGGCTGCATTTTGCCCCACAGCTTCGCGTGATTTTCCCCGCGTCTACTCAATCCTGGTTTTTGAGGATTGAGTAGACACGGGGAAAATCACGCAAAGCTGTGGGGCAAAATGCGGCCACACAGCAGCTTGTGTGAAATTGGCCAATTTCCCACAAGCACTGCTCTGCGCTCACTCTTCCCTTTTCCCCCGATGGTACGTGTCAATTTCACACAAGCTGCTGTGCGGCCACATTTTGCACCGCAGCTTTGCGTGATTTTCCCCGTGTCTACTCAATCCTCAAAAACCAGGATTGAGTAGACGCGGGGAAAATCACGCAAAATGCGGCCACGCAGCAGCTTGTGTGAAATTGGCCAATTTCCCACAAGCACTGCTCTGCGCTAACTCTTCCCTTTTCCCCCGATGGTACGTGTCAATTTCACACAAGCTGCCTCAATCCTCAAAAAACAGAATTGAGTAGACGTGCGGAAAATCACGCAAAGCTGCGGGGCAAAATGCAGCCGCGCATCAGCTTGTGTGAAATTGACACGTACCATCGGGGCAAAAAGTAGAGTGAGCGCAGAGCAGCGCTTGTGGGAAATCAGCCTAAGGCTCTATTAAATGGACAGAGCACTTTCTCCAGGTAGAGGGCAACCTACTTTCCCCCAGTCCAACAGAACTTTGGCCTGCAACTTCTGCTATGATCCTAGTGGAATCATGAGCATAGGGAATCATTTGGGATTGTAACAGTGAGTCCCTTAACAGAAAAAAGGAAGAGGAGAGAGATAAAGGAACAAAGTTCCTAATGCATGGAACCAAACTATCAAAAGCCCAGATAAACTGCCTTCCATAAAACTAAGGACTTCATAGAAGCAAGACTTCAGACCTGTAGGTATTCAACTTCACAGAAATCCTGAACAGATCACAAAACCTGATTTACCCAAGGCATCAGGAAAAAAATGGATGAGATCATAAGATGTGTTAACCTCACACCAGTGTTTTTGTTAGTTTCCATACTTTCAATAGTAACCTTTTCAAAACCTGTCTTAACTTAAAGATGAAATTACTAGCAGGTACCTTTGGTCATGAGTAAACACACGTTTTGAACCACTGAAGAAAGAGGGATACTGCTAGAGAGACAATGTTCAGAGAGGACATTCAGATACTAAACCAGCTCCAGGTGTACATGTTTGAGCAAAGAATCACATCTGCACACCATTTCAGCATTCTTTAAATGGAATATGTTATGCCAAGCACCACTTGCAACTAGGGCATCGATCTCTAAACTAGCAATCCCTGAACAAGAAGTGTGACTTATAGTAATTCCAATGAACCTGAAACTCAAATGTGTTTTTAGAAATGATCAACAAACAAAGCTGTTGTGAAATGTCATATGGAACAGCACTTTCCCTAGATCAGACAGTGACTTACATAGAACTAGTGTGGATTAAAAAGTCACCATTGCAAATCTTTATATTATTTTTGTAAGTAGTGTTTCAACCTTAAATTAAAGGCTTTCAAAAACTAAGATAGAAAAACAGATAGTTTTAATTACTGACAAACAATTAAATGCTGTAAATGTTATAATACTTTAGTAAGAGGGAGAATTAACACAGGCATTGAACTAAATGCTTTGATATATGCAAGATAAGTAGCAGTGAAACATAATTATTTCATATCATTTTTAATTTTTAAGTGCCATGTTCCTCAGGCAATTTTCTGAGGAACTTTAGATTTCAAAGAATATGGCTAGAAACAAAGAAAACAATAAACTTACTTCCATAAAAATGCCTCAGAAAGACCTTACTTACGCAGCAGCCTCTTGTTTTGACAATCCTTTGATATGCATGGCCAAATAACGATCTATGGCATCTTTGCCTTTGATCAAATGCATCCTAAATTTAAATTAAAAAATTAAAGAACTGTGAGGTGATTTAACGTCAAAATCTGCTACATGCATTATGTATTAATCTTTGCCAAGCAAAGACAGATAAATATTAAAATATTGACAAGGTATTTTATCAAACATATTTTATAAAGATGGTACAAGTATCATTTTAACTTTTTGGTCTGTAGATATTCCAGATCTTTATTTTTTGTGTAAGGTATACATGGCTTTAGCAGAAGATTTATGATAATTCCACCCTCAATGCATATACAACAAGCCATGTTCTGAAGGGTTTAGGATGTGGGTGTGCATTTTTTCTCGTTCTTTAAATGTTTAACTCGTGTGTGATAATCACAACTGTGCATTGCTTCAATGCATGAGACTATACATACGCAAGCATCAGGAATATCTTAGTCAAGCTATATTTGGCTTTTTAAAACAAGCACAATCACAAACATATTGACACTTCAATGTAGAGTTCTAAACTATAAAAAGGACACATTCCAATAATAAACTTCTTCAAAGAAAGACAACTGATGCCAACTGACAAAGACTTAATACCTTTGATAAAATGTGAACTTGGAAGACAATTCAGGATGGATTCATGTATTGTTTTCCAGTATACAGTAAAAATTACCAAAATTGAAATTTGAATTAGAGCAATGGGAATATCTAGAAAATTCTAGAGCACCTCTGAATACAGGTATAAAGGAAAACTGCCTGAAGATGTTAATTCACTGGAATCTAGTGATGGTTACTTTGGCTAAAATTTCTGGACAAGCAGACAAGGTATTGAAAATGTGATAACAAGATCTGTTAAATTTATGGAGGAATTGTGGTTACATAAATTAGAGCAATGGGAATATACATAAATAGGATTAAAAGGCCTTATTTCAGTTATATTGACTTACAGACCTGAAAATCTTTAAAAATTCACAAATGACTCAATCTGCTGTTATTCTGCTTGATTCCATTTCATAATATAATGTATACAAGAGTACAGGTATATGATTTTTATTAAAAATAAAAAAGATTGCCCACAAAATAGAAATTGTGAGCAACAATGGAAATTAGGTTTTATTTGCAAGCATATGCACACAAATGTATGCATCAGGGAGGCAGATGGGCTATAGTTCCCTGGCACATGTATTTTCAACTGCAAACCCAGTTCTGCTACTGAATAATATGTGAGAATGTTCTTGCATCATACCTCAGTTCATCACCAGCCTCTCTCACTATTCCAAGATTTAATGAATGTTTTTGTTTTATTTATTTTTAATTCTTTGGAGGCACCAAATTGCTAAAAAGCAGACTTAACTAACTTGAAAAATCAAGGAGGTAGCATATTTACACACATCAGTTTTATGTGCATGGCAATATAATACTAGGTTTGCTATATATCTGATGTAGGAGCACAGTATATAAAGTGTCATTGGGACATGCTTTGATTGTTTAGAAAGGCTTCAAATGTAGCTTTCTGAGAAATGTGCAAAGAAAGGGTAAGAAATCTGGAGACTAAAATATACTATTTAAAATATGCACATTTACAAAGCAGCTTCTCATGTAAAAGATGAGAATATTATTTTAATTTTTTTTCATTTTATGCTAAAACTACCATCACCCCACCCCAAAAAACCTTCTTTATACTCTGTCCTGCATTTTATCCATTATGCACAACTATAATTCCTATGAGATGATATGCCACTATTGTAAGTAATGTGACAAAACTAGACATAACACGTTATTTCTGTTTTTAAAAACCATTATTAAAATTATCAGTTAACTGAAGGAAGAGAAACACAAGTTATACATACCTTGCGAGGACTGGTGAAGGGCATCTAATCTCTTCCATATCTGGATGCTCTTGGGGGCTTTGTACTGGTACGGGAGGCAATATGCTCATGTTGAACTAAATAAATGAATACAGAATAGTTTGAGTAATTCCTGTCAGATACGTTCTTTAGATATTCACTTCAAGTGTATGTTATCAATGTAAACTTAGGTCAAAACCATTCAAGTCCTTGCCCAAAGAAATTTGCAGTATTTCTAGATGCTATGAAACTGACCACATAAGACATCTGTTGTAGTAAATTCACACTAGCACAACTTTTCATTGTGCTGACTCTGCATCTGCTTGACAGGTTATGCATTGTGGTCATCTAAAATTACTGGCCAAGCCTTGAATGAATCAACATGCTGTGAAATAAACATCACTGAGAAAACATTCCCACAGTATACTTTAACTATTCCTTAAAAAGTAGGGTCAAACTGACCCAGAGAAGAAGAAAAAACTGGTAAAACTAGGTTTTGCATCTTCTCCAACTGTAAACTCCTCAATGAGATCAATTGACCCACGGTGTTTCATGCTTCTCTTCATGCTGTTAATGTTTTTATAAAATTGCACTTTATAACCATAGTATTTTGGTTATTTTTTACTATCAATTGCAGTGAAGGGAAACTAAAATTGGCAAATAGGGTGAAAATCAAAGCTGTGGTGTCCCCCCCCCCCATTTTTACATGTTATCCCCCTGGCATCCTTGCTACTGCTCTATCCCTTTACTGCCAAAGGAAAATACATAATGAAGAACTGATTATTTTCTTTGCAGCTAGTGGCATGATCAATATAACTTCCAAGCCTTTTTATTTGTATGGTTTATTTCCAAGATTTATTGTACCACCTTGTACCAGATTGGTAAAATACTCTTGAGCAAATACTGTGGTTGTAAAGTTTCCAATTTTTTATTTTTTAAAAATCAGGTGAATCTGAAGTACTTGCAGACTTAATACTAAGCTTACTTATATTCACTGGCCTCAAAAATAATGCTTGAAAAAACTTTCAAAAGTTGTTCTTGCACAGAGATTTAAAAAACTAATATTTTGTAAAGAAGCAGTTAATAATTAAAACTTATAACAAAATATATGCTTAAAGAAGTAAATAAAGCATAGAAACACTAGACAGTGACATAACCATAACAAGTATGAAAAGAGCACAATACAAGAACTCGTGGGCACTCAATGAAATTACTGAGCAGTTGGGTTAGAACAGATAAAAGCAAGTACTTCTACACCCAAAGTGTGATTAACACATGGAATTCACTGCCACAGGAGGTGGTGGCAGCTACAAGCATGGACAGCTTTAAGAGGGAATTAGATAAGCATATGGAGCAGACGTCCATCAGTAGCTATTAGCCACAAGGTATAGATAGGAACTCTCAGGCTGGGGCAAGTGATACACTGTATTCTTGGGGCTTGGGGAGGGGCAACAGTGGGAGGGCTTCTAGTGTCCTGGCCCCACTGCTGGAACTCCTGATGGCACCTGGTATTTTTGGCCACTGTGTGGCAGAGTGTTGGACTAGATGGGCCATTGGCCTGATCCAACATTGGCTTCTCTTATATTCTTATCAGAAGAATTCAGTTCTGACTTAATTTTTTCTGGGTTCTTCATGTACTTTTGATGACAAAAGGTTTGCAAGTAATTCCTAACACTGTATATTTTAACAAAAACTGAGCTTAAATGCTTGTATTAGCCAATATTAAAACTGAGGCTTATTAATGAAATAGGATTACATGTAATTATTAACTTTATTATATCTATAGCTATAGTAAACTATTAGTTATGGAAAACTGAAGAGTTGCTATGACAACAGGACAGCAACTTAATACTATAATTAGTCTTATATGAACATGAGCTTTATTTCTTTTAAGCAGGAAAAAAAGACAAAGCAGCCTAGCTTGTCATTTTGAAGTTCATAAATGCTAATGGGACTTTTTTGTCATAGAGTACTGTGTTCTTTTCCCCATGTACTCAGCTTACACTTCCCACCATTAAAGTTACAGCTGCCACTTCCTTCATTTTACATGACTGTGATCTGAGAGTATTAGCAGCAGGAGCACCCTTATTTTTAAATTTGGTTTAATGTAGGTATTGTAAGCCCTGCTGGCAGGCCTCAAGGCACAAACTTTTAATGGAGGCAGAAATATAGCAGTGCAAAACTGGAAAGAGAATTCTCTAATTGTTAGAGATACTGCTAGGAAAGTACAGACAAGCTGATAAAATACGAGATTAGCTATAGCCGATGGCAAGAGGTAAAACTGGGGAATTTGGAATATGAACTTCTCCAGTTTGGAACTGTTAAGCCAAGTATGAGCTGAGCCAAACTGCTGGAAAGTTTCAGTTCAGTTTGTAATTGGCTTTGCCCTGGCCAAAGTCTTATCTCCATCCCCTCCTACAGCTTCCCCTTCCCAGTGAAGAGCTGTTGCTGCCACAGTCTTCAGTAAGCCTTACTAAGTATCCAGAAACCTGAAAAATTACAGTTTCCATGAATTCTGATGCCCAGGTAACAATGCTTACACTGTTCCAAGACCTAATTAAGGCTGTTGTAATAGCTCTTCCCGTTACGGCTGCCATTACCGGAGAAGTTTTGAGAAAAGGGAAGCAAGGAAAATTGGAGCTCATGAGAGGTTTGCCAGGGCTCCCAACTTCTCACTGTGATTTCAAGCTTAGAACAAAAGCCTGAAACAAAATGAAGTTTTTTAAAAATTCATTTGGGTCTGATTTGAACAGTGCTCCAATAAGTGCATTATAAACACACCTATTTTGAATCAAGCTTGCTATCACTAATCAGAAAGAGAATGTTAGGCACCTCTAGCACTATCAGGCATTCAGAATGATTTTCACCTATACCTCCGTCCACAAACAGATGTTTTGTAGTGCTATGGTGCACACAAGCTCACTATAGGTTAAGAGTCACTGGCAGCTGTCATCAGCTCTTGGAAACTTCTCAGTAAATGTTATTCAAAGAATGAGTCCTAATAAACCCAAGATGATCAATACTTACAGTTTTGCAAGATGCAATTATCTGACACTTGCTTTGTTAAAATGTCTAAAAGGAAACAAATCACAACACTTTTCAAATCAAACCAAAACCATTTAACTTTAATAACAAGCAAACACTGTTAAAATGCCTGCTATTATGATTTTATTTATTTATTTATTCTGTGATATGGGTGGAAGGAGGAACTGTCTGCTCCATGAGAACTTTCATGCTGCATTTTATGCAAAGACGCAACACCCCCATAGAAATACTCACAGGGATAGACATACTGTGCGTACAGGGCTGAAATCACACTACAGCATCACACTTTGTTGGGAATGACTTTAAGACAGCCAGATTCATTGAACAACAAGAGTCAAGTCCAGTAGCACCGTAAAGATCAACAAGATTCCCAGGGTATAAGCTTACAAAAAGGGAGCTTTGTCTCTCAAAAGCTTATACTCTGTAAATCCTGTTTGTATTTAAGGTGCTACTGGACTTGAATCTGCTCTTCTATTGCAGCCCAACATGGCTATCCACATGAAACTAGATTCAATAAATTTACAAGATTAACCAAAGAGGGATTCCTACACCAACAGCAACTTCTAGTTGGTAAAAAAAACTCCCCAAGATACCACACTGCTGCTCTTGTGAGGGCGAACAGATTAGTGTCCAAGTGCAAGGTTGGCCACCTAACAGAAGCACAAACTGTTTCAAGGGAACAACTCTTATTTTTATGATGTTTCTGATTTCTTCAGTTGGAAAACTCAAGTTGCTTGTCACCAAGCCAGTATTCCAAAAATCTCTTGCAGTTTTCCTTATAATTCAGTAAAACCGTATTGGTAGGAAATCATTACCACTAAAAGGTAAATAATAAAAAATACAACAACAAATTCCAGGTGTTGAACTCTCTCAGAAACAAAGCATGAAATGCCACCCACATTTTCCAGAAAAATGTTTCCTACTAATGTGAAATGTGACTTCTCAAGTTTGCGCATTTTGGAAAACACAAAAAAACTATTTTTGTTATATTTTCCCAACAAAATATTTTTCTTCATTCCTTACTTCACTTGTTGATTTCATATACACAGATCCTTTTTAATTTTCCCCTTTTGTCACATAGCTTGAGACCACCATGTTAGAGCACTACCATGGCTCCTCTCCCAGCACAAATGTGTGTGTAAAGTACCATCAAGTCACAGCTGACTTATGGCAATTCCAGCAAAGAGTTTTCAAGGCAAGTGAGAAGTGGAGGTGGTTTGCCATTGTCTTCCTCTGCAGAATCGTCCCTGGTGGTCTTCCTTCCAAATACCTCTAAGTATGGAGTCCTGTGAGGAAAAATTCTACTCTGTGAGCTACTGGCCATTAAAGTTGTGAGCAAATGATTTGGCTACTGCATAAATTAGTTTGCTCTGGAGCCATCCTACCTGAGCTAAGACAAAAATGTGTGAGCCAGAGGCTAAAAAACTATGAGCTAGCTCACACTAACTCAGCTTAGAGGGAACACTGGTACCAATCCTGTTTAGCTTCCAAGATCTGATGACATTGGACTATATGGCACCTTCCCTTCCTCTCCCCTCAGAAAGAATACACACATAGAAATTACAGAGCGAACTCAGGCAAGTCACAACAGCTAATGCAAAAGAACTCTTGTAATATCTCAAAGCTCAGTAGATTTATTGTGGCATAAACTTTTGTGGACTACAGACCACATCATCAGATGAACCTAATGAAATGGGCTCAAGTCCACAAAGCTTAAGCCACAATAAATCTGTTTGTCTCCAAGACTCTTTGTTGAATGCAGCTTCATTCAATGGGAGAAGTACTTTGTTTGCAATTTCAAATACTGGACAACTACAGGACTCTGATGAAGCACCTGCTATCCAGTCAGAGACAGTAGCTGTGTTTTCATCCCCTTTCCTCCCTGCTCAAAAAAGCTTTTCTTTCATTCTGTTCATGAGCACACAGCTTCTGGTGATTAAACCCACTCTCCACCGCTGGGTTTATACATTTCAGAGGGTCAACTCCCATTGTAGTGAAGCATTATTGACAACTGGCAAAGGATCCTTGCAGAGCTTAAACGTGTCTGACTTGTTCTGCTGTGCTCTCTGCTGAATGAACCCGAGAAAGAGAAGCACCCAGGCAATCTAACTTCTGTGGATGGACAATGAAACCGTTTTGTACATTTCACGGGCTACTACAAACAAGGGGCTCTCCTCCTCTTCTAGGGGTGCCTGCAAACAATAAACATCCGGGATTCAGAACTACTCTTTGAACAAGGACAGTCAGGCATTTCAAACAGTCCACTAGAAGAAGAAACCGCCCACATGGGAGGGCAACTGTCCTGCATGCTTACCTCTCTTTCCTGCTATTCCGTCCCACAGCTCTACACCACTTTTTCGACCTCGCAGGAACTGAAAAGAAAAAAAGGCTGTGAGGAAGAAAGGCGCTGTAGAACACACACACACACACATACCCCAAGAGAATTCACCCACCAGCTTGAAAGCCTTGTATCAACGCGGAGACGGAGGCGCTTGCAGAGAAAGCCACTGCAAGGGCATTTTTGCACTTTAACTGGGCTGGGGCTAATGTTAAAAATGTTAAACAGCGCCGATGGATTGGGCCACACAGGGCAGCCGCCCGCCCACTCGCCCCCCTCTTAGGCGCGCTCCGCCGCTCTCCTCCTCAGGCTGCCACCCCTTCTGCAAACTTAGTTGGGAATAAAAGTGACAACAGTAAATCTTATGACACCTCAAAGACAGACTAACCCATTTATCACGGCATAAGGGTTTGTGAGCCCAACGCTTGTCCACTGGGACTTACTTCCGAGTCAACAACTGCACTCGCCTGCCTCTTCGGCACAGTAATGGAGAGAGCAGAGTGCTACTGGCCGACTGACCCGACGGGTTTCTTGCGCAGGGGGGATCGGCTTAATGTAGCCTAAGCACCCCGGGGCCCTACTCACGAGAGGAAGGGACGTGAGTGACCCACCCCACCACCTCCTCCGCCAGCCCCCAAAGGAAGAGGCGATTCTACCCACAACAGACCGCCTCCGCGCTCTTCCTTTCCCTCCAGGCCTCAGGAGAAGGGCTCAGAGGAGAGAGGACGCCCAGGCGTCGCCATAGAAACCAGGGCAGCGACAGCGGAGCTGCCTAGGCGGCCGCTCCGCCCAACACCGGCCCTTCTTTGCCGGCCGCGTGGGAAGAATCTTCCTTCCCGCCAATGGCCGCCTTGCGTCCCGCACAATATGCGGTTCTGTTTGCGGTAGTTGCCGGAATGCTCTCCGGCTCCGGCGCTGCGCTGCCCATTCAGTCTCCTGGGGTGTGAGGAGGGTCTTCTTTCGAAGGGGCCTCCGTCGCTCACCCTCCAGACCGTCTCGGCTCCTCGCCATGCGAAGTAACTCAAAGTCACAATAGAAGTTCACGAGAACTCGAACTTTGCAAGTCAAGAAAGAGCCCTATTGATTTCGCGCAAAGAGCCGCCCTCTTACTTCAGGGCTAAGTGGCCCCGCAGCCCAGCGTCGCACGTCGAAGATGAAGGCGGTGAGCGCAGGCAATGATCACGAACCCCCAGTGCCTCAAGACTTTATCAATGAGAGTGCGGGAGCAAACACAAAGGTATAGCCAACAAACCATTGGAAGCGCATAGGATTGGAAGAAGCATATATGATCCCTAACTAGTCCATGTAATCCAAACCTATATGCATAGTTTATGCATGGAAGCCAACTGCTGAACTCATTGGAGCTTATTGCTAAGTGAATGCAAAGAATGAGTGCATTTTAATTAAACCTCCTCCAGCAAAAGGGGGCCCAAGGTGGCTTAACAGCCAAAATTATACTTTGCTCAATTTAGGAAGATGAGTGGACCTGTTGTACATTAAGGCTGCAGTCCAAAGAACCTCCTATAAACCGAACTCAGTATGGTATCTAAAAACATTGGTATATTTGAGTGCCCAATTCTACCACCATTCCACTCTTAGGAGGAAGGAAGCCTGCTTCAAATTGCTGTGCATGGGAAGAATCAACATGAGGAAACAAACCAGTAGGATGGATCAGTGGTTTTCACTGCACTCTTGGTGGCCACGTGTTGTTTGTATAGTACAAAAATTTTCATTTAACAACACAGATAATTCCCACATATTTTTTTAAAAATCCAGAGATCAGTAATTATTAACAAAGGAAGAATGCTAATTTGTGCATTCTTACCAATAAATACAATGCACTTTGCACCACTGGACAGGTAAGGAACAGTGTGACTGAGGGTCTTCTTTATTTGTTGTTGTTGTTGTTGTTCAGTCGCATGACACTGTCTAACCATCTCATCCTTTGCCGTCCCCGTCTTCTTTGACCTTCAATCTTTCCCAGCATCAGGGTCTTCTCCAGTGAGTGCTCCCTTCTCATTTGGTGGCCAAAGTATTTGAGCTTCAGTTTCATTATCTGGCCTTCCAGGGAACAGTCAGGGTTGATTTCTTTGAGGATTGACTGATTTGTTCTTCTTGCAGTCCAAGGGACTCTCAAGAGTCTTCTCCAGCACCATAGTTCAAAAGAATCTATTCTTCGGCGCTCGGCCTTCCTTATAGTCCAGCTCTCGCAGCCATACATGACTACTGGGAATACCATTGCTTTGACCATGCGGACTTTTGTTGGCAGGGTGATGTCTCTACTTTTTATCATGCTGTTTAGGTTCGCCATCGCTTTCCTCCCAAGGAGCAGGCGTCTTTTAATTTCATGGCTGCAGTCACAGTCTGCGGTGATCTGGGATCCCAGGAACGTGAAGTCTGTCACTACTTCCACGACTTCCCCTTCTATTTGCCAAGGAGTGATGGGGCCGGATGCCATGATCTTAGTTTTTTTGATGTTGAGCTTCAAGCCCACTTTTGCGCTCTCCTCTTTTACTCTGAGCAAGAGGCTCTTTAGATCCTTTTCACTTTCAGCCATTAGAGTGGTATCATCTGCATATCTGAGGTTGTTGATCTTTTCCCCAGCAATCTTAATTCCCGCTTGTGATTCATCCAGGCCAGCATTTCGCATGATGTACTCTGCATATATATTAAATAAGCAAGGTGACAGTATACATCCTTGTCGTACTCCTTTTCCTATGCTGAACCAATCAGTTGTTCCGTATCCGGTTCTAACTGTCGCTTCTTGGCCCTTATACAGGTTTCTCAAGAGACATGTGAGGTGGTCTGGTACTCCCATCTCTTTAAGGACCTGCCATAGTTTGTTGTGATCCACACAGTCAAAGGCTTTAGCATAGTCAATGAAGCAGAAGTAGATATTTTTCTGGTACTCTCTTGCTTTCTCCATAATCCAGCGAATGTTGGCAATATGATCTCTCGTTCCTCTACCTCTTCGAAACCCAGCTTGTACTTCTGGTAGTTCTCTATCCACGTACTGTTGAAGCCTAGCTTGTAGGATCTTGAGCATGACCTTGCTAGCGTGTGATATGAGTGCAATTGTGCGATAGTTTGAACATTCCTTGGCATTGCCCTTCTTTGGGATTGGAATGTATACTGATCTTTTCCAATCCTGTGGCCACTGTTGCGTTTTCCAAATTTGCTGGCAAATGGAGTGCAGAACTTTAACAGCATCCTCTTCTAAGACTTTGAATAGCTCAGCTGGGATACCATCACCTCCACTAGCTTTGTTGTTAGTAATGCTTTCTAAGGCCCATTTAACTTCACATTCCAGGATGTCTGGCTCGAGGTCAGTGATTATACCGTCGTGGTTGTCAAGGACATCGAGGTCTTTCTTGTATAGTTCTTCTGTGTATTCTTGCCATCTTTTCCTAATCTCTTCTGCTTCTGTTAGGTCCCTACCGTTTTTGTCCTTTATCATGGCCAGCTTTGCATGGAACGCTCCCTTGATTTCTCCAATTTTCTTGAAGAGATCTCTAGTCCTTCCCATTCTATTGTTTTCTTCTATTACTTTGCACTGTTCATTCAGGAAGGCCTCCTTATCTCTCCTTGCTGTTCTCTGGAAATCTGCGTTCAGTTGGGTAAATCTTTCCTTTTCGCCTTTGCCTTTCGCTTTCCTTCTTTCCTCTGCTATTTGTAAAGCCTCATCAGAAAGCCATTTTGCTTTCTTGCATTTCTTTTTCTTTGGGATGGTGGTGATTGCTGCTTCCTGTACAATGTCACGAACCTCTGTCCATAGTTCTTCAGGCACTCTATCTATCAAATCCAGACCCTTGAATCTATTCTTCACCTCTACTGTATATTCATCAGGGATGCGATCTAGGTCAAACCTGAATGGCCTCGTGGTTTTCCCGATTTTCTTCAGTTTAAGTCTGAATTTTGCAATGAGTAGCTCATGATCTGAACCACAGTCAGCTCCAGGTCTTGTTTTTACTGACTGGATAGAGCTTCTCCATCTTTGACTGCAAATTATATAGTCAATCTGATTTCGGTGTTGCCCATCTGGTGATGTCCATGTGTAGAGTCGCCTCTTAGGTTGTTGGAAAAGGGTGTTCGCTATGACCAGTGTGTTCTCTTGACAAAACTCTGTTAACTTTGTCCTGCTTCATTTTGCTTTCCAAGGCCAAACTTGTCTGTTATTCCGGTTACCTTTTGACTTCCTACTTTAGCATTCCAGTCCCCTATGATGATGAGGACATCATTTTTTGGTGTTAGTTCTATTAGGTGTTGTAGGTCTTCATAGAACCGGTCCACTTCAGCCTCTTCTGCATCAGTGGTTGGGGCATAGACTTGGATTACTGTGATGTTGAATGGTTTGCCTTGGATTCGGACTGAGATCGTTCTATCATTTTTGAGATTGTATCCCAGTACTGACTTTTGCACTCCATTTTTTCTATGAGAGTCCTAGCCACAGTAGTAGATATAATGGTCTTCTGAGTTAAATTCGCCCATTCCTGTCCACTTTAGTTCACTGATTCCCACGATTCCCAAGACATCAATGTTATACACCTCTGCATGAATGTCAGCGTTCGAAGTATAGAAGGCAAAGCCAAAAGGCACACTTAAAAATTTAATGAAAAGTTCCCTTTTGCAGTTAAGTGTAATATAAATTCCCGCTGCATTTCGAGATCTTTCCACAGGAGAATTTTTCATAAGAGTATGAACACTGCCATGTCTCCAGCATAGGTTCTTTGCAAAAGCAAACCTTTGCTATTCCATCACACAAATCCTGGGAAACTGCATTACTGGAATTGTATATCTAATTGCAAAATGCAATGGGGGTGGGAACTGAGGTAAAAATATAAATAGAAACCTTCCTTTGGGTGAAACGAAAGTTTTGTCTGCTTGCATTAAACCTTTAACTGCACCTTTTTGTTTTGCCTTTTACTATCCTGGTGTTTGGTGTGCCCATGTTCCCCTTTAATGGCTGCCAGGGTCCAGCACCAGGCCTGCTCTTAGCCAAGGTGCCTGTGGCTACATCTGGGACTTCCCTAACACTACAGGGACCCACCCACCTCCCTATACCTCAAGCAGCTACCATGGACTTGACCAGAACACCCAGGACAGGACCCTGGGCAAGCAGGTAGCTGCAGCAACTGGACATGAGTCTCACCACCTGCCTCCTGGGCCCCAGAATTTCAGGCACCAGCTGATAACATCATCTCGTAGCACTGGGAATAACAAAATTGATGCTGTGACTTGAGCCACCGCAGCTCCGATAAACATAAATACATAAACCTTTAACTGCACCTTTTTGTTTTGCCTTTTACTATCCTGGTGTTTGGTGTGCCCATGTTCCCCTTTAATGGCTGCCAGGTCCAGCACCAGGGCTGCTCTTAGCCAAGGTGCCTGTGGCTAAGTCTGGGACTTCCCTAACATTACAGGGACCCAGCCACCTCCCTATACCTCAAGCAGCTACCATTTACTTGGCCAGAACACCCAGGACAGGACAGTATCCCGGGCAAGCAGGTAGCTGCAGCAACTGGACATGAGTCTCACCACCTGCCTCCTGGGCCCCAGAATTTCAGGCACCAGCTGATAACATCATCTCGTAGCACTGGGAATAACAAAATTGATGCTGTGGAAGAGCGAGCCTTAGAGAGCACCAAACCAGCAAGCAAGCATGGAAGCAGCCAGCAGACATCCAACTGTGATAGCAAGCATGGGTGTGGCCCAGTAATGCAAAAAACTGGGTGGAGCCAGGTAGAGAGGAACCTGGCTGAAGTCCTCCCAGGAACTGGCCAGTGATAGAAAAAGGGAAAGGATGGGGCAGGAGACTGGGGGGAGCGGAGTTCCAGCCCCTGTGCTACATAATGGCTGAGGCCATGGGGTGGAGCTGCGGCTGATTGGTGGGAGCAGGGACGAAGTATAAATAATAGCTCCATAACCATGGTAAGGAGGCAAAAGGGAGGATAGTACTGGCCAGACAAAGCCACTGCTCCAGAAATGGGAGAGTGGAGTTGGTTGGTGTAACCCTCCTCCCCCGTTTCTATTCTGAGGCCTGGGAAACTCATAGGGAGTGAAACTGGTGCAATGGCTGACGGGTAGTGTTGACTACGGAGGAGTCTCACAATGGCAAATGTAGAAGTGATGTGTTAAGAACATAAGAGAAGCCAGTGTTGGATCAGGCCAATGGCCTATCCAGTCCAACACTCTGTCACACAGTGGCCAAAAATACCAGGTGTTAATGTTTGTCCCATAGCACACCCACTTTTGAACACTTCTGTCTCCCTCACTCTCAGATATACCCCTAAGCAACATCTGGCATAGCATGCTAACTTTACTGACCCTGAGCACATTTAAGTCAATATGTAATTAAAAGTTATTAGGATATGGCACAGTTTTCATTCAGTCATCTCTTTTTCAAGTAAACAGACTGGTTTTCTGTTGACTGATTACTGAGACAGCCTGTTTACATTTATCTAAACATACACACTAAAGTAAACTGTCTCTTCTTTGTAATGATAGATGTATTTTCTATAGAACAGTCCTCAAAAATGTCTCTACACTGTATGTTTCTTTGTTTTAATCTCTGCTTTGAGGGATGTGATGGAAACAGTAGTGCCAATGAAGATCAAATACACTTTCTGCACAGGACAACTGAAGGAAACTTTAGCCTGCTTTTCATTAATATGCTTTGATATACTGCATCAATGTCATGTTTCTTGTCAGAGTCACATCTAACCAAAAAATCTCATGCTTCCCAAACTTTTATTACATTTTTTTTAACACTGTGGCTGGCTGTAATTATAAACTAATTCAGAGGGCATAAACTCAGACTGAATTTGTTTGGGGTTTGGCTACAGAAATCCATTTTTTTAACAAGTCAGTTTCCAGCTGTTGCAGATAAAGCCCATCCCACACTAACATTCTGAAGTGTGTGGAGCCAGCTGTATAAATCTGTTCCAACAGGCTGCATCTACTGATATCTAGCAGCTGATTTCACTAGAGCAGTGTTCTCAAACTATGGGTTGTGACCCCCAACTGCAACTATCTTACAGGTGGTTCTGAAGCTCAAACTCCTGAGCTGGTCAAGGAATCTCTGTGTCACCCCTCTCCCAGCAGTTACATTATCTCCTTTTCTCTGTAGCCTTTCTCATCCCCAGGGCCTTGATTGACTTCTAGCCACCAGCAGTGCATGAGGTGATGGGCCTACCCTGTTTCTATAGCCTCCCAGACCACTGGTGTCTGAGTCCAAGCTGAGCTCCAGCCTGCGGTGCTGCCAGGTTGCAGGCTCTTGGCTTGCTTCTGGCTGGTGACAGCATGAGAGGTGATGAGCAAACCCTACAGCTGTTGCCTTCCAGCCTCATAACAGCTAGGCCCAAGCAAAACCGTGGGCTTGCAGTGCTGCTGAGGTGGATTGCAAAAGGCAAAGTTTAAAAATGAATCACACTTCAAAAAGTTTAGAGAACAGTGCAGTAGCAAGTTCTTTGGCCAGGGTGTACAACTGTGTTGTATTTGGAGTTTTGTGCTACAACTACTTACTATCTCAGTTTTCTATACTGACTCCATACTTGCTGGTTAGGTGCTTTGTCTCCTATCCACCTTTTCATTCAGATTTACTGCGCCAAAATAGAGAGTCATGTATACATCAGACTGAACTATTCCAGTGTTATCCCTTTTTTGGTTGTACTCGTGTAGTGGATTGATTCAGGTAACATAGGATGAATACCATGCTGAAGACAGCTGAGATTAGTCATGAACAGGGGTTAGGAACTGATTAATACCTACCAAACCTCATCAAAACAGAAACACAGCTGTGAAACCATCCAGATATTTACTAAACAGCATGAGAAATGGAGTGCTGAAAGTAAGTCAAATGAATGGGTTTGCTAACTGTCTTGTTTTGCAAGGCTTCTGTGCCTTTAAAAGTTACAATGACAGACAGTTGAATCACAGGCAGAGCTTTGCCTGTCACTGCATGCCTATGATCGGTATAACTGTGCTGGTCAAAGAACTGTCACTTAAGCAATGGTGCAGGAGCTGTGGAATAACAGGAGTGTTTGCAACATATAGCAGCAGCTAGATATTTTTGTAGAATTTGCTTATTTCCAAACGTACAGGTGGAGCACAGGCGGAGACACAGAGGCACCCCTACAGGACAACAGATTTGGTATTTCACATAGTATGCTCAGAGAGAGGACAGAGATCTTGCACCTGCCGGGTGTTTCAGCCAAGGTGGCTTTCTTCACTCTTACAAGCTGTGCCTTCTTACACAAACACCCACCTACCACTACCCCTCTAGCTAAAAGGGAAACCTACCTCTTGCAAACCTGATGGGCACCTGTCCAAAACCCTTAAGGCCTACTAAGGGGATCTGGCCAGAGCCTTTAACAGGTATTAACGTTTCCTTTGTCTGTACAGACTGACCCCACACTTGTTACAATATCTAGCAACATTAGAAATGGGAGAAAAAAATCTAAACTGTGATGTATTATCTGATGAGCAAATTTTGCATTTTATGTTGGAGATGGGGAAAGTAGCATGGAATTATTGTTCAAGTGGGTCCCAAAAGTATATTATTTTCAGAAATGGTTCTCATTTCAAACATTTTTGAGAACCACTATCCTAGGGAGATAAATTACTGGGTCGAGGTAATATGGGAATGAGATGAAGGTATTTCATATAGAAGCAGCATCCTATTCACTTGATTTCCATATACTAATGCATATAATATATCTCACTATATAGACATTTAGATAATGTACAAGATATTAACTTTATTGAGTTGGCTACAACTTAGAGAAAGTTTTTGTTTAACACTGATGATTCAGCTGGTACAAAATATAGGCCATCTTTACACCTATTAAAAGTTATACCAAATTATAAGAAACTACATGAACAAAAATAAATCAAGCATCGAAGATACAGTTTGTGCAAGTACAAAGTAGTGCGCTTGTATAGTAGAGTATCTCTTTCTGTAAGGGTGGCTGTTATCTGTCTTTCCTGAGCATGAAAGACCTGGAGTTCTTCACTGCCTCAGGCAAGTGAATTTGAAGGTCTCCTTCATGAGCGAATGAAAGATAATCAGAATATAGGCCACGATACAATTCGTTTGGCGTACTTTATGGGTTCTTTGCAGTTTGGGTTTGTTCTTCAGGGTGGGGGGAAATGTTTATCCAGAGTTCCTGAGAATAACGTATTCAAGATAAGTTTCTTTGTGCCAATGTTCTTCTATCACAGTTTTGCCTTCCGTACAATTGGAAAATGTCAGTTACACATAGCATTAGAATTAGATAATGATGATTTTAAAAACAAAATGTAAACTGAACTGTGCCTTTGAATCCAATCTTGGCAGGAGAAGAGTTTAGAGAAAAGAATAAGACTAGGGACTAGGGGTGTGCAAAAAAAAAATCCAGTATTTTTTGGTTTGGGTATGTGAAACCCGAAAAATATCGGTATTTCCCAATGTTCCTGAATCCCAATACCAGTATGGTATTGGGATTTAGTAAATATTCAGGAAAGCTGAATTTTTTGGCCCTATTATAACCTACGGGGACCATTGTAGTCAATATTCTCCATATTATAATGGAGAATCGAGGCCAGAATATCTGGGGCTCGGACGGGGGGGCTGTTTTTTGAGGTAGAGGCACCACATTTGCAGCATTGTTGCTGGTGCCTCTCCTAAAAAAAGAGTTTCAGAAAGATTGGACCATGGGGTACAATTCTATGGGCCCTAGAAGAAGGTGCCCTCATCCCCCATTGTTTCCAATGGAGGGGGAAAGGCATTTAAAGGGAATGCCACCTATTTAAATGCCTTTTGCAAGCTGTGGCTTAACTCCGAAGGTATTTAAACGGCTCACGGTCCCTTTACATTCCTTCCCCAAGCAGCAAGGTCACCCGGAAGGCATTTAAAGGGACTGTGAGCCCTTTAAATGCCTTCCGGGTAAACTCGCCATGGAGTTGCATGACTTCGATAAGGCATTTAAAGGAACCACGATCCCTTTAAATGCCCTTTAAGTTCGGCTATTTGGTGGCACAAAATATTTTCAGGATTTTTGGGGCTTGGCCATTTTGGATAGCCAAAATTGAGCTCCATTTGGTAACTGCCTTAAAAACCAGTTTAACTGGGTTTCAGCTCGGTTTATGCCAAATGCACACGCCTAGTAGGGACAGTAGCTTGAAGTAAGAATATGAAGCAAGTAGGGATGCAGGAAGAAAGGATATCCTTGGCAACAGAGAGGAGCCAGATCTAGAATGTATGGGGACATTTTAGCCCTTTTCATACATTTATGCGTACCAGGACCCCAGCAACCATGTGTCTATTCTCTTTGATATGTGTGGTCCTCATGTTATCTGACCAAGGGCACCACATTAATTTTTCATGCATGAATGCTTCAGTACATGCATACTGACCTCTGGATTTTCCAGGGTTCTGGTTCATGCACATCAAAGCTGTACATGCATACAAAATATGTGCAGTTCTCCTGTTTGGACAACATGGCAACTGTGCATATAGGGAGTATCTCAGGTAGTACATCCTCCCAAATATGTGTGGCTGCCAGGTTCCCGATATGCATGACTACAGCATCTCAAAAGGGTTTTTGTTAGGAGATTATCTGTATTTCTATCCTTCTTCCCCCTGGCATTCTATTCTCTTGATATGTGTGCAGGTGTGTGCGCACTCATGTGTGAATCAATAGAGAAAAGTGTGTGTGTGGGGGTTGTGACAGTACTCACTGGCATTGAGTACCAACAGCTTTTTATCAAGGCTTTCCCAAGTCCTGAGGGAGGGATTGGTAGAAATCAGTGCAAACTTATATATGAGTACTGGCACTTTTTTTTTTTTTAACAAAACACTGGATAAAAGAACAAAGACTGCAGGTCTTCTGTACCTTTTATATAACACTGCTGTCCACTCTAGGCTTGGGGGGGGGGTAAAGCAGGCTATAAATTGAACAAATGTTAGATGTGGTACTGTATTTTATATTTATTACCTATGTGTCATTACTTTTAGTTTCTAAACGTATGACTAGATATTGGAGGGGGAGGAGGAATAGTGTCTATTTTGAGGACTTAACAAATTAGCTACTGAAATTCTAAAAGAGGACATTTCAACATTTCCTACAAGTGACAAGCCTCTTTTATTAATTGTAGCTGATTAGCCACGAGGCAAACATTTAATTAAACCTTGAGAGACAATAAAGTGGCACATAAATTATCCATTCAGGAGTACAAAGGTCTTTACATTTCATTAGACATAGTTTAACCAATAATTACACATCTTAAGCTCAATTTGTATTTTAGCAGGATTGAAGACCGCAAATCCCCATGTGGGTTTCCTGTTGTTGTTTTGTCAGTCATTTATTTTTTGATGCTTTTTGACTTGTGTTTACTCTGTCACTTATTCATGCTATTTCCCCAATTATCACAACTGTCAGTCAAATCACAACTGTCAGTCACCATGATTAACATTTGACTAAAAAATCTTTTCCAATTCTCCCCCCCCCCATTGTTACCAAATTTCAAATGTACTCTGAAGGTACAACCTTAGATGGTTAAGGTGTTTTCAAAAAGTTTTTGATGTGTTCAACTTCTTTCTGTTCTCTGGATCTCCGCTATAGAAACACAGATATTTTCTTTCAGATTAAGACCACATTTCTAACAGCAGTTCAAAGAACTAAAATAAATGCATAAACGGAGAGCCACTGTGGCGTAGTGGTTAAGAGTGGGGAACGCTAATCTGGAGAACCAGAACTGATTCCCCACATGAAGGCTGTTGGATGACCTTGGGCTAGTCACAGTTCTCTCAGTATTCTCTCAGCCCCACCTTCCTCACAAGGTGCCTGTTATGGAGAGAGTAAGGGAAGATGATTATAAGCCGCTTTGAGACTCCTTAAGGTAGAGAAAAGAAGGGTATAAAAACCTTCTCTTCTTTGTATTTGAATGTGGTCTTCTAATAGAATTTCTCATGCAGTTGTAGAAGCAATATCCTTCTGTACTAACAAATGTACAACAGGGGGTTGTAGTGTAGGATATACTAGTACTGCCATACCAGCCTGATTCAGGAAATCTAAAGTACCTTTCCATGTGCTCAGATGATAGAGAAGACTGCCCCATTAAAGTAAAAAGGTAAAGGTAAAGGTTCCCTTGCTCGAAAGTCAGTCGAGTCCGACTCTAGGGTTGCGGTGCTCATCTCCGTTTCCAAGCCGAAGAGCCAGCGCTGTCCAAAGACGTTTCTGTGGTCATGTGGCCGGCATGACTAAACACCAAGGCGCACGGAACACTGTTACCTTCCCACCGAAGTGGTACCTATTTATCTACTTGCAATGTCTTGCTTTTGAACTGCTAGGATTAAAGTACACAATTCCAATTACATGGGGGCTGGGGACCCAAAAGCATAGGTGGACAGGATTTTCTGTAAGGAGAGCATGAATTGTTTTCTGTAGATGTAAGGTAAACCAGTACCAGTAAAGAAGGGCAGGAGAAGAAGTAAACTGACCAACCAAAAGGGAAATCAATGAAGTTGCCATGGAACGATTAGAATGCCCAGCAGAAGCACTAACTCTGAGACTTTTGCTCTGATGCCTTTGATGGGAAATCAAGAACATAAGAACATAAGAGACGCCAATGTTGGATCAGGCCAAAGGCCCATCCAGTCCAACACTCTGTGTCACACAGTGGCCAGAAATACCAGTGCCATCAGGAGGTCCAGCAGTGGGGCCAGGACATTTGAAGCCCTCCCACTGTTGACACCCCCCCCCCAAGCACCAAGAAGACAGAGCATCACTTGCCCCAGAGCCCCTATCTATACCTTGTGGCTAATAGCCACTGATGGACCTCTGCTCCATATGTTTATCTAATTCCCTTTTGAAGCCGTCCATGCTTGTAGCACCCACCACTTCCTGTGGCAGTGAATTCCATGTGTTAATCACTCTTTGGGTGAAGAAGTACTTCCTTTTATCCGTTCTAACCCGACCGCTCTGCAGTTTCATGGAGTGCCCACGAGTTCTTGTATTGTGAGAAAGGGAGAAAAGTACCTCTTTCTTTACCTGCTCTTTCCCATGCATAATCTTATAAACCTCGATCATGTCACCCCTCAGTCGTCTTTTCTCCAAGCTAAAGAGCCCTAAGCGCTTTAACCTTTCCTCATAGGGAAAGTGTTCCAACCCTTTTATCATTCGAGTTGCCCTTTTCTGCACTTTTTCCAAAGCTATAATATCCTTTTTAAGGTGTGGTGCCCAGAACTGCACACAGTATTCCAAATGAGGTCTCACCATTGATTTATATAGGGGCATTATTATATTGGCTGATCTGTTTTCAATACCCTTCCTAATAATCCCCAGCATAGCATTGGCCTTCTTTATTGCAGTCACACACTGTCTCGACATTTTCAGTGAGTTATCCACTACAACTCCAAGATCTCTCTCTTGCTCAGTCTCTGCCAGTTCAGACCCCATCAATGTGTATTTATATTTAGGATTTTTGGCTCCAATGTGCATCACCTTGCACTTGGCCACATTGAACCCCATTTGCCATGTTGACGCCCACTCGCCCATCCTTGACAGATCCCCTTGGAGTGCCTCACAATCCTCACTGGTTTTCACCACCCTGAACAACTTTGTATCATCCGCAAATTTAGCCACTTCACTGCTTACTCCCATCTCCAAATCATTAATGAACAAGTTAAAAAGCAGTGGACCAAGTACTGATCCCTGCGGTACCCCACTGCTTACCACCCTCCACTGAGAAAATTGCCCATTTATACTCATTCTCTGTTTTCTATGAATTAGCCAGTTTTTGATCCATAAAAGGACTTGTCCTTCTATCCCATGATTTTTGAGCTTACTTAGGAGCCTTTGATGAGGAACTTTATCAAAAGCTTTCTGGAAGTCAAGGTAAACAATATCTATTGGATCCCCCTTGTCCACATGTTTGTTCACCCCCTCAAAGAACACTAATAGGTTAGTGAGACAAGATCTTCCCTTACAGAAACCGTGCTGAGTCTGCCTCAATAGGTTTTGTTCATCTATGTGCCTACTAATTCTTTCCTTAATAATGGTTTCCACCAATTTACCCGGTATCGACGTCAGACTGACTGGCCTGTAATTTCCCGGATGTCCTCTGGAACCCTTTTTAAAGATGGGAGTGACATTAGCTACCTTCCAATCCTCAGGAATGGAGGCAGATTTTAAGGAAAGATTACATATCTTTGTCAGGAGATCCACAAGTTCACATCTGGGCCTGGTGATTTATCAGTTTTTAAGTTGTCTATCAGTTTTAGGACCTCCTCTTTTGTCACCTCAATCTGACTCAGACTTTGGGCTTCTGTCACTTTTAGATTTTGGGCTGAGGAATCCGGGCTTTGTTCCAGCCCTGGAACTCTTTCCTGCTCCATCCAAGAAAAAGAGTCTAATACAGCAGAAAGGTGACATATTAATAGAAAGCAAGCAAGCAAAAAAGCTTCACACTCTCAGCTTGTTCATAAATCCAGAGTAGATATAGTTGTGTTTACTATAATTTTTATTTGTACACCCATCCTTTCTTCCAAATTCTGAGTTAAACATAGAGGGTACATACTGGCATCCACTGGCAAATCAGGTATGCAGGTTTTTAACAGGATGCAGATGTCTCCATGCTTGTTCCATTTATTTTATTTTATTTTGCAGAGCATATGGTTAATTCACTTTACAGAGGTGAAACAAAGGTATGGTTTCCAGTCAATTCTCTCTTTGGAAACTGTTTTTGTGAATTGGTTAATACATAGTTGTCCCACCACCATGTATTTGGAATGATTAAAAAATAAACATTGTCTCTGTTACCCAGCCTGTAGTGCTGGAACAGTGAGACTTTTAAAAAGGGTTTAAAATTATGTTTGAAGTTGATAGCAAGGGTGATGTAAAATCAATTATCAAATAAAAGCAAGCAGCCAAAAGCAAAACAAAAAATAACTAAACAAAATCTGAATACAAAAGATTTGTGGTAGTACTTCTGAAGTTAAATATAGGTTGCTCCAATCGTATACAAAGATGGCAAATGAAACCTAGCTGCTGTGAAGCACTCACATTCATATATAATTGAAATACCCAAGAGTAAAACACTCAAGCACAGTAGATGACAACTGATAAAAACAAGGGAAGGACTTTCAAAGAAGGTACAAAACTCTGGGGATTATTGAAAATTTCTTTACACAGACTGAAGACCCTTCAACAGCTACATCTAAATTACCAACTACTAAAAAACAAAAACAAAAAATTGAACTATTGAAGCTGGAAGATTAATGGGTGTTCTTCAGAATGTATTAGAAGAGCTTCGTGCCAGTTCAGAGACATGCAGATAACAAAGCTTTAGCTTTTATCTTCTGCCACTAGGTTCAAGAAGGGACAGGACAGCCAAGCACTGGCAATTGTCACTTTGATGCCACGAGGTCACTGAAACGATAGTATTTTAGTGAAATCTTAAAGCAGGGGTGTCGAACTCATTTGTTATGAGGGCTGGATCTGACATAAATGTGACCTTGTTTGGCCGGGCCATGTGTGTCATAAAATGTAATGCCAGGTAGTGGAGATATAAACTTTATAAAGGACACAAACAAACACAATTAACTTTCACATTGCTTTCTTACTGAGAAAGACTGGATCATGAGGGCATGAACACAGTGAAAAGGGGGAAAGGAACCCAGTTACACCCAGGAGAGCGCTGGCATAAGGAGCCCAACAAAAACACACACACACACACAGCATAAGCAGCCCAACAGAATACATACACACTGTAGCAAGGCACACAAAAGCTCATACCTTGAACAAAACTTTGTTGGTCTTTAAAGTGCCTGGTATTTTTGCCGTGCAATTGAGGTATCCCAGCAAACCAAGCTCTCTCTTTTTCCCTCCCTCCCTGCCTGCATTCGGGAAGGAGCCTCAGCCTGTGGAAAGAAAGAAAGGCTTCCCTTTGTCTCCTGAATATGATTGAGGCAGCCTGGCCAGGAAGCAAGCTCTGGCTGGTTCCCTCCCTCCTTCTGGGAGGAGGAGGTGGGAGCCTCAGCCAGTGCTTTACCAGACTCTCAATCGCACAGGAGAAGCTTGCCTGTCTATCCTGTGTGATTGGGAAAGTCTGGTAAAGTAAGCTGTGATGTAGCAGCAGAAGCAGAACAGGAAAAGGAAGCAGGAAACAACCATGGCCCTGCGGGATGGATTGCAGCCCTCCGAGGGCTTGATCCGGCCCGCAGGCCGCATGTTTGACACTCCTGTCTTAAAGCATCACCCTAATGCGATGACATAATTTCTGGGTTCATGCCAGAAGTGATGTTGTACCATTGGAACAACTGTGTCTTCCCCCGCATCCCCCATCCACTCCCTTACCAAGCGGCAGCAGGGGTTTGGGGCTGCCAGTGCTAGGTCTCCAGCTAGGGATGCAGATACCAGCAGAAGGAATTGGAGGGAAGGGAAGGGAAGGAGGAAAACCAGAGGTTTTTTTTGCAAAATGTGAGTGTGCCAAGCCCCACCCCCCATTGCTCCCAGGAGTTGCTAACTGCTGCCTAGCAACCGTGTCTCCATCTTCTCAGAAGTCCAGATAGATCCATGCCACTTCCAGCTTTTGAGGCACCAGCCATAATAAAAATTTAAAAATTATGACACATTATGTGCAAAAAACAAGTTGTGAAACTTATTAAATGCCAAACAATTAGCAAGTGTCTAAATTTTAGGCCCACTTTGAGACTGAGGCCCAGACTTTGAGACTGAGGGCAGAGTAGTTGCCCTGCAGCAACAAAAGTTGGATTGTCCTGTTCTAAGAACTCAGCAGGCAGGAAGACTTGGTAGAAGCCTTCTGCTGCATTTTGGGAAATCCCAGGCTACTACAGACACATTTTGGGAGTGGTTATGTTGGCCATTGAGCTGTTCTGCATCCTTTAAGCCAGAGGTGTCAAACTCATTTGTTACGAGGGCCGGATCTGATATAAATTTCACTTTGTTGGGCCAGGACATGTGTGCCATAAAATGTAATGCCAGCTACCAGAGATAGAAACTGTATAAAGGAGCTGGTAAGCTCCGAGTTGGTGTACCCTCACTGCAAGGCGCCATAGGTTGGGAGGGGGGGTGTAGTGGAAAACCCACATAGGCGGACTGGAGAGGCAGCAGTGCAGTGCTGGGCAGATGCTCCCACGATGCTTGACTGCTGCAGATGAGGTTGTTCTGCTGTGCTGAAGCCACAATGGAATGGCTCCGCCTATTCCTCCCACCACTTCCTCCCTCGCACCAGTTGCTCATGGGCCGCATAAGAGCCCTGGACGGGCCGGATTCAGCCCCCGGGCCTTATGTTTGACACCCCTGCTTTAAGCAAAGAACATCAATACAAATAATATTCCTTGTGCCCAGCCCTACCATTAATCACACTGGCACTTCACACCTCTGTTTTATGGTATTAACAGGAATATTAGTATAGTCAAGCAAGACTGGCAAATATGAGCTAAGCTGCATAGCTTTCAAAATTTATAGTTTTACTAATGTGCCTTGTAAAACAATGCAATTCTCTCCAGTTACATATTCATACAAATCCCACAATTTGTTTCTACCTAATACTAATTATGTGTCATTCATGTTGTGTTTGTGGATGCGATGTTTATTCCTATAATTGCAACAAGCACTGAAATTAATTACAATGCAACCTCTTGCATCTACGGGCCAACTGTTATGTCTTCAGCTAATTTTTAGTCTTTTTATTTTTTCCCTATGTCTTTGATGTGTTTTATCCTCCTTGTTTGGTTTCTCTGTGGAATAGTCTCAGAATAATCCTGCAGTTTTCTTTTATGACTGAAACTTTGCATTTTAACAGTTGTCTGGAGAAAGATCCTTCCTTGTGAAATATCAGTTTTAATAACCAAAAAAAGAAAAATGCCATAAATCTGCACTAACCACATAAAGCTGAAGTCTCTCAGAGACTGATTAACATTGAGACTCTACACAGGTTTTTCAATAATTAGAGGGTGTGCTTGCATGGAACCATGACTGTTCTGGCCTTGATGCCTTTTCCCTGGGCAGCCAGCAATTATTACAGCCTACAGTATATTTCCTACCTTTTTTCCCATCAGCCACTGATCTTTGGCGGGTGTGTGTGTGTGAGTAAAAGGCTTCTTAATTTCTTACAATCTCATCATAATCAGGGCAGCAATAACAACATGTTCTAATTATATGTCACTGTTTTTATTTGTTCAGGATCAACTGGAGGCAGCTGCCTGTTTGCCGGAATGTTTCTGCAGTTGGTAGTGAGAAGGAGAAGATTATGATCACCTCTTGACTATATTAACATAACAGATGACAGTTTTACATTACAAGGTAAGATGGCCTGTAGCAACTCAGTTCCTCTTTCACAGGGCTCCACAGACTCAAAGTTGCCCTGTAAGCATTCTCCAACATTGGCATTACATTTATTTATTGCTCTTGGATTCCTTGTGCCTCCATGTTTCATAAATAACAAATTAGATAGAGAGGTAGGTCTTAACATTGCCTTTGTTATGTGGAGGCATTTAGATGTGATATTCCTGTGTCATGCAAGTACCAAGTACAGTTATAAGACATAGTGTCAGATCACTGAAATTTCAGATTAGATATTTGCTAGTTGCTGTTTAACTTTTCAGTTTCACAGTTTTAACTTTTCAGAGTCTTGAATGGAGTGATCTTGGTCTTTCTCTGTGGAAGCCCTTCCCACTGCATATAGCAGAGGACCCATTTGCATAGTATTTTGGGCCCTATATTTTTGGCTGGAAAATCTCTAAATTGAAACAAATGGGAAATTTTAGTGAATTGTGATAATTGATTTATCGTAATGCTTATACTAACTGCTTGACTGTCAACTAGTGAATTTAAATAGTTGATGAAATATTGGTAGACTAGCAGTAAAGCCCGTTGTGGAAATAAATACAACAAGATCTAGAAAGAGGCTCTGGGGGAGTGCTCTGGCTTTGGGCAAACAGTGTCATTTTGTTGTGGTGACCTCAGCAGGGTATAATGGCAGAGCCCACTGTTTTCTCCAGAGGAACTGATCTCTGCTCCCTGAAGAGCAGTTGTAATTTTGAGTGATCTCCTGGAAATTGGCAACAATTGTTACCCAGGACGAAATGGCTGGTTTGGAGGGTGGAGTCTATGGCATTCTACCT